>NC_058118.1:31566817-31886817 GCF_914725855.1 Thunnus albacares | reverse complement strand
TCTTTGTTCGGCCTCTTCGCCCCGCCGGCTCTGTTGCTGTCGGCGGCTTCTTCTCCCCTCCTTGATTGGTTTTTCTCTGCTTCAGTGAGCTACAGAGGCCTGCAGAGGACATTCATGTTCCCTCTGATTCTCCTGTAACCTCAACACAAGTTCTGCTTCAGTGTTTTATTTCATGATCACGACAGATCTTCTGTTATTTCAGCATAACAAGCTCATCAGGTATTTCATGTCCACCAGACAGTTTACAGAGTTCAACTGTTGGACTTTAGTCTGAATGTTTTCCATCACTCTGACACTGAATCATTAATATTCAACATTTCAGTAAAGAATCGCCAAAAATGTACATTTTGTCTTTAATTATAATGTTGTTTTTAACTCAAATGTGATATTTTAGTGTTGGAACTGAAGAGTCAAACACAGCAGGTGCAAAGTTATTCAGAAAGTAGCATCAATGGAGAAAAAGCAGCGTCTGCACAGTGACTCCATGTTTTCATCCCAGTCGGATCTTTGTCAGTAAGTCGGTATAAAGAGTAACAGCTGTGTGAGTCACAGTGATGAACACTGAACATTGACCCCGAAGACGTTGACCTCCACAACACCAGGTAACAGAATTCATAGAGGTGATGATGATCATTTGACTGTAGAGCAGAAAAGTTCATATTGTGCATCTCTGAGCTGACAGAGTTCTGTAACGCTGCTCTGATGCCAGAAAACAGTTTGTGTCTCTCACATATCAGCCTCACATTCACAGAGCGAAGCGTATTTTCTCTAAAAGAAAACAGAAACACTCTGCCATGTTTGAAGAACCAGACGGTCGTATGAAAGTATCTCCAGAATCTTCAAAGACTCTTTGAAACATCTGGATGAAAATATATTCTGCTGGTTCCACCATTAAAAAGGTTTTGAACATTTTTCCAGGTTGTGACTGTTTCCTGTTCAGGTCGACGCCAACAGTCACAACTTGGCAAGACGGTTAAAAACAGCAGATAATGAAATCTAAATATATTTTAATATCATCCTTCATAGAATAATCTACAACATATAGATACTGAATATACACACACCATCATCAAACCAGTCTGCCCACTGTTAGATTCATACTGGGACCAGTTAGACTGTGTTATGGGAGGACTGGTGGACACACCTTCTACTTTTCCTCCACATGTCAGAGAGAAACACTCAACTGTTTCATGATTCACTACATTTTATTTCTCAGAGCTTCAATATATTGTTGAATGCAGGACTTTTACTTGTAAAGGAGTATTTGATGGTAGTTTTACTACTTTTACTAAAGTAAAGGATGTGTTTTATTTCTTCCACCTCTGAACATATAAACTGTGTGAAACTCAAGTGTTGGAGGAACAGAAACATGAGCGTCTGCTGCCACCTGCTGTTCACTCACAGCATCACATCCTGTCAGAGGAGGAGCTGTTTGCTTCACTCACACTTTAAAACATGAAAACAGGAACATTTAGGCTTTAAAAAGAAATGAAGATGTTTGAAATAATCACATCCAGTGGATCAATAAACTCCACCAGTGTTCAAATACATACTTATTAAACATATTTATATGAAGTCTTTTCATTCACCATCAGAAATCAAACTGTCTCTTTACAGCGTGTCACCATTAAAACCATTAAAACCAGTTTGTTCTTCCACTCTCACATCAGCAGTTTGACTGAACCACATCATCTATCTTATGTGATGCACATTTACAAAGTTTACACAGTATATCAGATATGTTGTAAAGTTCCTTTGATGTATTTTTAGACTTTGATTATGTATCTCACAGTGTGTCTGTAGAACATGAATCCAATCGATCAATCTGATCAATAAACACCATCAGAACTCATCATGTTTGAGTCGCTCTGACCAAAAAAAGCCAAAAAAGTTTGACAGCGGATGTAAAAAATCAAAACGGACTTTAACTGACGTCAGTTGTGTCGTCACAGACTGTCTGAACTTTAAAGATCCTCCGCACATGTTTTAAGAATATAAAAATACTCTGCTTGGAATAATAATGTGTGTCTGATGTTGAACAACAGCTGTCAGACTGAATGTGAGCTAAACACATTAAACTGACACTTTAAACAGTCCTGAAACTGTCAAATACCTTCAATCTACTATATGAAATTAGATATGAATTAACATGCACACACACAAAAATAAATGGAGAAAACTAACATCAGCTACTGATCATCATGAACTTTATTCTCTACACAGGAACTAAATAAACACTCCAGAGAAAAACTAAATACTTCCTGTATGTCAGAAACACACAACAGCTCCTGGACTTCTCATCTCTAATGCTGTGTTCACATCATATGGGATGGATGGTAGAGGCGGGAAAGATTCCCATGTTTACAACTCGCCAGCGTTCATGTCACACAACAAATCAAGACGGCTGCATGATTACAAAGTTGGTGGAATGAGGCTCAAAAATACTGTTATTGACAATAATCCACCATATCCAGTAAATATCAGAGCTTTCAGCTTTTCCACTTCATAATTACCACTTGAATGTTGACCTGAATTCTATTTACAAGTCAGAATCTCATAATTAGCATCATTCCAATATGATATGAACGCAGCATAAAAGCAGCCACACTCCAGCTGCTGAGCCTCAGCCTTCACCATTAGAGGTGTTCATTTAACCAGCCAATAGGAGGCCTGTTGTTCTGACCATCATTTGTCATGTGATCTCTAAATAAGTGAAGGAATCAGGTAACACAGTTACTATGAAACTACTAGAAGAACTACAACTAAACATTGTGAAGATCCCATTCCCATTATCCCATTACAGTTCAAGCCTTTCTAATACACTAACAACAGAAAACAACAACAACTGGACTCAGTTTATCATTTGATTCATTTTACAAACAAACTGTCAATCATGTGGAAACCATGTTTACATTTACAAGCAGTGAGAGATCATGTTGGTACTAAATACCATCAGCTGTGTGTGATCCTGTACAGACTGAACTATCTGGTCAGCAGTGAGAAAGTTTCTCTAACAGGAGGAGACTCTTCCTCCTCCAGACCACACAGAGACACTGAGGAATCAGGCCAGTTAGACCAGTAGAACCCAAACCCAGCATACAGAGGCTGAGTGAATGTGGTGTTGAAGGTGTGGAGGTGGATCAGTGTGTCAGAGGAGACTCTGTAGAAGGACAGAGTGCCAGCAGGACAGTCCACATACACTGCTACTCTGTTAGAGACAGAGGAGGAGGAGGAGGAGGAGGAGGAAGAGGAGATGGATGTTGATCTGTTATTGTGACAGACATAGTAACGACCAACATCAGAGCAGAACAGACTCCAGGACTGATCATTCCATCCAAACCAACAGTCATCACTGTTTCCTTTCCTGCTGATTCCTCTGTAACTCACTGATATAAAAACGTCTCCTCTCCACTCGACCTCCCAGTAACAGCGACCAGTCAGATCATTTCTACACAGCAGCTGATAACAGACATCAAATCTGTCTGGATGATCAGGATATGACTGATAGTCCTTCACACGTGTCACCTTCCTGTTGTTGTCAGACAGTTTGAGTTTTCTGTTTACTGTGTTTGGATCCAGTGTGAGTCGACAGAAATCTGATGGAGAGAACGAGACACAATACAGCTGCAGTTATTGATCTATCATCTGTTTGATGATGACATCATCTTCATCCTCAGTAGGATGTGAATGAGCTTTGTTTTGATGAATGAAATGAAAAACACACTTACACTTCCTCAGACCTGGTGTCAACCATCGGACTCCAGCAGGCTGCAGCCTGAAAGGAGGAGGGGGGTCAGAGCAGCACGTTCTCTTTCAGCATGCAAACATGGACATGACATCACTCTAGAAAAAGCAGCTCTGATCCTCATCACACTGAGCTGCTTTGCTGTTGCTAGGCAACACAACCGTCCATCACATCACGTCGCACCACGACTATCGACAGCAGCTACATTCAGCCAATCAGAAACAGGCGTCTCAAAGTCAAATCATGTCAACAATGAGACTTTTTCTTGTCAGACTCAGCAGTTTGTATTGTGAACAGATGACAGGACTGTTTAAACTGATTCACACTAACATGAAAATGATAAACCGCCTGTTTCTGTTTGTCTTTCCTCAACAATCTTTGGACGACTGACAAGTTATTTCCTCTCACACAGGTGGAACATTCCTGCATGATGGTTACAGCTGACAATCAGCTGCAGTCTCAAGAGTTTGAGCTGATTTACTGTCCACCTGTCTGTCCTCACCTGAGAGTGTCCACCTGTCTGTCCTCACCTGAGAGCGTCCACCTGTCTGTCCTCACCTGAGAGTGTCCACCTGTCTGTCTGTACCTGAGAGTGTCCACCTGTCTGTCCGTACCTGAGAGCGTCTACGTGTCTGTCTGTACCTGAGAGTGTCCACCTGTCTGTCCGTACCTGAGAGTGTCCACCTGTCTGTCCTCACCTGAGAGCGTCCACCTGTCTGTCTGTACCTGAGAGTGTCCACCTGTCTGTCCGTACCTGAGAGTGTCCACCTGTCTGTCCTCACCTGAGTGTCCACCTGTCTGTCTGTACCTGAGAGTGTCCACCTGTCTGTCTTCACCTGAGTGTCCACCTGTCTGTCTGTATCTGAGAGTGTCCACCTGTCTGTCTTCACCTGAGAGCGTCCACCTGTCTGTCCTCACCTGAGAGCATCCACCTGTCTGTCCTCACCTGAGAGCGTCCACCTGTCTGTCTACACCTGAGAGTGTCCACCTGTCTGTCTTCACCTGAGAGTGTCCACCTGTCTGTCTGTACCTGAGAGTGTCCACCTGTCTGTCCTCACCTGAGAGCATCCACCTGTCTGTCCTCACCTGAGAGCGTCTACGTGTCTGTCTGTACCTGAGAGTGTCCACCTGTCTGTCCGTACCTGAGAGCGTCTACGTGTCTGTCTGTACCTGAGAGTGTCCACCTGTCTGTCCGTACCTGAGAGTGTCCACCTGTCTGTCCTCACCTGAGAGCGTCCACCTGTCTGTCCGTACCTGAGAGTGTCCACCTGTCTGTCCTCACCTGAGTGTCCACCTGTCTGTCTGTACCTGAGAGTGTCCACCTGTCTGTCTTCACCTGAGTGTCCACCTGTCTGTCTGTACCTGAGAGTGTCCACCTGTCTGTCTTCACCTGAGAGCGTCCACCTGTCTGTCCTCACCTGAGAGCATCCACCTGTCTGTCCTCACCTGAGAGCGTCCACCTGTCTGTCTGTACCTGAGAGTGTCCACCTGTCTGTCTGTACCTGAGAGTGTCCACCTGTCTTTCCTCACCTGAGAGCGTCCACCTGTCTGTCTGTATCTGAGAGCGTCCACCTGTCTGTCCTCACCTGAGAGCGTCCACCTGTCTGTCTACACCTGAGAGTGTCCACCTGTCTGTCTGTACCTGAGAGTGTCCACCTGTCTTTCCTCACCTGAGAGCATCCACCTGTCTGTCCTCACCTGAGAGCGTCTACGTGTCTGTCCTCACCTGAGAGTGTCCACCTGTCTGTCCGTACCTGAGAGTGTCCACCTGTCTGTCCTCACCTGAGAGCGTCCACCTGTCTGTCTGTACCTGAGAGTGTCCACCTGTCTGTCCGTACCTGAGAGTGTCCACCTGTCTGTCCTCACCTGAGTGTCCACCTGTCTGTCTGTACCTGAGAGTGTCCACCTGTCTGTCTTCACCTGAGTGTCCACCTGTCTGTCTGTACCTGAGTGTCCACCTGTCTGTCTTCACCTGAGAGCGTCCACCTGTCTGTCCTCACCTGAGAGCATCCACCTGTCTGTCCTCACCTGAGAGCGTCCACCTGTCTGTCTACACCTGAGAGTGTCCACCTGTCTGTCTGTACCTGAGAGTGTCCACCTGTCTTTCCTCACCTGAGAGCGTCCACCTGTCTGTCTGTATCTGAGAGCGTCCACCTGTCTGTCTGTACCTGAGAGTGTCCACCTGTCTGTCCTCACCTGAGAGTGTCCACCTGTCTGTCCTCACCTGAGAGCGTCCACCTGTCTGTCTGTACCTAAGAGAGTCCACCTGTCTGTCCCCACCTGAGTGTGTCCACCTGTCTGTCTTCACCTGAGTGTGTCCACCTGTCTGTCCTCACCTGAGAGAGTCCACCTGTCTGTCCCCACCTGAGTGTGTCCACCTGTCTGTCCTCACCTGAGTGTGTCCACCTGTCTGTCCCCACCTGAGTGTGTCCACCTGTCTGTCCTCACCTGAGAGAGTCCACCTGTCTGTCCCCACCTGAGTGTGTCCACCTGTCTATCTGTACCTGAGAGTGTCCACCTGTCTGTCCTCACCTGAGAGCGTCCACCTGTCTGTCCCCACCTGAGTGTGTCCACCTGTCTATCTGTACCTGAGAGTGTCCACCTGTCTGTCCTCACTTGAGTGTGTCCACCTGTCTGTCTGTACCTGAGTGTCCACCTGTCTGTCCCCACCTGAGTGTCCACCTGTCTGTCCCCACCTGAGTGTCCACCTGTCTGTCCTCACTTGAGTGTGTCCACCTGTCTGTCTGTACCTGAGTGTCCACCTGTCTGTCCCCACCTGAGTGTCCTCCTGTCTGTCCTCACCTGAGAGTGTCCACCTGTCTGTCCTCACCTGACAGCGTCCACCTGTCTGTCCACACCTGAGAGTGTCCACCTGTCTGTCCTCACCTGAGAGTGTCCACCTGTCTGTCCTCACCTGAGAGTGTCCAACTGTCTGTCCTCACCTGAGAGTGTCCACCTGTCTGTCCTCACCTGAGAGTGTCCAACTGTCTGTCCTCACCTGAGAGTGTCCACTTGTCTGTCTGTACCGGAGAGAATCCACCTGTCTGTCCTCACCTGAGAGTGTCCACCTGTCTGTCCACACCTGAGAGTGTCAACCTGTCTGTCTCAGTCTCACAGTAATCAGTGAAATATTCACTAAATTTAATCTCTTCGTGTTCATTGACACCATTTTTCCTTTTTTTTGGTGACAGTCAGCAGGATTTTCAAACTAATGTATTTCAGGTGGAAGCAGGTTTCGTTCCTGCAGCAGGTTTTTTTCTGTCAGTTGGGACTCGGGAGCTCAGAGGCTGGATTGTTTTTTCTCATTTGTTCTTCATTTTTAAACTATAACCGCTACATCACTCAACATTTAATCAAGAGATTTGATCCTTGTTTTCATGTTTTTATTCTAATATTAGCAGTCTGGTGGGACCGGAGAGGACGCGCTGCGTATGAGTATTTTCCTCACTGTTGATTTTAATATCTTTAACATTTCTCAACATAAAACATGAAGGCGTCCTTGATAACTCAACAATATGAAAGGTTGTGACCAAGTTTTCTTGTCAGTTTTGGACGATAGCGGAAGCGGCTACATTAGCCTACCCATGATCCTCAGCCACCGTTACTATGGTGAAGACGCTAAAGCTGTGACATAAACTATATTCAGTATAACATTATACAGCAGGGCCGGACTGGGAAAATCATTCAGGCTGGGAAATATAGCTCCAGTCAGACCAGTTTATCAGCAGGGGGTCTGGGGGTCCCCACTAGGAAAACTTCACATGCACTAAATTTTAGTGCATGTGAATAACAAACTAATGAGCCAACAGCTGCTTAGTACAATGTAGTGTTATGAAGCTGAAATAAAACCAAAGGTACATATCATTAAGGAGAGAGACGACACTACTACTACTGTGGCACCAACGCTGCTCTCTACACCTTCAAAAAGAAACAAGCAAGAGCACAACACCCTCCTCAGTTTACTGATATACACTAACAGTTACCCATCAAAGGTTCAAATAGTCCTTTAACCAACACAAACATTAAATAACACACATCTTTAAGTTCCAACAAATGACAGCAGCCTGAATAGTGACAGAAGACGTTGTGTTGTCTCAATCATTTTAAATTATCAGCTCAAAGTATGAACTCACTCACTGAAACTTTCACCAAAACACATGAATTTTATAATAATATTGACCACATTAACTAGACTACATATGCTAATTAGCTTTAGCATTGACGAGCTAACTACTCTCTGTTTCTCTGTTTCTCTGAGGCTAGCTGGCTGTGCTAGCTGGCTGTGCTAGCTGGCTGTGCTAGCTGGCTGTGCTAGCTGGCTGTGCTAGCTGGCTGTGCTAGCTGGCTGTGCTTCCTAACATGCTGCGGCTAACGCTCCGCTAGCCTCTCAGCTAACGTTAGCCTCGGCTCTCCATGTGGATCCAACCGGAGCACCGAGCCCCGGTTTGTTATTCAGGTTAAAGCGGGAAGAAGCAGCGGGTCTGTCGGGCAGCTGAGTGAAGTGCAGCCTGCGGAGGAAATACCGGGACCGTCAGGGTGAAACAGTCCGCGCAGGAGCTGCTATGTTCGGCTGCACAGATAGGAAACCCCTCGGCTGACAGGAGGTATCACTCTGTCTGGAAAAAAAAATTCTTCTTCTTTTTGGTTTATAACGGCGGTTGTCAACCAGCGTATTAGGTGCATTACCGCCACCTTCTGCTCCGGGGTGTGGACCAGAGATTAAATCCTACACATTAATCCTGTCTGTCTAATAAACTCAAAGAAAACTACTGCTGCACCCACGTACTTGATATATTCTCATGACGTACTTGATATAGTCTCAATACCAAATACATCAAGTTGGGACTTGTGTATTTGCTAGTTCAGACTTGGCAAGTTGGACTCAGTAGTACGAACTTGTGAGGACGAGAGGACGCAGTAGATCATCCAGGATTCTCCTCCAGGAGCCTCCTCTCTCCTCGCTCCTCGTCTCCTCCAGGTGCATTTAAGGGATCGGAAGATCCTCCATGATGGCGGAGAGAGATCGATTTCCGGGTCACGGAGGAGAGAGGACGCCAGGAAGCATAGAGTTAGCTTAATGAAAAGCACCCACATACATCTCAAGTCTCTTATTAGAAAGATTTGTCTTTTCATGATGTTATTTCCTCCATTAAACTGTTTCTTGCTGACAGACAGACTCTCCCTGACTTTAATTTGATCCATAATAACAGTTCAACACATTTATATTTTACATCATTTATCCTCATTTACATTCAGTCACATGTGAGGCTGAAAATTCCTGAGCGTCGGGTTTGATATGAGTTACATCATTTCCATTTTCCCTGAAACATTTAGCCAAATACATATTTTCCAGTGTTCAAAAGACACTCTGATCATATTCTGGGTTATTAAATAATGAATTCAATATCAGAATATCAAACAATACAGATGCAAATAATCAATAAATAATATAAACGCATTCTGTGAGTAGAAATGGTTCCTGTGCCTCTGAGCAGGACACAGTGTAAATGCAGAATGCAGGTTGTTATTTATGTTTGTTAAACAGGTAACAGCTGCAGAGAGGAAACAGCTGCTGCAGTGATAACTGTGAACATTTATTAGTATTAATCAGAAGTTTATACAGCTGTTAAAACTGACTGACAGCTGATCAGCTGTGATCAGCTGCCGCCGTCATCAGAAACGGACGTCGCTTCATGTGACACTTCAGAGGAAAGGACGTCTCATGTCTCTAAAAACAAATGTTCTCGTTTCCTCTCTCCTCGCTTTGTTTCCTTGGTTGCATCTCAAGTCTCTTAAATTGCATCCACGTTTCCCTCACTTGCTTCTTTTCCTTGCATCTTAGTCCCTGTTTACACCTGGTATTAACATCCGTCTCAGGTGATCCGATCACAAGTGGACAGCTTCAAGTACGTCTGTTTACACCTGGTATTAACATCCGTCTCAGGTGATCCGATCACAAGTGGACAGCTCCAAGTACGTCTGTTTACGCCTGGTATTAACATGCGTCTTGAGTGACCACTTGTTATTCGGATCTCACTTCCTCGCTCTATATGCAAATTAACACAGACATCATTTAAGGGATTGGAAGATCCTCCATGATGGCGGAGAGAGATCGATTTCTCTCTAAAAATATAGTTTGTAATTTGCAAATTTATGTATATCTTACTGCTCTTCTTCTCTTATCAGTTCGTCACACTCATGTACGTTACAGTTGTAGAGAACTGAAGATGAAATCTGGAAACTATCATTGGACCAAAGTGATGTCAATATTGTATTCTGGTTGTTTATTGGTTAGGGAGGACGTCCTCCCTTGGAACGTCATTTTACATGTCTTGGCCAATCATTGATTAGCATAAAAAAAATAAAGTATTTTAAATTGATGTAAGAGATCCGCCCTGAGGAGGACAGCAGGAGTCCGTCCTCCTCTGCCCCCCCCACTCCCCCCCCACTGCTCCCCACCACCACCTCACACACACTGCTCTTTCTCCTCCTGCCCTGCAGGTGTCACTGTTGAAGCATTTTAATCAGAATTTCAATAATGGATTTTTTCCAAAGAAGAGAGAATAAATATTTTATAAATGATAATTAAATTTGGTAATGGTTTATTTCAACCAAGTATTGTTTTTTATATTTTGATCTCCCTGTTGCCTCTCAAACAATAGAAGACATGCAACCTCCTCTGCCTCTATGGACCAGCCTCCTCTGATTAATAATAATAAAAAAAATCTCCCTCTCAACCCCTCCCATGGTGCGGGGGGGGGGGGGGTGTCTCTGGGAGTTTGAGGGTTCTGCGCAGTATCTTAGCTGTTTCTAGGACTGCGCTCTTCCGGACAGAGACCTCAGATGTTGTACCTGGAATCTGCTGGAGCCACTCTCCCAGTTTGTGGGTCACAGCCCCCAGTGCTCCAATTACCACTGGCACCACTGTTGACTTCACTCCCCACATCTTTTCTAGCTCTTCTTGGTATTTTTCGATCTTCTCGTGTTCCTTCTTCTTGATGTTGCTGTCACTTGGGATTGCTACGTCTATCACCACTGCCTTCTTCTGTTGTTTGTTGATCAACATGATGTCCGGTTGGTTAGCCATCACCAGTTTGTCAGTCTGGATCTGGAAGTCCCGCAGGATCTTGGCTTGGTCATTCTCAACCACCTTAGGGGGTGTCTTCCATTGTGACCTTGGGACCTCCAGCCCATACTCAGTGCAGATGTTCCTGTACACTATGCCAGCCACTTGGTTATGGCGTTCCATGTACGCTGTTCCTGCCTGCATCTTACACCCTGCTATTATGTGCTGAACTGTCTCAGGAGCATCTTTGCAAAGCCTGCACCTGGGGTCCTGTCTGGTGTGGTAGATCCCCGCCTCTATTGATCTTGTACTGAGTGCCATGATCAGTGCTTCTGTGCTGTCCTTCAGTCCAGCCTTTTCCAGCCACTGGTAGGATTTCTTGATATCAGCCACTTGTATCTGTTGGTGGTACATGCCGTGTAGGGGCTTGTCCCTCCATGATGGTTCCTCCTCCTCCTCTGTATCATCGGGTTTCTGCTGCCTGAGGTATTCACTTAGCAGTTCATCTTTGGGGGCCATCTTCCTGATGTATTCCTGGATGTTGGTTGTTTCGTCCTGGACAGTGGCTCTAATGATCACCAGTCCTCGGTCTCCCTCGTTCCGCTTAGTGTACAGTCTCAGGGTGCTGGACTTGGGATGAAACCCCCATGCATTGTGAGGAGCTTTCTTGTCTTGATATCAGTGGCCTCTATCTCCTCCTTTGGCCAGCTTATTATACCAGCGAGGTATCTGATGACTGGCAGGGCGTACGTGTTGATGGCTCGTATCTTGTTCTTCCCATTCAGCCGACTTTTCAGGACCTGCCTTACTCTTTGTAGGTATTTGGCTGTGGCTGACTTCCTTGTGGCCTCCTCAAGGTTCCCATTTGCCTGCGGGATCCCAAGGTATTTGTAGCTGTCCTAAACATCTGCAATGCTGCAGATGGTAGCTCAACCCCCTCGGTCCTGATCATCTTCCCTATATATATATATATATATATATATATATATATATATATATATATGTGTGTGTGTGTGTGTGTGTGTGTGTGTATATATATATATATATATATATATATATATATATATATATATATATATATATATATTCATCATCACAAAATTCACACCTTCCTATAGATAGATAGATAGATAGCTCATTGGCCCACTAACAATAATAATAATAATAATAATAATAATAATAATAATAATAATAATAATAGTAACTCGAATAGTAGGCCTACAAATATTCATTAACTCATTCTTTTCTTAAAAAAGCTTTTTTTTAACAACAAAGAGCTGTGATAACAATCGTCACATAAAATCAGTAAAAGTAGAAAAAGTAATCCCATTTATTTTCCCAGATGACCACTGGGGAAGTAACCTTGTGGCAGCCGTTAAATGTAAATGGTTAAATATGGTTGAATTGATTTTGCAATTGAAATCATTGTTTATTCTGCTTATGATGATCTATGTTATTGCTAAGAGTGTTTATGGTATTGTTTTTGTTTTGTTTGGGATTCCTTTTATGTCCTGTGGGCATGTCGCCACCAAGGGATGCGTTGTGTAACAGGTGGATATATGGGTCAGGTGTTGTGCCGCGGCGCATGGAAAAAACACCCTAAATGTTTGGTTAGAAGGCGATGGTTAAAAACAGTTTTTTGACCACGTTATATAGAGTTTTCGTTGCCATAAAAGGAATTTTCATTTTCTCTTGGATGTATTAACAATTAAGAAAACAGTTTGGAATGAATTTGACTTATAAAATAAAAGTTATACTTTCTTAAAATGTGGCGAGCAAAATTTTGTAAAACATACGTTAAGCAGACCACCCCCTCAACACCACGTCTTTTAACAAGAAAAGCCGACACAAATCCCATTCTTCTCTTAAAGCTTTTTTTTTTTTTTTAACAACAATCATCATACAACAACAGTAAAAGAAGAAAAAGTAATCCCATTCATTTTCCCAAATGAACTGTTTCATGGTGGCCTGTTTAAACATTTCCAACAGCTAATATAACAACTGTGTTGAAATAAAAACTCTAGAGGACTGTGTAGCTATATGATAAAGTTTAATCAACAATGAGTCCCAAACTGCATTGCCTCATGAAATCAGCCAATCACAAAGCTTCAAATTCTGTTTACTGCACAGTTTATGGCTGATCGGGTTTACTATACATACACACATTATATTCTTTACATTTCAATGTACAGTACAGTATGTTGTTCCTGATTGTAACCACCAATCTTCAGTACTGTTATACTGAATATAGTTTATGTCATGGCTTTAGCTGGCGTCTTTACCATAGTAACGGTCGCTGAGGATCATGGGTAGGCTAACGTAGCTGCTTCCACTATCGTCCAAAACTGACAAGAAAACTTGATTTCTCACAATCAAAGCTGAAATAATTAAAATGGATGGTCATAACCTTTCATATTGTTGAGTTATCAAGGACAACTTCTTGTTTTGTGTTGAGAAATGTTAAAGATATTAAAATCAACAGTGAGGAAAATACTCATATGCAGCATGTCCACTCCAGTCCGACCACAAGACTGGTAATATTAGGAAAAAAAATGAAAAGAAGGACAAAAGCTTGTGATTAAATGTTGAGTGATGTAGCAGTTATAGTTTAAAAATGAATAGCATATGAGAACGAACAATGCATCCTCTGAGCTCCCGAGTCCCAACTGAAAGAAAAAAATGTGCTGCAGGAACAAAATCTACTTCCACCTGAAATACATTAGGTTGAAAGTCGTCCTGACTGTCACGAAATAAATGGAAAAAGTTTGTCAATGTACACGAATATATAGATTAAATTACATGACCGTTGCATGAATTGCCATGAGAGTGAGTTGGTCTGTTTCTGAGAGTGTGAACCTGTCTGTCCATACCTGAGAGTGTCCAGTCTCCAGTGTGGATCCTCCAGTCCAGCAGAGAGCAGCTTCTCTCCCAAGTCTCCTGGATGATT
Organism: Thunnus albacares; assembly: GCF_914725855.1. Classification (NCBI taxonomy): domain Eukaryota; kingdom Metazoa; phylum Chordata; class Actinopteri; order Scombriformes; family Scombridae; genus Thunnus; species Thunnus albacares. The sequence goes on along the minus strand of NC_058118.1, from coordinate 31,873,059 downwards.
GTAGCTCATGTCCAGCTCTCTTAGATGGGAGGGGTTGGAGCTCAGAGCTGAGGCCAGAGAAGCACAGCCTTCCTCTGTGATCAGACATCCTGACAGGCTGCAGACACACAAAACAACACACGTGTCACATGATCTGAGATCACTGCAGGACTGGAAGGTAGTGTGTTTATTACTTTCATCACTACTGTGTTTCTGTAATCTTCAGAGTTAAACTTAATACTTCCATTCACTATTTCTCAATTCAAATGGCCAACGATTGTAAGGCTTATATTGTGAGGCAGTTCCAGCTTCCTGTAACCTTAGTCAACATGATGTTAGCGTCTGCTAACTCTTCACTGAAACCATAACTGTTACCAAAACACTGATCACTGAATAACTGTCTGCATGTGTGTTACTTTGGGCCAGTTACACAGTTCTTCATTCAGTTTTTAAATCTAAAACTCGTATTTCAGGTTCCAACAGCGGAGACAGAACAAAACAAATGGAAATATATTAGTAGAAAGTTATTCACAGGGTCTAAACACACAACTGGTCTGAAAATAATTTGAGTAGAGAAAATGTCCAGGTGTTTATCAACTCATATAAATCAGTTTAAATGGTGATCAGTTGAGCAGGTTGATGAATTCTGACCTGAGAGTTTCCAGTGCACAGTGTGGACTCTCCAGTCCAGCAGACAGCAGCTTCACTCCTGAACTTTGCAGGTTGTTGTTACTCATGTCCAGCTCTCTCAGATGGGAGGGGTTGGAGCTCAGGGCTGAGGCCAGAGAAGCACAGCCTTCCTCTGTGATCAGACATCCTGACAGCCTGCAGACACACAAAACAACATATATGTCACATGATCTGAGATCACTGCAGGACTGGAAGGTAGTGTCTTTATTACTTTCATCACTAGTATTTTTTTGTAATCTTTAAAGTTAAACTTAATACTTCCAGTCACTACTTCTAAATTCAAATGGCAAACCACAGTAAGGTTTGTATTGTGAGGCAGTTCCAGCTTTCTGTAACCTTAGTCAACATGATATTAGCGTCTGCTAACTCTTCACTGCTAAAAATAGGTCTAAATAAAAGAATAGTAAAAGAAGAAACAGCCAAAATGAGCTGCTAAGATGAAGAGCTGCAGGTGAGAAACTCTGACTACAGCTTGTAATAATATCAAACCTCCAACATGTCACAGAGGTAAATGACTCCATCTCAGAGGCTCACAGTCAAATACAGAACAGGAATCCCAACTAATGTGGCATATACACAAATTATATATATATGTATATGTAATGTGAACGTTGTGGAAAAAAAATATATAAACTAACAATAAGGAAACATTTCTGACTCCTTCACTCACACTCACTGACTCTACTTCACACAGTTTCAGTAATCATCCAGAGTTTTAAGGTTATTTGAAACAAAAGAAGAATTAAATGGTGGTTAACCACATAACAGCTAGGATGCACTGTCATATCACCATTGTGACTAAACATCACTATTATCCCAGCACAGATACTGCTTGGAAATTAAAAGAAACTATAACTGTTACCAAAACACTATTCACTGAGTAACTGTCTGTATGTGTGTTACTTTGGGCCAGTTATACAGTTCTTCCTTCAGTTTTTGAATCTAAAACTCCTCTCTGGTATTTCAGGAGACAGAACAAAACTAATGAAAATATATAAATACAAAGTTATTCACAGGGTCTAAACACACAACTGGTCTGAAAATAATTGATGAATCCTGACCTGAGAGTTTCCAGTCTGCAGTGTGGACTCTCCAGTCCAGCAGACAGCTGCTTCACTCCTGAACTCTGCAGGTTGTTGTTACTCATGTCTAGCCCTTTCAGACTGGAGGACTGGGAGCTGAGAACTGAGGACAGAGCTGCACAGCTTCTCTCTGAGAGGTTACAACCACTTAGTCTGGAGAACAAATGTGGAAAAATACTTAAAAATTAGCAGTATTTTTCTCCCATCTTGAATATATTTCTTTGAATATCTTTTCAATAAATCAATAAATCAATAAATAACTATCTGTGTACTTACAGAGCTTTGTTGGAGGCTTTGACCACTGGCAGCAACCTCAGAAGAGCCTCCTCTGAAGCAGAGTATTTCTTCAGGTCAAACACGTCCAGATCTTTTTCTGATGACAGTAAGATGAAGACCAGAGCTGACCACTGAGCAGGAGACAGTTTATCTGTGGAGAGACTTCCTGATCTCAGGTACTGTTGGATCCCCTCCACTAAAGAATGATCATTCAGTTCATTCAGACAGTGGAACAGATTGATGCTTCTCTCTGCAGACAGATCCTCACTGATCTTCTTCTTGATGTACTCGACTGTTTCCTGATTGGTCTGTGAGCTACTTCCTGTCTGTGTCAGCAGACCTCGTAGGAGAGTCTGATTGGTCTGCAGTGAAAGACCCAAGAGGAAGCGGAGGAACAAGTCCAGGTGCCCATTTGGACTCTTTAAGGCCTTGTCCACAGCACTCTGGTAGAGATGTGTCTCTGCAGATTTTTCTTCTATTGTTTCAGACTTCTGGGATGTTGTTTGTTCTTCTACCAGCAGATTGACTCCAGACTTGATAAATGTCAGATAGACATGAAGAGCAGCCAGAAACTCTTGTACACTCAGATGGACAAAGCAGAACACCTTGTCCTGGTACAGCCCTCTCTCCTCTTTAAAGACCTGTGTGAACACTCCTGAGTACACTGAGGCTGTTCTGATATCGATGCCACACTCTGTCAGGTCTGATTCATAGAAGATCAGGTTGCCTTTCTGCAGATGCTCAAAAGCCAGTTTTCCCAGAGACTCAATCATCTTCCTGCTGTCTGGACTCCAGTGTGGATCTGTCTCAGCTCCTCCATCATACTTGACCTTCTTCAGTTTGGACTGAACCACCAGGAAGTGGATATACATCTCAGTCAGGGTCTTGGGCAGCTTTCCTCCCTCTCTGCTTTTCAACAGATCCTCCAGAACTGTAGCAGTGATCCAGCAGAAGACTGGGATGTGGCACATGATGTGGAGGCTTTGTGATGTCTTGATGTGGGAGATGATTGTGCTGGCCTGCTTCTCATCTCTGAATCTCTTCTTGAAGAATTCCTCCTTCTGTGGGTCAGTGAACCCTCTGACCTCTGTCACCATGCTGACACACTCAGGAGGGATCTGATTGGCTGCTGCGGGTCGTGTGGTTATCCAGAGGCGAGCAGAGGGAAGCAGTTTCCCCCTGATGAGGTTTGTCAGCAGCACATCCACTGAGGTGGACTTTGTAACATCAGTCAGGATCTTATTGTTGTGGAAGTCCAGAGGAAGTCGACACTCATCCAGACCGTCAAAGATGAACACAACCTGGAACTCTTCAAACCTGCAGATTCCTGCTTCTTTGGTTTCAGTAAAGAAGTGATGAACAAGTTCCACCAAGCTGTACTTTTTCTCTTTCAGCACATTCAGCTCTCTGAAAGTGAATGGAAATGTGAAGTGTATGTCCTTGTTGGCTTTGTCTTCAGCCCAGTCCAGAGTGAACTTCTGTGTTAAGACTGTTTTCCCAATGCCAGCCACTCCCTTTGTCATCACTGTTCTGATTGGTTCATCTCTTCCAGGTGAGGCTTTAAAGATGTCTTCTTGTCTGATGGTTGTTTCTGGTCTGTCTGGTTTCCTGGATGCTGTTTCAATCTGTCTGACCTCATGTTCATCATTGACCTCTGCAGTCCCTCCCTCTGTGATGTAGAGCTCTGTGTAGATCTGATTCAGAAGGGTTGGGTTTCCTGCTTTAGCAATCCCCTCAAACACACACTGGAACTTCTTCTGCAGGTTAGACTTTAATTCACGTTGACCAACTGGAGCAGGACTTTCTAAATGAACACACAAGACATAGGATCAATGAATGAAGCAAATATTTCAACATTTAATTCCCATCAAAGAATGATTGAATAAAATGTATTTTCCTCCATCTGTTGAGACATCAGTAAATTCCTCAGTTACCCATCATGTTAAATCTTTATAGAAATCCTCTTACTGCTCTGCAGACGGTCAGCCAGCTCCTCTTGCTTCATTCTCCTCAGGAAGTGCAGTGTGATCTTCAGAAATGCCTCTCTGCTGCTGCTCCTCCTCTGCTCTTCCTCCTCACCGTCCAACACCTCCTCATCCTCCCTCTGACTCTCTAAGCATTCTGGGTAATCTGGACTCAGAACCTTCTGCATCTTCTTCAGCTCATTCTTCACAAAGGTGAAGATTTTCTCTTCCAGCAGCTGGAACAGAATACTATATGAATCACACAATCAAACTGAAATCATGAAGCAAACATCAGATCCATGTTGGACAGACCGACAATCCAATGGTCTACAAAGTGCAGCATGGAGATGACTGTGAACACAATAGATGTAAAAGTACTTGTTGTACATGTACAGACCATAAATATGGAGTCCAGGTGTGTTTGATGCTGCTGGGCAGACTGACCACTGGGAACCTCTGAGCTCTCCTGGTCCACTCTGTGGAGGAATCATGAAGAATGAGTTCACATTATGTCTGTCCACACAGAGACAAACACAAGCTAAAGGTCCATCAAGTGATATTTGGATGTGAACAGAGAATCAGATGACTCCCCGTAGTGGTAAAGCTTTACTAGTCCTGCTGATCCCACTGAGAATCAACAGCTCAGTCTGTTTGTAGCTTTCAGCTCAGTGTTTTGCTTCATCAGTCAGTTTGGTTTAGTCTCAAAAGCTCTGATCAACCCTCCATACAGCTCTCCCTCCCTCACTGTACACTGCTGAAGTGCCCTGGAGCAAGGCAGCTACAACCTCCAGCTGCTCCAGTGGAGCTGTTCAGCTTCTGCTTGTATCAGACTGGTTGAACTGGGCAGCTCCCAGTGTGAAAATGACATTTAGGTGAGAAAGTGAGAAAGTAGGCAGGTGTCATGTCTGAGGTTTTTGGACGTCTTGTGTTTGAGCAGGTTGAGGAGTATTTAGTCAGATACAATATGTTGCATGAGCTTCAGTCTGGCTTTACAGCAGCAGACTCTACTGACACCTGTCTTATTCATTTGTTTGATTTTATTAGACAAAACCTTGATGGAGGAAATTATGCTGACTTGCAGAAAGCTTTTGACACAGTGAATCATTCTGTACTGTTGTCAAAGTTACAGTGCATGGTGTTTGGACATACTGCTGTAAAATGGTTTATTTCTTACATTACAGGAAGAACTCAAGTCTGTGATGTTGAAGTGGTTCTATCAGAACCTCAGGATATTACATGTGTGGTGCTGCAAGGTTCTATTTTAGGGCCTCTTTTATTTCTTATGCATATAAATGATACGACAGCTGCTGTGACATGCAAGCTGCTGCTGTATGCTGATGATTCTGCATTACTGCTATCTGGGAATGATGTCAGTGAAATTCACAACTCTTAGTAATGAATCAGAAAGTGTGAGAGAGTGGCTCATAGATAACAAGCTTTCAATACATTTGGGTAAAACCCAGTCAATCCTGTTTGGAACAAAGACGTCAAGAACAAATACACTGAAAATCTTTTGTCATGGAACTGAAATTTTATAATATTTTGTCTCATATTTAGGAATAATATTGGACCAGTCACTGTCCTGTGAATCTGTTGTTGATAAAATATTATCTAAGAGTGGCAGCAAACTTCAGTTCCTGTTTCACGGACTAAGAGTCTTTTTGACTTTTCTGTTGAGAAACTTGTCATGTCCTCATTGGTACAGCGTCAGTTTGATTCTGCCTGTTCTGATTGGTTCAGTGGTTTGACATCTAAATTTAGGAACAAACTGCAGGTGATGCAAAATAATATTATTCAGTATTTATTAAATGTATCCTGTTTAACTCATGTTGGTGATGAATTCAGAAGTGTAGGACTGCTGCCAGTACAGCTCAGAGTAGAGCAACAGAAGCTGCATCATATGTTCAACATTATCAATGGGTTTGCTCCTCAATACTTCACAGATAACAATGGAACATACTCAGCATGGCTATAACACCAGGGCCAGTGTGTGTTCATATAAAGTCCCTCCAGTGAATAATGTAGCCAGAAGTTCCTTTTTTTAAGCTGCTGCCGTGTTGTGGAACAGCCTCCTGTTACACATCCAGCTGTTAAAAATGAGAGGAGCTTATAGAAGTCAGGTCAGGACTTATTTATGGAACATGGTCACAGGTTTATAATGAAATCTGCAATTCCATTTTTACTTCAGACATCAAATTGTCTTTGTTGTACTTTGTGTTTTGATGTGGGCGTTTATTATTTTATTTAATTAGCGGTGATTCAGTTTTATGTTGTATGTCTTGTGTTTTGTCTTTTAACATCTTGGGTCCATGTTGGAAATAAATGTTTTCACTTTAACATGTTTTTTATGTCTGTAATGTATAAATAAATCATATCATGTCACTTTTCATATGAACAAGCGAGTGCAACACCATGAATGTCTTCCAGGAGAGACTGTCTGAACATGTGATCTGTTATCTCCATATTTAAATGATTATCACGTCTCCTCCCTCTCTATGACGGCTGGCTTTTCACTGACGTGGTCGGACAACACGTCACACAAACCAGTTCTTTTCTAGCATAACCCGACGTTTACTGTCAGTTACAGCTTACATCTGATCAGCAGATGGACGTCCTTCTTTAAAATTAATGAAATCATCCTTCGACCAGTCGCTCTTAAAGGACAGACAGCTGGGTTCAGGTCCAGGAGAGTCTGGTCTCTGCTGCTGGATCCTGAAACAACAACAGCTCTGATAAATGTGCATGTTGGACAGAAATGAAAAGTCTGTTAAGTCTTTGCAGCTTTACATTCTGACCTTCCATCAGCAGGTTGTCCAGGTTTAAAATTTACAGGTTTATCCATGGACCAGTCACTCTTCATGGACACACAGCTGGATCCAGGTCCAGGTCCAGGTCTAGGTCCAGGTCCAGGTCCAGGTCCAGGTCCAGGTCTAGGTCTAGGTCCAGGTCCAGGTCCAGGTCTAGGTCTAGGTCTGGGTCCAGGTCCAGGCCCAGGTCCAGGTCCAGGTCTAGGTCCAGGTCCAGGTCCAGGTCTAGGTCCAGGTCCAGGTCCAGGTCCATCAGAGTCTGGTCTGTGCTGCTTCTTTGTTCTTCAACACAACACACACAGAGCTCTGAGTGTGAATAATGATGGTGGAGTGGTGTGAGTGGAGAACAGTGATGGACAGTTAGAGATCCTCATCTCACCTCTGAGCTTTGGTCTGGCTGTCATGTTCCCCACACAGAGAGCTTTTAGAGGGAGGGACTCCCTCCTCTCTGTCCTCACACTGATCCATAGCAGAGAAACACCTTCACACAAACACAACAACAAGCTCATTCATTACAACAAGCTGCACATCACACCAGCACTGCAGTTACAACGGCGTCATTCTTGATTCAACCACCAGATGGCAGCAAAGTAAGACATTATTCTTCATTTCCACTGAGGTTTAATGTTTAATGTTTTACTTTCAGAAGGTTCCAGTTCTCTGTTGGCTTTTCATTTACCACTATAGAGCACATTAAATGGAGATGAGCTGCTGGTGGAGTCAGCTGTGTGGCAGAAGAAATAAAAATACTCACCAGGTGAATTCAGATCCACATCCAGTCACAGAGTCTTTGTAGCTTCATCTGCAGAGGAAACACACAGAGAGAAACTGCTGCTGATTCTCCTTCATCAGTCCTTCATCATCAGTCTGAGGACTCTGGTTTTCTATGGAGTCATTTGTACTTCTTGCTGTTTTAATTAGAGATTGTACTGAATGACACTTTATTGATTAATAACAGTTAAGCAGCATATCACACTCAGAGGCCTGACATGTATTTCAACTGATGATTTAGTGAATATACATAAAGATACTGATGCAACAATTTTCACAAATATCAGTGGAGACAAAACTTGTGAAGTTTGTCAGACACTAAACGTGTTCTCTCTCTTTTATCCCCGAGGAGATTAGAAGGGAAACAAGATCACATGAATGTTTGTATTTCAGAGCATCAATGCATCATATTTTTATTTACATTCATCTTTATTTATGGTTCTGTTATAGTTGCTACAGCTGTGTTATATTCTATTTGATCTTGTGGGAATGTTGTCTGTCAATCAGTGTTAGATTATAAGGATCAAAGTACAGACGTATTGATGAGCATCATCATCATCATCATCATCATCTACAGTAAAGATTAAAACAGGCAGAATAAGAGAGAACAATCTGTCTGACTCAACACTAAATGCAATTCTGTACAGCAGAACAAAGATGTTCCTGTGATGAGGCATCACATTGTAGTTTAAACTCCGTCATTATTCCACAAACAGAGTTTACTGTGTTTTGATGACAGTGATTCACTTTGTAGTTTATATAATGTGACATTGATTTTATATTGATATAGTATAAAGATACTGAATGAAGGTTTGGCAGCAACATAAACTTTAGTTTCTATTGCTGCAGCTCTTAGCTTGGTTAAAATACTGAATATCATCAATGAAAAGATGTTTTCAACAGTTTGTCTGTGATATAGTTTAGAAAGATTCCAGAGAATATTATTTAATGACTTTTATTAGCTGTTAATCACTAACCACACCACCTGTGAAACAAAGTCTCCCTCACTACCAGCATGATACTGGTTATTAAAACATGCACCAGTTTAAAGGTGACTGAATGGGGCGACCCTTCATACTGACACTAAACTTCTCTGACAATAACATTCATAGACTATAATATATTGTAGTCTGGTCTTTTCTCTTATTTATATGACATCAGAACACTGACAGGAAATCTGGAACTTTATTTTGGTTTCTACGTTTTATTGTGAAAGGATTCACCAGGAATTGAGGTATTCTCGTGTGTTGACGGTTTTGCACAGTAAAGGTCCAAACTCTGTATGATGACACTTGACAGCATGTATTGATTGATTGATTGATTGAGTGGTGTTGATTGATTGGTGTATTGATGGAGAGCAGTGATCAGTCACGTTCACACTCTCACGTTGTTCTAATGACTGCTGACGTCACTCACACCATAGACTGTAATAAATAACTGACAAACTGATTCAGCTGCTCTGATTGGACGAGGACGTCTCTCAGTGAGACGGTTTCGGATGAACCCGTCCGACCCGTCTGACCAGATGTTTTTAGCGCCTCGTTCCTGATCTCATCCCTGCCGTTCCAACAATGGTGGTAAAGCAAAGAGTCTCATGTAATATTGCTTAAATATGAAACATATAACAGCCTGGTCGCCGGAATAAAACGCTGACATTGTACGTTTCTGCAAACCACAGATACGTTGATACGTGTAATCCGTAACATTTCAACAATACGTATCCTATCAACATTTCTAAAGTGACGTAGTTAAGATCTATATGAGGAGGAGGAGGGGTCGGTGGATGGTTGCGAAGTTTGTTGGAAGAAAGTTGTAAATCAGCATCGAACACAGTTCGAGACCACCTCGAAACCAACGTCCGCTTCCCGTTTCAACCGACAAAACCGGGTTTTTTAGCGATACGTCGGAATATTTGCGGCCGTTTTTATTTTATTTTTATTTTAACCCAAACATGATCTTTCCCTAACCATAAGCAGACCTTAACCACAGCGTTGTCACATCATAAAACATCTTTATTCTACTGATAATGGCCAACACTGAAACATTTAACGTATCCGTGGTTTTGGTCCGTGGTACAGTGTTTTGTTCTGGAGGAACATAGAACATGTGAAGCTGTTCAGCTCATGTTTGACCTCCGTCATAAAAACCTTCAGCTTGAATCTGAACCGAATCTACACTCATCTTTACTTTCTATGAGGGCGTAAAAACATAAAAACTGATAAAAACCAGAGAAATATCAAATCTTACCTGTGTGTGTCTGACTGACAAACTGATTCAGCTGCTCTGATTGGACGAGGACGTCTCTCAGTGAGACGAAAGGTTTCAGATGAACCCGTCCGACCCGTCTGACCAGATGTTTTTACATGTTTATGGTTTTGTAGGAGAGAGCGACACGTGATGTCACACATAGTTATATATACATATATATACTGTATATATGTATGTTATGGAGGCCCTGAGGGGCAAAACACAACAACAATAATAAAACCACTGCAGCATTTCAGAAAACACAACAATGAACTTGAAAACGACACATTTTTATTGTTTTCTGAAATGTTGTTATATACAGTTTATACTGTATTTATATTTTATATATATTTAAGTTACACAAATCACTTTAAAACTACAGAGACCTGAAACCTGAAAAAAACAGTAAAAACTTCCCAGATGAGTAAAAAATGAGAAAAACACATGAATAAATAATACAGTTAAATACTTCAAATGGAGAATAAGAACAAATATAAAGCTTTATACTTTTACTCTTCTAATTATTCCATATTTCACAAACATTTAATCATTTATAAAAAAAAATGACATAAAGCATCTGAAATATGAAAGTAAATAATAAATGAAGTTATTTTATCTTGATTTATATTATTTATTTAAAAACGAACTGAAGGTTAAAAGAAAAAGTCTTTGTTACAACAATAAAGTGCAGAGAAAACAGTTTTCTTTGTTTTGGATGATTTCTCATCTAATTTAAAGTCATTTATAAATGCTGTAACCTTCAACACTCTCACCTGTATATAGAAACATTTGTTGGAGCAAAGTTATGTTTGTGATATGATTTATTTATTTATGGATTACAGACACAAAACAGAAATCCAAGTGATAACATGTTACAGTGAAAACACGTATTTCCAACATGGTCCCAAGATGTTAAAAGACAAAGAAACATAAAGAAACACATTCAACATAAAAACTAATCAATACAATCCTGAAATACAAAAACACACCAGCACAGTTTAAGAAATGAAGAATAATAATAGTTAACAGTTCTTTTTTTATTAGAACTAGTGCAGAGCCCGTTCAAAACGTGTCTGTTCACAACGGACAGATTGATTATTATTTCTCAAGAACCACATATATATGTATCAACTGACAAACGTATCAATTAAAACCAGAAAGATTTAACAAATTAACTGGTTTAAATCCAGTAAGAAACTTCACCAGTGAGACTAAACTGAGGTTGAACCGTAGAAGCAGTTTTGTTGGTGTCTGCTGGAAGGATTTGTGGCAGCACTTTACCTTCCAGCTGGGTAATAACAAGGTAATAGTGGGTAATATTTGATAATAACCAGCTAGTAATAATGCTAATTAACATGTAAAAGCTTGGTATTAACAATGGCTATAACTAGCTAATATTAGATAATAAGGGGCCAAAAATAAAGAGATAATAATGTGAAACACATCTAAAGATGCAAAATGCAAAACTACCAGTTTCTACTTCATTTGACGGTGATGTTTGGTGATTGTGATGAGATGAAACCAACACCAAGAGACATATTGATTACCTGGAAACACACCTGGTAGTTTCTGTGTAACAGCCATGAATCAGCTGCTAAATGCTTCCTTTCATGTTACCTAAGATAAAAAATGATGTATTTTCTTTAACTTCAAAATACCATAATAATAATAAACATGTTTTTAAAAGGCTTGTTTGAAGCTGAAGTTTGATGAGTGAAATATGTCCATAGGCAGCATATATTTCTGGAACTTTCCATCAAAAGTAGCACATGTTGTGTTGAGTTAACAGTGGAAGGGTTAGGCCTACCAGGTGTGTTTCCAGGTGATCACTGTGCCTCTTGGTTTGGGTTGTTGCTGTTGGTTTAATCTAATATCACCGTGAAATGAAGTAGAAATATGTAGTTATGCATTTTGCAGCACTGATTCATGGCTATTACACAGAAACTAGCAGACGTGTTTCCAGGTAACAAATCACAGCATTAAAAGAAGAATTTTTACACTTTTACCTCAAAACAAAAGTTCATGTTTGGAACATGAGAGACGAAGAATTTCAGCAGGTTAATCTGATAATCACTGATTTAGACGTCCAAGAACTGTGATGTCATTTGAAGGTATGACGCTGATAGTAGCCCATAATATTTAGAAAATATGAACCATATTACATCATTATTATCAGGCTATTACCCCATTAATGTCACCATATTACTGTTTTAAATAAAAACATGATATAACCTTATTATTAGCAGGTTACTGTATAGTTACTGAAATGTTACTGTGATGTTTGTAATTAGTTCTGCCTCATTGTTCTTTAGGTTTATTCCACTAAATATCCCCTTTCTTCTTGGCCCTTTGTTACCGTGGTTACACCCACTGTTAATACCAAGCTATTACTTATTAACTACCATTATATGACATTATTATTACCTCTTTATTATCTAAATATTAGCCCACTTTTACATTGTTGTAACCAAGCTCTATAGCCAAAGACTCTTTGAAACATCTGGATGAAAATATATTCTGCTGGTTCCACCATTAAAAAGGTTTTGAACATTTTTCCAGGTTGTGACTGTTTCCTGTTCAGGTCGACGCCAACAGTCACAACTTGGCAAGACGGTTAAAAACAGCAGATAATGAAATCTAAATATATTTTAATATCATCCTTCATAGAATAATCTACAACATATAGATACTGAATATACACACACCATCATCAAACCAGTCTGCCCACTGTTAGATTCATACTGGGACCAGTTAGACTGTGTTATGGGAGGACTGGTGGACACACCTTCTACTTTTCCTCCACATGTCAGAGAGAAACACTCAACTGTTTCATGATTCACTACATTTTATTTCTCAGAGCTTCAATATATTGTTGAATGCCGGACTTTTACTTGTAAAGGAGTATTTGATGGTAGTTTTACTACTTTTACTAAAGTAAAGGATGTGTTTTATTTCTTCCACCTCTGAACATATAAACTGTGTGAAACTCAAGTGTTGGAGGAACAGAAACATGAGCGTCTGCTGCCACCTGCTGTTCACTCACAGCATCACATCCTGTCAGAGGAGGAGCTGTTTGCTTCACTCACACTTTAAAACATGAAAACAGGAACATTTAGGCTTTAAAAAGAAATGGAGATGTTTGAAATAATCACATCCAGTGGATCAATAAACTCCACCAGTGTTCAAATACATACTTATTAAACATATTTATATGAAGTCTTTTCATTCACCATCAGAAATCAAACTGTCTCTTTACAGCGTGTCACCATTAAAACCATTAAAACCAGTTTGTTCTTCCACTCTCACATCAGCAGTTTGACTGAACCACATCATCTATCTCATGTGATGCACATTTACAAAGTTTACACAGTATATCAGATATGTTGTAAAGTTCCTTTGATGTATTTTTAGACTTTGATTATGTATCTCACAGTGTGTCTGTAGAACATGAATCCAATCGATCAATCTGATCAATAAACACCATCAGAACTCATCATTTTTGAGTCGCTCTGACCAAAAAAAGCCAAAAAAGTTTGACAGCGGATGTAAAAAATCAAAACAGACTTTAACTGACGTCAGTTGTGTCGTCACAGACTGTCTGAACTTTAAAGATCCTCCGCACATGTTTTAAGAATATAAAAATACTCTGCTTGGAATAATAATGTGTGTCTGATGTTGAACAACAGCTGTCAGACTGAATGTGAGCTAAACACATTAAACTGACACTTTAAACAGTCCTGAAACTGTCAAATACCTTCAATCTACTATATGAAATTAGATATGAATTAACATGCACACACACAAAAATAAATGGAGAAAACTAACATCAGCTACTGATCATCATGAACTTTATTCTCTACACAGGAACTAAATAAACACTCCAGAGAAAAACTAAATACTTCCTGTATGTCAGAAACACACAACAGCTCCTGGACTTCTCATCTCTAATGCTGTGTTCACATCATATGGGATGGATGGTAGAGGCGGGAAAGATTCCCATGTTTACAACTCGCCAGCGTTCATGTCACACAACAAATCAAGACGGCTGCATGATTACAAAGTTGGTGGAATGAGGCTCAAAAATACTGTTATTGACAATAATCCAGCATATCCAGTAAATATCAGAGCTTTCAGCTTTTCCACTTCATAATTACCACTTGAATGTTGACCTGAATTCTATTTACAAGTCAGAATCTCATAATTAGCATCATTCCAATATGATATGAACGCAGCATAAAAGCAGCCACACTGCAGCTGCTGAGCCTCAGCCTTCACCATTAGAGGTGTTCATTTAACCAGCCAATAGGAGGCCTGTTGTTCTGACCATCATTTGTCATGTGATCTCTAAATAAGTGAAGGAATCAGGTAACACAGTTACTATGAAACTACTAGAAGAACTACAACTAAACATTGTGAAGATCCCATTCCCATTATCCCATTACAGTTCAAGCCTTTCTGATACACTAACAACAGAAAACAACAACAACTGGACTCAGTTTATCATTTGATTCATTTTACAAACAAACTGTCAATCATGTGGAAACCATGTTTACATTTACAAGCAGTGAGAGATCATGTTGGTACTAAATACCATCAGCTGTGTGTGATCCTGTACAGACTGAACTATCTGGTCAGCAGTGAGAAAGTTTCTCTAACAGGAGGAGACTCTTCCTCCTCCAGACCACACAGAGACACTGAGGAACCAGACCAGTTAGACCAGAACCCAAACCCAGCACACAGAGGCTGATTGAATGTGGTGTTGAAGGTGTGGAGGTGGATCAGTGTGTCAGAGGAGACTCTGTAGAAGGACAGAGTGCCAGCAGGACAGTCCACATACACTGCTACTCTGTTAGAGATAGAGGAGGAGGAGGAGGAGGAGGAGGAGGAGGAAGAGGAGATGGATGTTGATCTGTTATTGTGACAGACAGAGTAACGACCATCATAATCAGAGCAGTTCAGACTCCAGGACTGATCATTCCATCCAAACCAGCAGTCATAACTGTTTCCTTTCCTGCTGATTCCTCTGTAACTCACTGATATATTAACGTCTCCTCTCCACTCGACCTCCCAGTAACAGCGACCAGTCAGATCATTTCTACACAGCAGCTGAGGCCAGTGATCAAATCTGTCTGGATGATCAGGATATGACTGATCCTCCATCACATATGTCACCTTCCTGTTGTTGTCAGACAGTTTGAGTTTTCTGTTTACTGTGTTTGGATCCAGTGTGAGTCGACAGAAATCTGATGGAGAGAACGAGACACAATACAGCTGCAGTTATTGATCTATCATCTGTTTGATGATGACATCATCTTCATCCTCAGTAGGATGTGAATGAGCTTTGTTTTGATGAATGAAATGAAAAACACACTTACACTTCCTCAGACCTGGTGTCAACCATCGGACTCCAGCAGGCTGCAGCCTGAAAGGAGGAGGGGGGTCAGAGCAGCACGTTCTCTTTCAGCATGCAAACATGGACATGACATCACTCTAGAAAAAGCAGCTCTGATCCTCATCACACTGAGCTGCTTTGCTGTTGCTAGGCAACACAACCGTCCATCACATCACGTCGCACCACGACTATCGACAGCAGCTACATTCAGCCAATCAGAAACAGGCGTCTCAAAGTCAAATCATGTCAACAATGAGACTTTTTCTTGTCAGACTCAGCAGTTTGTATTGTGAACAGATGACAGGACTGTTTAAACTGATTCACACTAACATGAAAATGATAAACCGCCTGTTTCTGTTTGTCTTTCCTCAACAATCTTTGGACGACTGACAAGTTATTTCCTCTCACACAGGTGGAACATTCCTGCATGATGGTTACAGCTGACAATCAGCTGCAGTCTCAAGAGTTTGAGCTGATTTACTGTCCACCTGTCTGTCCTCACCTGAGAGTGTCCACCTGTCTGTCCTAACCTGAGAGTGTCCACCTGTCTGTCTGTACCTGAGAGTGTCCACCTGTCTGTCTTCACCTGAGAGTGTCCACCTGTCTGTCCTTACCTGAGAGTGTCCACCTGTCTGTCCTCACCTGAGAGTGTCCACCTGTCTGTCCTCACCTGAGAGTGTCCACCTGTCTGTCCTCACCTGAGAGTGTCCACCTGTCTGTCTGGACCTGAGAGTGTCCACCTGTCTGTCCTCACCTGAGTGTCCACCTGTCTGTCTACACCTGAGAGCGTCCACCTGTCTGTTCTCACCTGAGAGTGTCCACCTGTCTGTCTACACCTGAGAGTGTCCACCTGTCTGTCCTCACCTGAGTGTCCACCTGTCTGTCTACACCTGAGAGCGTCCACCTGTCTGTCCTCACCTGAGAGTGTCCACCTGTCTGTCCTCACCTGAGAGTGTCCACCTGTCTGTCTCAGTCTCACAGTAATCAGTGAAATATTCACTAAATTTAATCTCTTCGTGTTCATTGACACCATTTTTCCTTTTTTTTGGTGACAGTCAGCAGGATTTTCAAACTAATGTATTTCAGGTGGAAGCAGGTTTCGTTCCTGCAGCAGGTTTTTTTCTGTCAGTTGGGACTCGGGAGCTCAGAGGCTGGATTGTTTTTTCTCATTTGTTCTTCATTTTTAAACTATAACCGCTACATGACTCAACATTTAATCAAGAGATTTGATCCTTGTTTTCATGTTTTTATTCTAATATTAGCAGTCTGGTGGGACCGGAGAGGACGCGCTGCGTATGAGTATTTTCCTCACTGTTGATTTTAATATCTTTAACATTTCTCAACATAAAACATGAAGGCGTCCTTGATAACTCAATAATATGAAAGGTTGTGACCAAGTTTTCTTGTCAGTTTTGGACGATAGTGGAAGCAGCTACATTAGCCTACCCATGATCCTCAGCCACCGTTACTATGGTGAAGACGCTAAAGCTGTGACATAAACTATATTCAGTATAACATTATACAGCAGGGCTGGACTGGCAAAATCATTCAGGCTGGGAAATATAGCTCCAGTCAGACCAGTTTATCAGCGGGGGGTCTGGGGGTCCCCACTAGGAAAACTTTATTTACAAAGACTTGATTTCCTGCATTGTGGTGAATTTTAGTGCATGTGAATAACAAACTAATGAGCCAACAGCTGCTTAGTACAATGTAGTGTTATGAAGCTGAAATAAAACCAAAGGTACATATCATTAAGGAGGGAGACGACACTACTACTACTGTGGCACCAACGCTGCTCTCTACACCTTCAAAAAGAAACAAGCAAGAGCACAACACCCTCCTCAGTTTACTGATATACACTAACAGTTACCCATCAAAGGTTCAAATAGTCCTTTAACCAACACAAACATTAAATAACACACATCTTTAAGTTCCAACAAATGACAGCAGCCTGAATAGTGACAGAAGACGTTGTGTTGTCTCAATCATTTTCAATTATCAGCTCAAAGTATGAACTCACTCACTGAAACTTTCACCAAAACACATGAATTTTATAATAATATTGACCACATTAACTAGACTACATATGCTAATTAGCTTTAGCATTGACGAGACGATGATGACGCATCAGTAACATTAGCTACGTTAGCTAGCTAGCACGTTTATTTACCTTTCTTTCTCTCTCTCTGCTCCACCCTTCCTCTTTATCCACCGTCCATCTTGCTGCTAAATCATTTAGCCTCTAAATGCACTTAATGCCAAAAGAAACGTGTAACTGCCAACTACTCTCTCTGTTTCTCTGTTTCTCTGAGGCTAGCTGGCTGTGCTAGCTGGCTGTGCTAGCTGGCTGTGCTTCCTAACATGCTGCGGCTAACGCTCCGCTAGCCTCTCAGCTAACGTTAGCCTCGGCTCTCCATGTGGATCCAACCGGAGCACCGAGCCCCGGTTTGTTATTCAGGTTAAAGCGGGAAGAAGCAGCGGGTCTGTCGGGCAGCTGAGTGAAGTGCAGCCTGCGGAGGAAACACCGGGACCGTCAGGGTGAAACAGTCCGCGGAGGAGCTGCTATGTTCGGCTGCACAAATAGGAAACCCCTCGGCTGACAGGAGGTATCACTCTGTTTGGGAAAAAAAAAATCTTCTTTTTGGTTTATAACGGCGGTTGTCAACCAGCGTATTAGGTGCATTACCGCCACCTTCTGCTCCGGGGTGTGGACCAGAGATTAAATCCTACACATTAATCCTGTCTGTCTAATAAACTCAAAGAAAACTACTGCTGCACCCACTTGGCAGGTTCATTAAAGTTTTAACACTGAGCTCCTGAAGTCCAGTCTTCCTGAGTTCTTCCTTCATATATTGTCTTTATTGATCATATTTAGTACAATCTATGCTTGCATGCATAATAGTCTCCTCAGCCAGCTGGAAAAAATATGTGCATATATCTTATATATGACGTACTTGATATATTCTCAATACCAAATACACCAAGTTGGGACTTGTGTACTTGCTAGTTCAGACTTGGCAAGTTGGACTCAGTAGTACAAACTTGTGAGGACGAGAGGACGCAGTAGATCATTCTGCAGCTGGAACAGCAGCAGCTCAGCTTCAACACACCTACCTGACTGTACTGTGACAAAATAATCTCAACTCAAAGCTCCACTAACACTTTTTATCTCACAAAACAAAAACCTGACTGACAGAGAGATGCAGTAAATGATGTTATTCAGTCTGTAATGTAGCTATAATAAAAATCTAAACTGTTATGTAGCTTAATAAAATAAATGAAATGAATCTGTTCATTTGAATCCATGTATATGTGTGTAAATGTGGTGATATGTGTACATGTGGAGCTCCAGAGGCAGCGCTGCTGTTCTGTCCAGTAAAAACATGAAGCTTCACTTTACATTCAGACAAACTAATGTTGCAGCTACAATTGTTAGATTTCATCTGTGAGACCAACATTTATCTTCCAGAAGGAATTATATCATATATCTAAATGCTGCGGAGACATTAGAGCCAGCGGTGAATCAGCAAAGAGCTGCAGATCAGTTCATGGATCATGTTCTCCCTGGGATGACCACATGTTGACCGGCCGATCATCTCAGGAGTCGGGCTGCTAGCAGCTGAGATGAGCGGCTGGTCCAAACATCTCCCAACACATCCCAGCAGGTTTACAGACTGGAGTTACTGGGATAAACTGGCCACATGTTGGAATCTACATGTTACTTTCTCTCCTGAAAACATTAAAAATTAATAAAGCCACATATTAATAATCCTACAATTCAAGTTACAACAGCTTTTAGCCTGACTCAAAGTCTCCGCCATCGCTGCCGGTTGGTGTGAAATGCATTCTGGGATACTTGGATGCTTTTCATTACGCTAACGTGTCTCCTGGTTTCTCTCACTCGCGTCTCTTCTCCCAGCGAGGATGAGAGAGAGACGTGAGGACGGAGGAATTTAATTTATCAAACGGGACGTCGTCGCTCACTCCAGCATCATTTTGAGGAGACAAGTTGTCATGACGCACTTCACCCTAAATGTCAAATATGAATAAGTCAGCAATAGAAATGACTAAGTAACAGTTTAAACTCTAAAGTTTGCATTTAAAATTCATGTACAATGAATGAAGACTTTACACTGTTACTTAATAATTTCTACATATTGATAGCTGGAAGGAAAACAGCTGATAACTGCTCCAGTGTTTAATCATTTGATTATAGATCTATAGCAGCATCTGTCTGTCACAGAATGAGACACAAACAGACAATTTAAACCTGTTAATTACTGAAAGAACAGAACCCACATAAAGGAACAATAGAAACAGCTGCAGCCTGCAGAATATGTTTAAATAAAATGTTGCTTATTTAGTTTGTGAAAGTCTGACGTGCTTTTCAGGCTCAGGATGGTTTTATAGGAGACGCAGCTGTGTGACGTCATGTTTTCCTGAAGGAGCTGAGACGCTCTGAAACACAGAAGAAGAAAGGAGAAGCCTTTTGCCTCATGAAGAGAAATAGTAGAAAGTTTTAATGATTGATTCATGATTCAGTCATCTTTATTTTATAAATAAATAGGCTATGATCAGCTGCTGTTGTGCTTTCATTCCTTCTCCACAGGTAGTTTCCTGATCTGCTGTATTACAACAACAGCCGACTGTTTACTGTCCCGTCAGATCAGCTGACCAATCAATACACACTTTGGATCAAAGGGGTGTTGCCGTCCGTTAAAACACTTCCACTAGGATACACCTGTGTTTCCTGGCTCTAAGCTCCTCCAGGAGCCTCCTCTCTCCTCGCTCCTCGTCTCCTCCAGGTGCATTTAAGGGATCGGAAGATCCTCCATGATGGCGGAGAGAGATCGATTTCCGGGTCACGGAGGAGAGAGGACGTGAGGAAGCATAGAGTTAGCTTAATGAAAAGCACCCACATACATCTCAAGTCTCTTATTAGAAAGATTTGTCTTTTCATGATGTTATTTCCTCCATTAAACTGTTTCTTGCTGACAGACAGACTCTCCCTGACTTTAATTTGATCCATAATAACAGTTCAACACATTTATATTTTACATCATTTATCCTCATTTACATTCAGTCACATGTGAGGCTGAAAATTCCTGAGCGTCGGGTTTGATATGAGTTACATCATTTCCATTTTCCCTGAAACATTTAGCCAAATACATATTTTCCAGTGTTCAAAAGACACTCTGATCATATTCTGGGTTATTAAATAATGAATTCACTATCAGAATATCAAACAATACAGATGCAAATAATCAATAAATAATATAAACGCATTCTGTGAGTAGAAATGGTTCCTGTGCCTCTGAGCAGGACACAGTATAAATGCAGAATGCAGGTTGTTATTTATGTTTGTTAAACAGGTAACAGCTGCAGAGAGGAAACAGCTGCTGCAGTGATAACTGTGAACATTTATTAGTATTAATCAGAAGTTTCTACAGCTGTTAAAACTGACTGACAGCTGATCAGCTGTGATCAGCTGCCGCCGTCATCAGAAACGGACGTCGCTTCATGTGACACTTCAGAGGAAAGGACGTCTCATGTCTCTAAAAACAAATGTTCTCGTTTCCTCTCTCCTCGCTTTGTTTCCTTGGTTGCATCTCAAGTCTCTTAAATTGCATCCACGTTTCCCTCACTTGCTTCTTTTCCTTGCATCTTAGTCCCTGTTTACACCTGGTATTAACATCCGTCTCAGGTGATCCGATCACAAGTGGACAGCTCCAAGTACGTCTGTTTACGCCTGGTATTAACATCCGTCTCAGGTGATCTGATCACAAGTGGACAGCTCCAAGTACGTCTGTTTACACCTGGTATTAACATGTGTCTTGAGTGACCACTTGTTATTCGGATCTCACTTCCTCGCTCTATATGCAAATTAACACAGACATCATTTCTGTTTGCAAAGACTAAATTTGTTCCTTTTTAACTGGCGGGAGGATGTTGTGGAAATGTTTTATCGTTGCTCAAGAACGACACAGAGACATAAAGAAAGCATTAAACATTGTTACTTGTTGACGCAGTTGTAGACGCTGTACAATCCATCACACCATCAGTAACAATTATACAATTGTCCAAACACAAACAAAAATACAATCATCTTGTATTTTTGGAGAGAAAGCATGTTGTTCAGCCGGCCCTTTCTCTAAAGATTGTTAACCCAAACCAGACAGCTTTATACCTCTCCAGAATGAAAGCTAAAACAGTCTGGTCCCTAATAGACACTTCCACAAACTGTTACACCTTCTGACAAACAAGTATGGTCATACGATCTCACAGAGACCTCATGGTCAATCAATAACTTCAAACATGGACATCCTTCAACTTTAGCTTGTCTAGATACCTCATGATCCACTCAGTCTCTAAAACAGCAGGCTTAAGACAAAGATATCTCTAGCTAACCCCAGAGGTCAGCAAGCAGCCCTCAGATAGAAACAAGTTCAAGAGTTCAACTAGACTAGGAGCAGGATTTCTTCACCAGCATGTATACCAAAATGACAATGACATTACATCACATTCAGTTGACAAAAACCACTGACCCCTTAGTTTAACAACATTTGCAACATATAAACAAAAGATTTATAAAATGATAACCTACTATTCAGTTTTCTTTCACAAGGACCGGGGGTCTGTGTATCCTCCATCCAAAGCTGTGTTCAACTTGTTTGATAACAGGTTAAACAAATATACAATGCATTGTGCCCCCTCATGAAAATCAAATGCCCGTCCTATTGATTTACTCTAGCGCCGCGTCTGAACATATATAATATATATATAGTTATATCAGTGGCGGCTGGTGACTCAAAATATTGGGGAGGACAGGAGAAAAACCAACATGGAATCTCACAACAAACCACATCAAACTATATCATTGTTCCCCAGCTGATGAAATCAGAGGGGTGGGGGACAGTTTTATATGCCAATAAAACAATTTGCTTTCAAAAACAAAAACCCCTGAGTGGTGAAAAGGCTGCTTCTTTAAAGACATTTAGCATATACATATTGTTTCTAAACAAAGAAGAGCTCATTTTAGCCGTGCAGTGGTTCACAATGTGTCATTTTCCCAACAAGGTTAAACTCAAATTTATAGTATTGTTCTATTGTGACAACAGATTTATGTTCTCATCAGAAACATATCACACATATCACATGATTTACACGTGTTTCCTGTGTATTTTCTTAGTATACAGAAATATATAAAGTACCACAAAGTTTATAATGTGATACAGGAACAGATCAGTGCTGAATACTAGAAAGACTGAACACTAAAAACATTCACAGATCTAAAAGTGTAGGTTCACATCAGAAAGTATTAATGCATGTATCAAATACATGACTTACACACTCTGATCTATATGCATCACATATAAAATATAGTCTACAAAGCTGACATGTTAACACTTGTTATTCTAGTTACTTTAAGCTTATTACTCAATATACGACTCAGCTTAAAAACCAGCTGAAGAAACTGTCACAACAAGCAGCCAGACCTCCTGCACACTCATTCACTAATCACACAACATCAACAGGTGACTGAACAACCACTCAATTAAAAACTGGATCAATTCCACATGAATGAGTGAGTCCAGACAGCTCACTGTAACTTCAACAAGCAAACTACCTACAACACATTATATGATCTCTGCAGCATTCTGGTTAAGGAGATAAATTCACACAACAGCCACACAGAGACATTTAACCATCAGAGATGAAATTAGCAACCAAAGAGACAGAGAGAGAGAAGCTGTATCTGACTCACCTTATCTGACGTCTTCTTCTTTCTATCATGGAGATGAAGTATTCATGTCATAACATCCATTTGCGGCTGTTGGTCATCTTGTTTGTTAGTTAACAGAACTTTGTGGCTGCTGGTTAACCAGTCTGATATCATTAGCATCAATGACAAACAAGCTAACTCTCCTGGTTGTTTCATTTAAATTATGTTGTTAACTTTCTATTGTTGTTGGGTGGAGTTCACTTCGGAGCAGCAGCACGTCACCGTAGTCCCGCTGAGGGTAATTTGGTTGTTGAAAGGGCCTAAATGAGATGTAATGTTTTACTGATGTGTTTAAAAATATAGTTTGTAATTTGCAAGTTATAATTTATTTTCTAATATGCTACTCTATCAATTTATCTATATCTTACTGCTCTTCTTCTCTTATCAGTTCATCACACTCATGTACGTTACAGTTGTAGAGAACTGAAGATGAAATCTGGAAACTATCATTGGACCAAAGTGATGTCAATATTGTTCTGGTTGTTGATTGGTTAGGGAGGACGTCCTCCCTTGGAACGTCATTTTACGTGTCTTGGCCAATCATAGATTAGCATAAAAAAAATTAAGTACTTTAAATTGATGTAAGAGATCCACCCTGAGGGGGACAGCAGGAGCCCGTCCTCCTCTGCCCTCCACCCCCCCCCCCACTGCACCCCACCACCACCTCACACACACTGCTCTTTCTCCTCCTGCCCTGCAGGTGTCACTGTTGAAGCATTTTAATCAGAATTTCAATAATGGATTTTTTCCAACAAAGAGAGAATAAATATTTTATAAATGATAATTACATTTGGTAATGGTTTATTTCACTTCCATGGCCACAGGTGTATAAAATCAAGCACCAAGGCATGCAGACTGTTTCTACAAACATTTGTGAAAGAATGGGTCGCTCTCAGGGGCTCAGTGAATTCCAGCAGGATACTGTGATAGGATGCCACCTGTGCAACAAGTCCAGTCAGGAAATTTCCCCACTCCTAAATATTCCACAGACAACTGTCAGTGGTATTATAACAAAGTGGAAGCGATTGGGAATGACAGCAACTAAGCCACAAAGTGGTAGGCCACGTAAAATGACGGAGTGGGGTCAGCGGATGCTGAGGCGCATAGTGCTCAGAGGTCGTCAACTTTCAGCAGAGTCAATCGCTACAGACCTCCAAACTTCATGTGGCCTTCTGATTAGCTCAAGAACAGTGCGTAGAGAGCTTCATGGAATGGGTTTCCATGGCCGGGACAGCTACATCCAAGCCATACATCAGTGTCGGATGCAGTGGTGTAAAGCACGCCGCCACTGGACTCTAGAACAGTGGAGATGTGTTCTCTGGAATGACGAATCGCGCTTCACCATCTGGCGATCTGATGGACGAGTCTGGGTTTGGCGGTTGCCAGTAGAACGGTACTTGTCTGACTGCATTGTGCCAAGTGTAAAGTTTGTTTTTGAGGAGCTGGGCTTGGCCCCTCAGTTTCAGTGAAAGGAACTCTGAATGCTTCAGCATACCAAGAGATTTTGGACAATTCCATGCTCCCAACTTTGTGGGAACAGTTTGGGGATGGCCCCTTCCTGTTCCAACATGACTGTGCACCAGTGCACAAAGCAAGGTCCATAAAGACATGGATGAGAGAGTTTGGTGTGGATGAACTTGACTGGCCTGCACAGAGTCCTGACCTCAACCCAATAGAACACCTTTGGGATGAATTAGAGCAGAGACTGAAAGCCAGGCCTCCTCGTCCAACATCAGTGTGTGACCTCACAAATGCACTTCTGGAAGAATGGTCAAAAATTCCCATAAACACACTGCTAAACCTTGTGGAAAGCCTTCTCAGAAGAGTTGAAGCTGTTATAGCTGCAAAGGGTGGACCAATGTCATATTGAACCCTATGGATTAAGAATGGGATGTCACTTAAGTTCATATGCGAGTGATGGTTGAGTGATGAAGCAGTTATAGTTTAAAAATGAATAGCATATGAGAAAAAACAATACAGCCTCTGAGCTCCCGAGTCCCAACTGACAGAAAAAAATGTGCTGCAGGAACAAAACCTACTTCCACCTGAAATACATTAGTTTGAAAATCCTGCTGATTGTCACGAAATAAATGGAAAAAGTGTGTCAATGTACACGAATAGATAGATTGAATTACATGACTGTTGCACAAATTGCCATGAGAGTGAGTTGGTCTGTATCTGAGAGTGTGAACCTGTCTGTCCATACCTGAGAGTGTCCAGTCTCCAGTGTGGATCCTCCAGTCCAGCAGAGAGCAGCTTCTCTCCTGAGTCTCCTGGATGATTGTAGCTCAGGTCTAGCTCTCTCAGATGGGAGGGGTTGGAGCTCAGAGCTGAGGCCAGAGAATCACAGCCTTCCTCTGTGATCAGACATCCTGACAGCCTGCAGACACACAAAACAACACACGTGTCACATGATCTGAGGTCACTGCAGCACTGGAAAGTAGTGTGTTTATTACTTTCATTATCAATGTGTTTCTCTAATCTTTAAAGTTAAACTTAATACTTTCAGTCACAACTCTAAATTCAAATGGCAAACCACAGTAAGGTTTGTATTGTGAGGCAGTTCCAGCTTCCTGTAACCTTAGTAAACATGATGTTAGCGACTGCTACCTCTTCACTGCTAAAAATAGGTCTAAATAAAAGAATAGTAAAAGAAGAAGCAGCCAGTGAGCTGATGAGATGAAGAGCTGCAGGTGACAGCTCTGACTAAAGTTTGTAAGAAGATCAAACCTCCCACACGTCACAGAGGTAAATGACTCCGTCTCAGATGCTCACAGTTGAATACAGAACAGAATCCAAACTAATGTGGCATATAAGGACTGAAGGTTGTGGAAATAAACTTAAAAACAAGCAAACATTTCTGACTCCTTCACTCTCAGTCACTGACTCTACTTCACACAGTTTCAGTAATCATGAGTTTTAAGGTTGTTTGAAACAAAAGAAGAATTAAATGGTGGTTAACCACATAACAGCTGGGGTGCACTGTCATATCACCATTGTGACTAAAAATCACTATCATCCCAGCACAGATACTGCTCTGAAATTAAAAGAAACTATAACTGTTACCAAAACACTGATCACTGAATTACTGTCTGTATGTGTTTTACTTTGGGCCAATTACACAGTTCTTCATTCAGTTTTTGAATCTAAAACTCCTCTTTGGTATTTCAGGTTCCAACAGCGGAGACAGAACAAAACAAATGGAAATATATTAGTAGAAAGTTATTCACAGGGTCTAAACACACAACTGGTCTGAAAATAATTTGAGTAGAGAAAATGTCCAGGTGTTTATCAACTCATATAAATCACAGTTTAAATGGTGATCAGTTGTGCAGGTTGATGAATCCTGACCTGAGAGTTTCCAGTGCACAGTGTGGACTCTCCAGTCCAGCAGACAGCTGCTTCACTCCTGAACTTTGCAGGTTGTTGTTACTCAGTTCTAGCACTTTCAGACGGGAGGACTGGGAGCTGAGAACTGAGGACAGAGCTGCACAGCTTCTCTCTGAGAGGTTACAACCACTTAGTCTGGAGAACAAATATAGAAAAATACTTAAAAACGTATTCTCTCCCATCTTGAATATCTTTTCAATAAATCAATAAATCAATCAATAAATAACTATCTGTGCACTTACAGAGCTTTGTTGGAGGCTTTGACCACTGGCAGCAGCCTCAGAAGAGCCTCCTCTGAAGCAGAGTATTTCTTCAGGTCAAACACGTCCAGATCTTTTTCTGATGAAAGTAAGGTGAAGACCAGAGCTGACCACTGAGCAGGAGACAGTTTATCTGTGGAGAGACTTCCTGAACTCAGGGACTGTTGGATCACCTCCACTAAAGAATGATCATTAAGTTCATTCAGACAGTGGAACAGATTGATGCTTCTCTCTGCAGACAGATCCTCACTGATCTTCTTCTTGATGTACTTGACTGTTTCCTTATGGGTCATTGAGCTACTTCCTGTCTGTGTCAGCAGACCACTGAGGAGAGTCTGATTGGTCTGCAGTGAAAGACCCAGGAGGAAGCGGAGGAACAAGTCCAGGTGTCCATTTGGACTCTTTAAGGCCTCATCCACAGCACTCTGGTAGAAACATGTTGGTTCAGGTTTTTGTTTAAAGACTTTAGGCCACCAGGATGTTGTTTGTTGTTCTGCCAGCAGATTGACTCCAGACTTGATACATGTCAGATGGACATAAAAAGCAGCCAGAAACTCCTGAACGCTCAGATGGACGAAGCAGAACACCTTGTCCTGGTACAGCCCTCTTTCCTCTTTAAAGACCTGTGTGAACACTCCTGAGCACACTGAGGCTGCTCTGATATCGATGCCACACTCTCTCAGGTCTGATTCATAGAAGATCAGGTTGCCTTTCTGCAGCTGCTGAAAAGCCAGTTTCCCCAGAGACTCAATCATCTTCCTGCTCTTTTTATTCCAGTGTGGATCTGTCTCAGCTCCTCCATCATACTTGACATTCTTCAGCTTGGACTGAACCACCAGGAAATGGATGTACATCTCAGTCAGGGTCTTGGGCACCTCTCCTCTCTCTCTGCTTTTCAACAGATCCTCCAGAACTGTAGCAGTGATCCAGCAGAAGACTGGGATGTGGCACATGATGTGGAGGCTTCGTGATGTCTTGATGTGAGAGATGATTGTGCTGGCCTGCTTCTCATCTTTGAATCTCTTCTTGAAGTACTCCTCCTTCTGTGGATCAGTGAACCCTCTGACCTCTGTCACCATGCCGACACACTCAGGAGGGATCTGATTGGCTGCTGCAGGTCGTGTGGTTATCCAGAGGCGAGCAGAGGGAAGCAGTTTCCCCCTGATGAGGTTTGTCAGCAGCACATCCACTGAGGTGGACTCTATAACATCAGTCAGGATCTTAGTGTTGTGGAAGTCCAGAGGAAGTCGACACTCATCCAGACCGTCAAAGATGAACACAACCTGGAACTCTTCAAACCTGCAGATTCCTGCTTTTTTGGTTTCAGTAAAGAAGTGATGGACAAGTTCCACCAAGCTGTACTTTTCCTCTTTCAGCACATTTAGCTCTCTGAAAGTGAATGGAAATATGAACTGTATGTCCTTGTTGGCTTTGTCTTCAGCCCAGTCCAGAGTGAACTTCTGTGTTAAGACTGTTTTCCCAATGCCAGCCACTCCCTTTGTTATCACTGTTCTGATTGGTTCATCTCTTCCAGGTGAGGCTTTAAAGATGTCTTCTTGTCTGATTGTTGTTTCTGGTCTGTCTGGTTTCCTGGATGCTGTTTCAATCTGTCTGACTTCATGTTCATTATTGACCTCTGCAGTCCCTCCCTCTGTGATGTAGAGCTCTGTGTAGATCTGATTCAGAAGGGTTGAGTTTCCGGCTTTAGCGATCCCCTCAAACACACACTGGAACCTCTTCTTCAGGTTAGACTTGAGTTTACGTTGACACCTGCCAGCACGATTCCCTGAATGAACACACAGGAAATAGGATCAATGAATGAAGTATGAAGCAAATATTTAAACATTTCATTCCCTCAAAGAATGAGTGAATAAAACATATTTTCTTCCATCTGTTGAGACATCAGTAAATGTCTCATTTATCCATCATGTTAAATCTTTATAGAAATCCTCTTACTGCTCTGCAGACGGTCAGCCAGCTCCTCCTGCTTCATTCTCCTCAGGAAGTGCAGTGTGATCTTCAGAAATGCCTCTCTGCTCCTCTTCTGCTCTTCCTCCTCACCACCCAACACCTCCTCATCCTCCCTCTGACTCCCGAAGCATTCTGGGTAATCTGGACTCAGAACCTTCTGCATCTTCTTCAGCTCATTCTTCACAAAGGTGATGATGTTCTCCTCCAGCAGCTGGAACAGAATACTATATGAATCACACAATCAAACTAACATCATCAAGCAAACATCAGATCCATGTTGGACAGACTGACAATCCACTGGTCTACAAAGTGCAGCATGGAGATGATTGTGAACACAATAGATGTAAAAGTAGTTGTTGTACATGTACAGACCATAAATATGGAGTCCAGGTGTGTTTGATGCTGCTGGGCAGACTGACCACTGGGAACCTCTGAGCTCTCCTGGTCCACTCTGTGGAGGAATCATGAAGAATGAGCTCACATTATGTCTGTCCACACAGAGACAAACACAAGCTAAAGGTCCATCAAGTGATATTTGGATGTGAACAGAGAATCAGATGACTCCCTGTAGTGGTAAAGCTTTACTAGTCCTGCTGATCCCACTGAGAATCAACAGCTCAGTCTGTTTGTAGCTTTCAGCTCAGTGTTTTGCTTCATCAGTCAGTTTGGTTTAGTCCCAACAGCTCTGAACAACCCTCCATACAGCTCTCCCTCCCTCTGTACACTGCTGAAGTGCCCTGGCGCAAGGCAGCTACAACCTCCAGCTGCTCCAGTGGAGCTGCTCAGCGTCTGCTTGTATCAGACTGGTTGATCTGGGCAGCTCCCAGTATGAAAATTACATTTAGGTGAGAAAGTGAGAAAGTCGGCAGGTGTCATGTCTGAGGTTTTTGAACGTCTTGTGTTTGAACACGTTGAGGAGTATTTAGTCAGATACAATATGATGTATGAGCTTCAGTCTGGCTTTACAGCAGCAGACTCTACTGACACCTGTCTTATTCATTTGTTTGATTTTATTAGACAAAACCTTGATGGAGGAAATTATGCTGACTTGCAGAAAGCTTTTGACACAGTGAATCATTCTGTACTGTTGTCAAAGTTACAGTGCATGGTGTTTGGACATACTGCTGTAAAATGGTTTATTTCTTACATTACAGGAAGAACTCAAGTCTGTGATGTTGAAGTGGTTCTATCAGAACCTCAGGATATTACATGTGTGGTGCTGCACGGTTCTATTTTAGGGCCTCTTTTATTTCTTATGTATATAAATGATACAACAGCTGCTGTGACATGCAAGCTGCTGCTGTATGCTGATGATTCTGCATTACTGCTATCGGGGAATGATGTCAGTGAAATGCACAACTCTTAGTAATGAATCAGAAAGTGTGAGAGAGTGGCTCATAGATAACAAGCTTTCAATACATTTGGATAAAACCCAGTCAATCCTGTTTGGAACAAAGACGTCAAGAACAAATACACTGAAAATCTTTTGTAATGGAACTGAAATTTTTATTTTTATTTTGTCTCATATTTAGGAATAATATTGGACCAGTCACTGTCCTGTGAATCAGTTGTTGATAAAATATTATCTAAGAGTGGCAGCAAACTTCAGTTCCTGTTTCACAGACTAAGACTCTTTTGGACTTTTCTGTTGAGAAACTTCTCATGTCCTCATTGGTACAGCGTCAGTTTGATTCTGTCTGTTCCGATTGGTTCAGTGGTTTGACATCTAAATTTAGGAACAAACTGCAGGTGATGCCAAATAATATTATTCAGTATTTATTAAATGTATCCTCTTTAACTCATGTTGGTGATGAATTCAGAAGTGTAGGACTGCTGCCAGTACAGCTCAGAGTAGAACAACAGAGGCTGCATCATATGTTCAACATTATCAGTGGGTTTGCTCCTCAATACTTCACAGATAACAATGGAACATACTCAGCATGGCTATAACACCAGGGCCAGTGTGTGTTCATATAAAGTCCCTCCAGTGAATAATGAAGCCAGAAGTTCCTTTTTTTAAGCTGCTGCCATGTTGTGGAACAGCCTCCTGTTACACATCCAGCTGTTAAAAATGAGAGGAGCTTATAGAAGTCAGGTCAGGACTTATTTATGGAACATGGTCACAGGTTTATAATGAAATCTGCAATTCCATTTTTACTTCAGCCATCAAATTGTCTTTGTTGTACTTTTTGTTTTGATGTGGGCGTTTATTATTTTATTTAATTTGTGGTGATTTAGTTTCATGTTGTATGTCTTGTGTTTTGTCTTTTAACATCTTGGGTCCATGTTGGAAATAAGTGTTTTCACTTTAACATGTTTTTTATGTCTGTAATGTATAAATAAATCATATCATGTCACTTTACATATGAACAAGCGAGTGCAACACCATGAATGTCTTCCAGGAGAGACTGTCTGAACATGTGATCTGTTATCTCCATATTTAAATGATTATCACGTCTCTTCCCTCTCCATGACGGCCGGCTTTTCACTGGTGTGGTTGGACAACACGTCGTGCAAACCAGTTCTTTTCTAGCATAACCCGACGTTTACTGTCAGTTACAGCTTACATCTGATCAGCAGATGGATGTCCTTTAAAATGAATGAAATCCTCCTTCGACCAGTCGCTCTTAAAGGACAGACAGCTGGGTTCAGGTCCAGGAGAGTCTGGTCTCTGCTGCTGGATCCTGAAACAACAACAGCTCTGATAAATGTGCATGTTGGATAGAAATGAAAAGTCTGTTCAGTCTTTGCAGCTTTACATTCTGACCTTCCATCAGCAGGTTGTCCAGGTTTAAAATTTACAGGTTTCCCAATGGACCAGTCACTCTTCATGGACACACAGCTGGATCCAGGTCCAGGTCCAGGTCCAGGCCCAGGCCCAGGTCCAGGCCCAGGTCCAGCAGAGTCTGGTCTGTGCTGCTTCTTTGTTCTTCAACACAACACACACAGAGCTTTGAGTGTGAATAATGATGGTGGAGTGATGTGAGTGGAGAACAGTGATGGACAGTTAGAGATCCTCATCTCACCTCTGAGCTTTGGTCTGGCTGTCATGTTCCCCACACAGAGAGCTTTTAGAGGGAGGGACTCCCTCCTCTCTGTCCTCACACTGATCCATAGCAGAGAAACACCTTCACACAAACACAACAACAAGCTCATTCACTACAACAAGCTGCACATCACACCAGCACTGCAGTTACAACGGCGTCATTCTTGATTCAACCACCAGATGGCAGCAAAGTAAGACATTATTCTTCATTTCCACTGAGGTTTAATGTTTAATGTTTTACTTTCAGAAGCTTCCAGTTCTCTGTTGGCTTTTCATTTACCACTATAGAGCACATTTAATGGAGATGAGCTGCTGGTGGAGTCAGCTGTGTGGCAGAAGAAATAAAAATACTCACCAGGTGAATTCAGATCCACATCCAGCCACAGAGTCTTTGTAGCTTCACCTGCAGAGGAAACACACAGAGAGAAACTGCTGCTGATTCTCCTTCATCAGTCCTTCATCATCAGTCTGAGGACTCTGGTTTTCTATGGAGTCATTTGTACTTCTTGCTGTTTTAATTAGAGATTGTACTGAATGACACTTTATTGATTAATAACAGTTAAGCAGCATATCACACTCAGAGGCCTGACATGTATTTCAACTGATGATTTAGTGAATATACATAAAGATACTGATGCAACAATTTTCACAAATATCAGTGGAGACAAAACTTGTGAAGTTTGTCAGACACTAAACGTGTTCTTTCTCTTTTATCCCCGAGGAGATTAGAAGGAGCCACAAGATCACATGAATGTTTGTATTTCAGAGCATCAATGCATCATATTTATATTTACATTCATCTTTATTTATGGTTCTGTTATAGTTGCTACAGCTGTGTTATATTCTATTTGATCTTGTGGGAATGTTGTCTGTCAATCAGTGTTAGATTATAAGGATCAAAGCACAGACGTTTCCATGATTTATGGTTGAATTAATGGAGCATCATCATCATCATCATCATCATCATGTACAGTAAATATTAAAACAGGAAGAATAAGAGAGAACAATCTGTCTGACTCAACACTAAATGCAGTTCTGTACAGCAGAACAAAGATCTTCCTGTGATGAGGCATCACATTGTAGATTAAACTCCGTCATTATTCCACAAACAGAGTTTACTGTGTTTTGATGACAGTGATTCACTTTGTAGTTTATATAATGTGACACTGATTTTATATTGATATAGTATAAAGATACTGAATGAAGGTTTGGCAGCAACATGAACTTTAGTTTCTATTGCTGCAGCTCTTAGCTTGGTTAAAATACTGAATATCATCAATGAAAAGATGTTTTCAACAGTTTGTCTGTGATATAGTTTAGAAAGATTCCAGAGAATATTATTTAATGACTTTTATTAGCTGTTAATCACTAACCATACCACCTGTGAAACAAAGTCTCCCTCACTACCAGCATGATACTGGTTATTAAAACATGCACCAGTTTAAAGGTGACTGAATGGGGCGACCCTTCATACTGACACTAAACTTCTCTGACAATGAATAAAATGTTTTACACAAACAAACTCAAGACTGTTTGAAACCGTTTGAGTTCATTTGATGTCAAACTGTCAGAACATAATCACATGACTGTGTTTAAGTGCAGTTAGTGACGTGTTGAAAGCTGATAAAATGTGTATCTGTCAGGTTGGTGAGCTGTTGTTGACTTGCTAGCTAGTGACAGTGTTCCTAATATAACTGCAGCACATTTTACTGTTTGATGAACAATAAATTCACTGCAGAACATCTATTAAAACATGGTTTACTTTTACTGCTCAACATTAAACACAACTAAACAGCATATTATTAATAATCTATTTCATTCATTTATGAAAAGCAGCAGCATCATACATTGAGCCTTTAACACTCAGTGTCAGCTGTGTATTTATTTGAGTCTCATTTATTATTATTGATGCTCATATTACATGTTATATGCAGGTAATTTTTCAGAGTAACAACAGACAGTGAAAGGTTGACTGTTGGAATTAGTGTTAAAATAGTGCAGACGTGGAACAATGTGTGGCACAGGGGTAACGTTCATTAAGACCTGCATTATTGTCTCTGATGCTGTGAAATACACGCAGGGCAACAGGGCAGTGCGTAATGTTTGTGCAGCGACTGAGTGAAGCTTCATCAGAGCGAGCAGGAAGTTGTCAGTGTGTCAGTAAATGTACAGAACAGACTACAGTGAGTCAGTTAATAAATGCTGCAGCTTGTCAAGACCAAGAAAAGTCACGTCTGTTATTTCCCCAACTGCTGGAAAAGTGAAGGGGGTTAGCTCCACAGTTAGCAACAATGGGTTAGCCTAACCTGAAGACACTGAACATAGAAACAGAGAACAGAGAAATGTTCTTCACCCCGCCAGACCAAACCAGTCAACCCAGGGGAAACACTTCCACCAGTATTCAACAAAGCAACATAAATCTCTACTGGTGTCACATCTGGACTCATCCTGAGCACGGCCGCTTTGCTCCCAATGATTTCACTGTATAAACTCTGAATCTGTGTGTAACAGGTCACCTGTTTTCTGTACAGAAAAGCCTTTAAGTTAATAATTCTATCGTGAGATCTCAACGTCTCATCAGAAGATTTAAATAGTTGATGAAGTTACCGCTGTCTCCCAGTCTGGAGACACTGGTATGGATGCTGCTGCTGTGTGACAGCCACAGCTGTTCATTAAAGTCAGAGGAAAGGAGCTACATTACACATCTATCAGCGTCACACAGAGTCTGAAAGCTCCGGCCAGATTTAACCCCTTCCTCCACCACTGCCACACACTCTCTGTATATAGTATATTAAGATATTTTTACCTGTTTTTACTTCTATGTTTGTACTTTTTATGGACTGTAACTCTATTTTTACTCAGCATGTGACCCACATGTTCTCTGTGTTTCTTCTTCTTGTAAATAAATCAAGTTATTTGAACTTGAAGCTGTTACTAATACAGACAGAGTAGGTTGTTGGACAAATGATGTAAGTTATTGATCTGTGAACACTGACTCAGTACTGTCAGCTGTTATTGGGCACTTTGAACTAGTGATGAGCAAAAATGAACAAACGAATCTTTTTAGTGTCAAACGTAGCGAGTGCTCATGAATCCCGGACTTTTCCCACTCATACCGCCCACACCCATCACTGTTATCGTAGGGTCCTGCTCACACTGCCTGCCTGCTACGGTGGTGCAGTCGCTCTAAACATGAATGAGCACCGATGAATGAGCGGGAATCACCGTCTCCAACGGGGACGTCAGTGAGTGACTCGAGTCCAGACAGCCTGGCAGCTACTCACTGAACGAGACTGAACCACCTGCTGCTCTCTCTGCTACCCGCCCCTCAAAAACACCGACTGATCGTTGGTCAGTGACACATCACATTTCTGTCACATCGTATTGAGCTTATATAGCCTACCTACATACAAGTGGGATGCTGAATCAATGCATTTAAATTAATA
Source organism: Thunnus albacares (assembly GCF_914725855.1). Classification (NCBI taxonomy): domain Eukaryota; kingdom Metazoa; phylum Chordata; class Actinopteri; order Scombriformes; family Scombridae; genus Thunnus; species Thunnus albacares. Next base: position 31,837,955 of record NC_058118.1, on the reverse strand, counting down.
TTTTATCTTTATTAATGTAAACTTATACATGATGACTGGTTATGCAATGAAGAGAAAATTTGTGGGGCAGGCAGCACGAGCTGTCGAATGACTGCGGTCAAGTCAGCCGCCACGTAATTTCCTACTGCGCGCACACTTCTGTTATTGCGGTAATGAGTTTTTTCTGTTTGGAAGACAAGGATGGTCCGTCGACTAAATGTGGTTTAACATCGCTTTCATTTCCTGTACATTCGACCGATAATATTACAGTTTGATTGAAACAGTGAACTGAAAAAATGCACTATTTATTTCACTTGTTCACCAAAGAGGTTATGACTCGGGAGAATTCACTGTGGAATTAGAATCTACAGTCTTGACTTCATTTATACAGATTAACAATTTCTCATATTCAGCATATTATGAAAAGGAAACTGTCTGTTTCCAATCAATGATTCCACTTCTCTACATCCTACAGGACCCCAGCTAGCTGCACAACAACTTCCAGAGCATTTCACTGGTGAATTTCACAATAAAGGACCACTGAAAATATACAACAAAATATATTCAAAAAATGATTGAAAAAAAGGAAATGGCACAAGAGATGAAAAAGCTGGCTCTTCAAATACTGAAGGCATCAGGTACATTATATTATGCATATAATGCATATGCATAATATGTAGATTTTATAGCACCTTTTGCAGTACATGTTTTAAATGTGGTATTTTCCTTTCCAGTGTTTGAAGCAGAAAATAACTGCCTGAATGTGCCAGAATTTTTTGAATTATTAAATTATACACCAAAATATGTGTATAATGTTTTCAATGAGCTTTTATTGTGAAATTCACCAGTGAAATGTTCTGGAAGTTGTTGTGCAGCTAGCTGGGGTCCTGTAGGATGTAGAGAAGTGGAATCATTGATTGGAAACAGACAGTTTCTTTTTCATAATATGCTGAATATGAGAAATTGTTAATCTGTATAAGTGAAGTCAAGACTCTGTAGATTCTAATTCCACAGTGAATTCTCCCGAGTCATAACCTCCTTGGTGAACAAGTGAAATAAATAGTGCATTTTTTCAATTCACTGTTTCAATCAAACTGTAATATTATTGGTCGAATGTAAAGTAAATGCAAATCATGTTTAGTTGACGGATCACTCGTGTCCTCCCAGCAGAAAAGCCTCATTACCGTAATAACGGAAGCGTACGCGCAGTAGGAAAGTACGTGGCGGCTAGTTTGACTGTAATCCCCGGAGTGGCGGATGACTTGACTGCAGTTGTCGAATGTGTCTGTACTATAACGGAGTGTCACAGAGAAACTGACGGCACATTTTGCAAAAAGTATCAAAACTCCAAAGGTTCGATATATTTACATGTATCAACTGGAAGGAACCGATACTGTGAAAAGAATCGGTCCGCCCATCACTACTTTGAACAGTGAACCTAAAATGGAGGAAAACTTCCAGCATGTTGATTTGTGTTGACTGTTAGTAGAGTTCTGAACTACAGATTTCTGCTGTTTCTACTGGAACTAAACTAACAAGATGAACAAAGAGTCATTCAAGAGTCAAACAGTGAAAACTGTCACAATATAAACACAATAAAGTCACAATAAATACCTTTAGAAGAAGAAAAGAAGCTGCAACACGTGGAGCACAGAAAGAGAAACTAAACTTCAACAGGAAATAACAAAGAGAGAAAGAGAGAGAGAGAGACATAGAGAGAGAGACATAGAGAGAGATTTGATTTTTAAACTCAACATTTATTAACCACTATGTACACTGTAAAAAAACGTAATACACTACATTAACACATACATAATATAATTACATATCAGGTATCAAAGTTACATCAGCACATGTCCAAAACTCAACTGTCCATCTATTACAGAGCAGAGCACCCCCCCATAACCCCAAATCAGCTGGAAAGTCTCCAGGTCATGAGCAGCTCTGTAAAAACTAAACTCTACCAGCAGTCTGGACTTCACCATTCTGACAAAAACAGGAACCACATCAACATTCAGCTCTTCCTCCACCTTCCTCCTGCGGCTCACATACACCGCCATCTTTGCCTGTCCCAAAACAAAGTTCAATATCTGACACTTGTTCTTCTGTTGGCGAGTGTATTTAAAACCACAAATAAAAACCCGCTTCATAAAAATTTCTCCATATCTGCTAAAAATGGTTTCCAACAACACAAACAGAGCCGTCAGACGAGAGCACTCTGAGAAACAGTGAAACACCGTCTCTCTTTGGCTGCAGAAGGGGCATTTCTCCTCCACAGCAGCATTAATAACAGAGATAAAGGAGTTCACTGCTACAATGCCATGTAGGATCCTCCACTGCAGGTCTGCATGTTTCTTTGTTAAAGGAGGTTTATACAAAGACCTCCATGCTGGTTTGACGTCAGGGTCTAAGTCCAGATAAGTCCTCCACGGGGTGTCACTGCGTCCATTCAGTTCACATCTATGTTCTTCAGCTCCATCAGCTTAAAGAACGCAGCTCTTTTACTATCTTCCCTGGCTCCATTCAAGTTTAAAGTGCCTATTTGAATTCACACATGGAGAAACAATTGTTATTACTGATATTATTGTGTCATGCATTTATAAATGTCAAACCCACTTGTGCTTCAAATTTACTATCAACAAAACCAGCAGACGCTGCATCTCATCTGATTGATGATATTAAACTAACAAACCATCCTGGCTTTTTTACAGCTTTACAAACTAAACTTTCCAACTTAAAGACACTAAAATGAAACTAACGTCCATCTTTTCTTCATCAGGGCTCAGAAATATTCCTGAATTTCAATCATACATTTCACTCAATAAATTCTCTTAACAGGAACGATACAAAAGAAATGTGATTGATTGTCAACGTCTCCCAGTTCACACAGCTCACATAACCTGGATGTTTGAACAGGAGGGGACCTGTTGGTACCATGTGGTTCAATATAAGGTTCACTACCACAGGACTGATTCATTTCAATACAAGTCTGTCATTTTGGTTTTAACAGAATATCTTTTGACCGTTTTTCTTTAAAGTTAGTGAGTAGCTGCATCCTAGTTGCATTAATGTTGCAGCTTAGATTATTTCTATAGATATATTCCTCCATGATGCTACTGAGCTCTTTCTTTAGTGATCTAGTCTTCAGCTATACTTCCTCTAGCTAACTCTTTCTCACGCAGCCGAGTTAAATACTGATATAAACTCTGACTAACCGTCTCCACCGACTGAAGATCACTAAACTTCCAGATCATTTCTCCTGGATTACTTCTAGCTGAAGCTCTTTCTACCTCACCTTCCCATCTACATATATACAGAATGTATGAATGTGTGTGTGATCACAACTTCCTTAATGCATTTCAAATGTTTTACTTATATTTGTGAATCACTTTGTAACTGTGGAAAAGTGTAATAAAAGTGTATTATTATTTATTTAAAGTCAGGATCACTGTGGAAATAAGTTGATAATAATAATTAGTTGAACTTGTTATAAAAACGTGTTAAATAACTGTGATGAATCATGTTATAACTAAATATCTGACAGAGAAGTGAATGTATTTAATGTGATGTATCTTCTGATTAAATGCAGGTTTTCAGGCTGATGAAGCTGCAGTTCTGCTGCCACCTGCAGGTCAGACGAGTGGCTGCAGACGGTTCCTCAGGACCAGCTGGTGTTTGATCAATAATCAATAAACTGTCACAGTCATCAATAATAATAAACTACAGTCACCAGACTCTGTTATATTTGTGTTTGTAATAAGTTTCTCTCCTCTATATATGAAAATGAGCTCGACTAAATATCGGAAACATCTTTCAAAGTAATTAAGTCCAAAACAACAACCACAGAACCAATGAACCTCAACAAAACTTAACACTTATTGCATCACTGTTGTATTTCATTGTATTATTCAGGTGTTTCTATTTTTCTGGTCACTTAGTGTGTCAACAGGCTGAATTTTGACTAATGAAGCTTTTCCAGAGTTTCCTCTGATGTTTCTGTTGTCTAAACAGCATCTTGTTAGCAAAGCTAATTAGAGTCAAAGAGGATTAACAAGGTTTCAAACCTTCCACCAGTATTCAACAAAGCAACATAATAAATCACTACTAGCACCATCTCTACTGGTGTCACATCATTTTAACCCCCGCTGACACAAACATGATGAAACCTGTTGCTTACGTTACCTTTAGATGCTGAAAATCATTTTCATCAAGCTGATGAGTGAAGGTGAAATTAATCAGCAGCTTCAACCAGGAAACCAAACGTAGGAAGAACAAACATGTAACTCACAGCAGGAAGATTTCAAATGTCAGTTGCTTCACAAACAGTCTCAACTCTGAATTCATCTTTAACCAGAAGTGACTTTAAAGAAATATGATCCCAGCACAGCGCTGACCTTTGGAATAAAGAACCTGGAACAGCTAAAGTCAAATATTGACATACAGTATAAATCCTCATCAGATAGTGGAAATTTTCCTCATTGGAAAGAGGCACAGAGACATAAAGAAAGCATTAAACATTGTCACTAGTTGAAGCAGTTGTAGACGCTGTACAATCCATCACACCATCAGTAACAATTATACAAATGTTCAAACACAAACAAAAATACAATCATCTTGTATTTTTGGAGAGAAAGCATGTTGTTCAGCCGGCCCTTTCCCTAAAGATTGTTAACCTAAACTAGACAGCTTTATACCTCTCCAGAAGCAAAGCTAAAAACAGTCTGGTCCCTAAATGGACACTTCCATAAACTGTTACACCTTCTGACAAACAAGTTTAGTGTCACAGGCTGCGACAAACATGGGAGACCAGACGAGTTTTACCAGTTAGGCCGAGTACAGAGCTGCTTGAAAGTTTGTGAACGCTTTAGAATTTTCTGTATTTCTGCATAAATATGACCTAAAACATGATCAGATATTTACACAAGTCCTAAAACTAGATAAAGTGAACCCAATTAAACAAATAGGACAGAAAAAACAACATTTTTTTCATCTTTTTCATTTATTTATTGAGGAAAATTATCCAATCTAACATATGTGTGGGAGGCAAAAGTATGTGAACCCTTGCTTTCAGTAATTGGTGTGACCCCCTTTTGCAGCAATAACTTCAACCAAACGTTTCCAGTAACTGTTTATCAGCTCTGCACATCAGCTTGGAGGAATTTTAGCTCGTTCCTCCTCACAGAACAGTCTCAACTCAGGGATGTTGGTGGGCTTCTCACCATGAACTGCCTGCTTCAGGTCCTTCCACAGCATTTCTTTAGGATTAAGGTCAGGACTTTGACTCAGCTGTTCCAAAACATTATCTTTCTTCTGCTTTAACTATTCTTTGGTAGAACGACTGGTGTGTTTAGGGTTGTTGTCTTACTGCATGACTCACTTTCTGTTGAGCTTCAGTTCACAGACGAATATCTTGACATTTTCCTGCAGAATTTGCTGGTACGACTCTGAACTCAGAGCTCCATCAATGATTGCAAGCTGTCCTGGTTCAGAGGCAGCAAAGCAGCCCAAACCATGATACCACCACCATGTTTCACAGATGGGTTCAGGTTCTTATGCTGGAATGCAGTGTTTGCTCATCGCCAAACATAACGCTTCTCATTCAAGTTTGATTTTGGTCTCATCCATCCACAGAACATTGTTCCAATCACCTTCTGGCTCCACGTGGTCTTGAGTGAACCGCAGACGGCAGCAATGTTCTGTTTGGAGAGTAGTGGGTTTCTCCTTGCAACTCCATGAACACCATTGATGTTCAATGTTCTCCTGATGGTGGACTCATTAACATCGACTGTAGCCACTGCAAGAGAGACCTTTAGTTTCCTAGATGTTACCCTGGGGTCCCTTATGGCCTTCTGGACTATTACACACCTGCTCTTGGTGTGATCTTTGTTGTTTGACCACTCCTGGGGAGGGTAACAGTGGTGTTGGATGTCTTCAATTTATACATGATCTGCCTGACAGTCGACTGGTGGAGTCCAAACTCTTTAGAAATGGTTTTGTAACCCTTTCCAGCCTGGTGAGCATCAACAACTCTTCTTCTAAGGTCCTCAGAAATCTCCTTTGTTTGAGCCATGACACACTTCCACAAACCTGTGTTGTGAAGCTCAGAGTTTGACAGTGAAGACCCAGATTTCTCTTCTTTAAATAAGGCAGGGCCTTCCAGACTCACACTGGATTGTCATCCCATTGATTGAAACACCTGACTCTAATTTCCCCTTCAAATGAAATGATAATCCTTGAGGTTCACATACTTTTGCTACACAAAAATATGTGACATTGAAAGAAAAAGATGAAAACATTTTTTTTCTCATGTGTTTAATTGGGTTCACTTTATCTAGTTTTAGGACTTGTGTAAATATCTGATCACGTTTTAGGTCATATTTATGCAGAAATACAGAAAATTCTAAAGCGTTCACAAACTTTCAGGCAGCTCTGTATATTTATTCACAAAAATAACAAATGAAAACGGAAAAATGTGGAAGTCAGTAATCAGTAGTGTAGGCATGTATGGATGTGTGTGTGTGTGTGTGTGTGTGTGTGTGTGTGTGTGTGTGTCAGCAACAAAAGACAAACAGCCGTGCCGCGCCGCGCTGGGAGAGGAAGTGGCGAGGAGAAGAGAGCAGGAAGCTCCGTGGAAGGCCATGCTTTAAACACCAGACCACACCGGGCCCAGGTGTGGCTCATGAAGTCAATGACGATCCTCCGCCCTGAAACAAACAAACAAACCAAAACACAGGAGCAGCGAGTGGAGCGGAGGGGTCGTCACAATAGTCATACGATCTAACAGACCTCACGGTCGATCAATACCTTCAAACATGGACATCCTTCAACTTTAGCTTGTCTAGGTACCTCATGATCCACACAGTCTCTAAAACAGTCGGGTTAAGACAAACATATCTCTAGCTAACCTCAGAGGTCAGCAAGCAGCCCTCAGATAGAAACAAGTTCAAAAGTTCAACCAGACTAGTGTAACAGGGTCAACTGTGCAGCATATGTATTAGAATTACACAAAATCTGTAAATAGTTCAATCCTGACGTGCTATTCCTCCAGGGTCAACAGGTGGAACATTTAAGACTCAGTTCATTGTACCCCTACGTTCACTGTTGTGGGTGCCCCCCCCGCCCCTCTATAAATGATGTCCCCCGCCTTTACCTCTCCCCTTTTGTTGTTGTACTTCATGGGAGAGGTAAGCGACGTCGTGCACTTCCTTTGAATTACGAGTGTAAGTTTGTTTATTAGCTTGGACTTCTTGTGCAGTATGCTAACACATTTCTGTGTTATTTAATTTGTGCAGGAGCCTGAGTTAGCATCACAATTGACCGGAGGATTTCTTTCATTTACTTCTGTCGTCAGTGGGCGGAATAAACAGTCGCCTCCAAAGACACCCTGGTCTGAGCCTCTTCCTTATAACACAACGCTAGAAACCACCGGTTACACTAGGACAGGGTTGCCAACTTTGGGTCCCTGCTGGAGGGAGATTTTGATGCCACGGGCTTAATCAGGACTATGTGCACACACTTAATCACGTGCACGTATTTGGACTCAGTTGAGCATCAGGGTGTAAAACAGTATGCAGTTTACACGTGGTGGGAGCGGGAGGTCTCAGATTTAAGGATACAGCCTGACTACACCACAGTAGTAGACAAACACTAATCCAATAAAGGGCACACAGGTTCATTCACTAATGAAAGTCAAAGATGTGTTGTTCCCGATATCAAAACTACAACGTTTATTTGAATGTTCACAAGTTAAAAGGCAATAACAATGGTTTACACACACACACAGTCACTCAGCCAAATATGTACATCAGTGTTCTTCACTATTTTTTTCATGGCAGGACACTTAGATGAAGTAAATCTGCCAACTAATTTGTCATATCACGACATACAATATGTAACACAGCCAATACAATCTGAATTATAGGCTTACCTTAAAGCTAGGGTATCTAATGTATTTTAGAAGCATTTTTGTTATAGTTGTTGAAATTCTCTGTACATCCCGACAGCCATCAATAAATCAAATGAAAATCCAGTATGTGTGACGGTTGCAGGCCTGTAATAATCCCGTCCAATCATTTCATTCAGCCTGAATGAAAAGTCATTTTATAGCAGGTTTCAATCTTGTTCTTTGACTTCTGTTAGTGGGATGTCTCTACATTCCAATAACAGATTGTGCCTTTAAAATATTTACCAGAACAGTAATTCATCTAGATACAGCTGTAATTTCCTCACCAGTTTTCCTGCTTTGAATGTGTTGGTGTCTATCAGATGACGCCTGCGTGGCCTCTGTGTTTCTCTTTCATCCTTAAACTTTTTCTTTCAATCTTTTTGAAAGTTCTTTACTTTCTGCTTGTTTTCCTTTCAAAATTATTACATCCTGCAACTCTTCCTCACTTCTGTCTCCTCTCTCCTGATTCCTTCACTCACTCTGAAAATATAAAAAGCCTTCCTTTCAAAATCTGAGTGAGCATGAAGCAGAACTTTAACTTGTATGATGTTAATTACAGACATTGTGGACAAGACACACAGCGGGGATGCATCATCAGCCCATCTATCTAAACTATCAAGCTAACGTTACATTAACATTGACGTTACTGTAAAGTAACAGTCAGGCTAAAGCAGCAACAGATAGATAAACTGGACGCTTAAATCACTGATGTCAATTTAAAAGAACTTTAGCTCCACTTTTTGCTGAAGAGTTTTTCTAGCTTCTTACTTTGTGCTGCTTTTTCTGACATTATTATTTGATGCTGCGCGTCAGTTAATGTCATATATGATCCTCTGAACTCTGATTCATTCGTCTGCCTGCTGGCTTCAGCACGGAGGGTTTGTTTGATTAAAAGACCCGCGCAGCAGGAGCGGGCGGTGGATTGTTGGTCACCCCTCGTTAACAGTAACAGCTGTCTCCGTGTCTCATACAAGGATACAAAGTTCAAACGGAAAACAAAACGAGCGCTCCCAGAAGATACAACAGAAGCTGCGGTAGAAAGCCGCTCTGAGCCTTTAACAGCTTTCTGTGTAAACGCTGTTTCAGAGTTTAGGAGGTGGTTAAACGGCGTTTATGTGCGTTTAGTCTCCGTTACAGCCCTGTGTATAACTGTACAAAAATAATCCGCGTAGTTTAAGCATCACTCTTTAGCAAAAAGACTGTGACTGTTCATCTCTGTTGCTGTGGCGATGTTTTGGTGTGAGAATAGTTTGGGCAGCGTGAAGCGTGAGAGTTGGCAACCCTGAACTAGGAGCAGGATCTCTTCACCAACATGTATGCCCAAAATGACAACGACATGACATCACATCCAGTTGATAACAAACACTGACCCCTTAGTTTAAAAACATGTGTCACACATCTACAATAGATTTATATTCACTTTTCTTTCTCAATAGATTTAGTCTTTATTGTCTTTTTGTTTTCACAGCCTGGAGGAGACAAAGTTTGATTTTTTCTGAAATGTTGTCATATACAGTTTATACTGTATTTATACTTTATATATATTATATTATATATATTATATATAAATCACTTTAAACTACAGAGACCTGAAACCTGAAAAACAGTCAAAACTTCTTAGTAGAGTAAAAAGAAATATAAAGTTTTATACTTTTCAATTAAAACTTCATTTGGTTTACTCTTCTAATTATTCCATATTTCACAAACATTTAATCATTTATAACAAATGAAATAAAGCATCTGAAGTTATTTGATCTTGAATTATCTTTATGTAAATATTATTATCTTTATTTATATTTATTTAAAAATGAATTGAAGGTTAAAAGAAAAAGTATACAGATTGATATTTTGACATTTTTGAACTAACTGTGTGTTTTATTGATGTAATCGGTTCATTTTTTACTCCTGATAACATTTTGTTGTTGTTTGGAGGCTCCGAACACTCAGACAGTTTGTTATCGACGCCACAGAGAAGAACTTTTACTTATTGTCTCTAAATTAAACCTCAAATCCAAACCTGAACCTGGACTTTTTAAAACTGTGTTTCTGTTTTAATGTCTTCAGAAAACACGTTTCAGCCGTCAGCATCATTTCACTGGTTTCATTTACATTTTACAGCTGATTTTAAAATTGTATTACTTACCTTTAAAGCAGGACTTGGACTGAGGATGTGCTGATATCACACTATGACTATCACAGGTCAAAATATCATGATTAACAGTATTATCATGATAATCATTCAAGTCCCTGAAATCCTGCTATTAGTGCTAAAACACAGATAAATGACACAAAGATCAGCTTGTGTTTTATTGACTGAATATTATTCTGTGTGTTGCAGCTTTGAAAACAGTTGATTAAATACAGTTTAAACAGTAAAGAAAAGCAGCTTGTTGACTGGAAATCACTTTAAATGCAGCTCAGAGTTTCTTATAGAAACACATTCATAGTCTGAAATTCATGAATTTTTCCTGATGAAATGGATGGATTTGAAGGTCGGAGCTTATTTAACTCATTCAAATACTGGAGTGTTGAACTTTGTATGAAGTGTTAACAGTTCAATTCATTTATAAAAGGCACATCAGTAACAAACAGCAGCAGAGAACATTCAGACCTGTAAGCTGCTGCTCTTCAGTGTGTTGGCAGCTCAGGTTAATATAGAAAGTCCTGAGCAGAGATGTTGGATCTGGACTGATCTGACCTGCTTCTCTGGTTATTCTGCCTGTGAGCAGCAGAAAGCTGCTTCGTCGTGTCTGAACAGAATCAAACTGCTGATGAAGACAGAACAGCTGCTCTGTGTTCAAAGTGTCTCTGAAAACAACAATAATCACAGTCAGAAACAATGTTTCACCACAGTTTATTGTAAAAAGGTTTCCCGCCACATCTCTAACTGGGACTGACTGACTCCAGAATATATAACAGACCTCTAACAGCCTGTGAGCCTGAACGTGGTCTCAGACCATCAAACCAGTTTCTGCTCGCTGATCCCAGTTCAGTTCTGTGACCAGAGAAGATCAGACTGTCGACATCTGTTGATTATTATTATTATTATTATTATTATTATTATTATTATTATTATTATTATTATTATTGTTATTGTTATTTGAGCTGTGGTGTTTAAATCACCAGACTGTGATTCAGGTTTCTGCTGCTAGATGGAGACAAACAGACAGAAGCTGCTTTAAGTTGCAGCTTCATTTAATTCTCGTTATATTTACACCAGTAATGACTCGACACTCTTAACATGTCAAGTGAACGAACACTGAAATCAAACTGAATAATCTCATTAAATTCCTCACAACCCAAAAACCATTCAGACACTTCATACAGAAAAACTGCTGAATTATCAGACTGATACTTAACTGTTCGTATTTTCAACATGTTTCACTTTTACAAGATGACGAGCAGCTGATCTCAGGTAAACCTTCCAGAGCTGCTAATGTTAGCCTCAACTCTGATATATCACATCTCATCAGGACCGACTCCCACACAGCCCATGTTCCAGTCCTGAAGGCTTTTTCTAACGTGACCTGTGACCTCACAACCCTCCAGACTCTAAATGTACAATGACTGGAGATCACTTTATTAGGAACACCTGTGCAGTCTGATGCGATCCAACACAACAGCTCTGCCATCGATTCTACATTTACAAAGCTTCTACATTCTCAGTTGTTGTTGACGTTGTCAGAAAGGTGATAATTGTATTTTATATTTATTATTGAGGTGGTAGTGGGGCTGCTGTACTGGACTGTGTTATATTGAAAAGTGTTCCTAATATTTTGCCCTCCTGATGCTTGTTAATGGGCTGGAATAAAACCACACAATGGAAAACATGATGGAAATATGACATTTGTCTCCTCTCTCAGTAGAGTCCCACTAGATACTAGTTTTCTTTCTCTGCCCACAGAATCTGTTCTGAACATCAGCAGACTGTTAAACTCCTGCAGCTGTAAAACTTTCTGACTGAAGTTTCATTTACAATCAAAGCTAAAAGCTCAACTTGTTCAACAGACAGGAAAACTTCTGCACACGCTCAGTTTGGGGAAACCTTCCTGAAAATGGCCTCGAGTACAGAAAGAAGAAGCAGCAAACACCTGCTGCCTGGTTTGAAATATGAAAATAAATAATAAATGAAGTTATTTTATCTTGATTTATCTTATTTATTTAAAAACCAACTGAAGGTTAAAAGAAAAAGACTTTTTTACAACAATAAAGTGCAGAGAAAACAGTTTTCTTTGTTTTGGATGATTTCTCATCTAATTTAAAGTCATTTATAAATGCTGTAACCTTCAACACTCTCACCTGTATATAGAAACATTTGTTGGAGCAAAGTTATGTTTGTGATATGATTTATTTATTTATGGATTACAGACACAAAACAGAAATCCAAGTGATAACATGTTACAGTGAAAACACGTATTTCCAACATGGTCCCAAGATGTTAAAAGACAAAGAAACATAAAGAAACACATTCAACATAAAAACTAATCAATACAATCCTGAAATACAAAAACACACCAGCACAGTTTAAGAAATGAAGAATAATAATAGTTAACACTTCTTTTTTTATTAGAACTAGTGCAGAGCCCGTTCAAAACATGTCTGTTCAGAACGGACAGATTGATTATTATTTCTCAACAACCACATATATATGTATCAACTGACAAACGTATCAATTAAAACCATAAAGATTGAACAAATGAACTGGTTTAAATCCAGTAAGAAACTTCACCAGTGAGACTAAACTGAGGTTGAACCATAGAAGCAGTTTTGTTGGTGTCTGCTGGAAGGATTTGTGGCAGCACTTTACCTTCCAGCTGGGTAATAACAAGGTAATAGTGGGTAATATTTGATAATAACCAGCTAGTAATAATGCTAATTAACATGTAAAAGCTTGGTATTAACAATGGCTATAACTAGCTAATATTAGATAATAAGGGGCCAAAAATAAAGAGATAATAATGTGAAACACATCTAAAGATGCAAAATGCAAAACTACCAGTTTCTACTTCATTTGACGGTGATGTTTGGTGATTGTGATGAGATGAAACCAACACCAAGAGACATATTGATTACCTGGAAACACACCTGGTAGTTTCTGTGTAACAGCCATGAATCAGCTGCTAAATGCTTCCTTTCATGTTACCTAAGATAAAAAATGATGTATTTTCTTTAACTTCAAAATACCATAATAATAAAAAACATGTTTTTAAAAGGCTTGTTTGAAGCTGAAGTTTGATGAGTGAAATATGTCCATAGGCAGCATATATTTCTGGAACTTTTCATCAACAGTAGCACATGTTGTGTTGAGTTAACAGTGGAAGGGTTAGGCCTACCAGGTGTGTTTCCAGGTGATCACTGTGCCTCTTGGTTTGGGTTGTTGCTGTTGGTTTAATCTAATATCACCGTGAAATGAAGTAGAAATATGCAGTTATGCATTTTGCAGCACTGATTCATGGCTATTACACAGAAACTAGCAGACGTGTTTCCAGGTAACAAATCACAGCATTAAAAGAGGAATTTTTACACTTTTACCTCAAAACAAAAGTTAATGTTTGGAACATGAGAGACGAAGAATTTCAGCAGGTTAATCTGATAATCACTGATTTAGACGTCCAAGAACTGTGATGTCATTTGAAGGTATGACGCTGATAGTAGCCCATAATATTTAGAAAATATGAACCATATTACATCATTATTATCAGGCTATTACCCCATTAATGTCAGCATATTACTGTTTTAAATAAAAACATGATATAACCTTATTATTAGCAGGTTACTGTATAATTACTGAAATGTTACTGTGATGTTTGTAATTAGTTCTGCCTCATTGTTCTTTAGGTTTATTTCCACTAAATATCCCCTTTCTTCTTGGCCCTTTTTAAAGTTACAACAGCTTTTAGCCTGACTCAAAGTCTCGGCCATCGCTGCCGGTTGGTGTGAAATGCATTTTGGGATACTTTTTATTACGCTAACGTGTCTCCTGGTTTCTCTCACTCGCGTCTCTTCTCCCAGCGAGGATGAGAGAGAGACGTGAGGACGGAGTCAGTGAAAGGAACTCTGAATGCTTCAGCATACCAAGAGATTTTGGACAACTCCATGCTCCCAACTTTGTGGGAACAGTTTGGGGATGGCCCCTTCCTGTTCCAACATGACTGTGCACCAGTGCACAAAGCAAGGTCCATAAAGACATGGATGAGAGAGTTTGGTGTGGATGAACTTGACTGGCCTGCACAGAGTCCTGACCTCAACCCAATAGAACACCTTTGGGATGAATTAGAGCAGAGACTGAAAGCCAGGCCTTCTCGTCACATCACAGAGGTAAATGACTCTGTCTGAGATGCTCACAGTTGAATACAGAACAGGAATCCCAACTAATGTGGCATATAAGGACTGAACGTTGTGGAAATAAATGTAAAAACAAACAAACATTTCTGACTCCTTCACTCTCAGTCACAGACTGTACTTCACACAGTTTCAGTAATCATGAGTTTTAAGGTTGTTTGAAACAAAAGATGAATTAAATGGTGGTTAACCACATAACAGCTGGGGTGCACTATCATATCACCATTGTGACTAAAAATCACTATCATCCCAGAACAGATACTGCTCTGAAATGAAAAGAAACTACAACTGTTACCAAAACACTGTTCACTCAATAAGTTATCTGTATGTGTTTTACTTTGGGCCAGTTACACAGTTCTTCATTCAGTTTTTGAATCTAAAACTCCTCTCTGGTATTTCAGGTTCCAACAGCGGAGAAAGAACAAAACTAATGAAAATATGTTAGTAGAAAGTTATTCACAGGGTCTAAACACACAACTAGTCTGAAAATAATTTGATTAGAGAAAATGTCCAGGTGTTTATCAATTCATATAAATCACAGTTTAAATGGTGATCAGTTGATCAGGTTGATGAATCCTGACCTGAGAGTTTCCAATGTACAGTGTGGACTCTCCAGTCCAACAGACAGCAGCTTCACTCCTGAACTTTGCAGGTTGTTGTTACTCACCTCCAACCCTCTCGGACTAGAGGACTGGGAGCTGAGAACTGAGGACAGAGCTGCACAGCCTTCCTCTGTGATCAGACATCCTGACAGGCTGCAGACACACAAAGCAACACCTGCTGCCTGGTTTGAAATATGAAAATAAATAATAAATGAAGTTATTTTATCTTGATTTATCTTATTTATTTAAAAACCAACTGAAGGTTAAAAGAAAAAGTCTTTGTTACAACAATAAAGTGCAGAGAAAACAGTTTTCTTTGTTTTGGATGATTTCTCATCTAATTTAAAGTCATTTATAAATGCTGTAACCTTCAACACTCTCACCTGTATATAGAAACATTTGCTGGAGCAAAGTTATGTTTGTGATATGATTTATTTATTTATGGATTACAGACACAAAACAGAAATCCAAGTGATAACATGTTACAGTGAAAACACGTATTTCCAACATGGTCCCAAGATGTTAAAAGACAAAGAAACATAAAGAAACACATTCAACATAAAAACTAATCAATACAATCCTGAAATACAAAAACACACCAGCACAGTTTAAGAAATGAAGAATAATAATAGTTAACACTTCTTTTTTTATTAGAACTAGTGCAGAGCCCGTTCAAAACGTGTCTGTTCAGAACGGACAGATTGATTATTATTTCTCAACAACCACATATATATGTATCAACTGACAAACGTATCAATTAAAACCATAAAGATTGAACAAATGAACTGGTTTAAATCCAGTAAGAAACTTCACCAGTGAGACTAAACTGAGGTTGAACCGTAGAAGCAGTTTTGTTGGTGTCTGCTGGAAGGATTTGTGGCAGCACTTTACCTTCCAGCTGGGTAATAACAAGGTAATAGTGGGTAATATTTGATAATAACCAGCTAGTAATAATGCTAATTAACATGTAAAAGCTTGGTATTAACAATGGCTATAACTAGCTAATATTAGATAATAAGGGGCCAAAAATAAAGAGATAATAATGTGAAACACATCTAAAGATGCAAAATGCAAAACTACCAGTTTCTACTTCATTTGACGGTGATGTTTGGTGATTGTGATGAGATGAAACCAACACCAAGAGACATATTGATTACCTGGAAACACACCTGGTAGTTTCTGTGTAACAGCCATGAATCAGCTGCTAAATGCTTCCTTTCATGTTACCTAAGATAAAAAATGATGTATTTTCTTTAACTTCAAAATACCATAATAATAAAAAACATGTTTTTAAAAGGCTTGTTTGAAGCTGAAGTTTGATGAGTGAAATATGTCCATAGGCAGCATATATTTCTGGAACTTTTCATCAACAGTAGCACATGTTGTGTTGAGTTAACAGTGGAAGGGTTAGGCCTACCAGGTGTGTTTCCAGGTGATCACTGTGCCTCTTGGTTTGGGTTGTTGCTGTTGGTTTAATCTAATATCACCGTGAAATGAAGTAGAAATATGTAGTTATGCATTTTGCAGCACTGATTCATGGCTATTACACAGAAACTAGCAGACGTGTTTCCAGGTAACAAATCACAGCATTAAAAGAAGAATTTTTACACTTTTACCTCAAAACAAAAGTTGATGTTTGGAACATGAGAGACGAAGAATTTCAGCAGGTTAATCTGATAATCACTGATTTAGACGTCCAAGAACTGTGATGTCATTTGAAGGTATGACGCTGATAGTAGCCCATAATATTTAGAAAATATGAACCATATTACATCATTATTATCAGGCTACTACCCCATTAATGTCACCATATTACTGTTTTAAATAAAAACATGATATAACCTTATTATTAGCAGGTTACTGTATAGTTACTGAAATGTTACTGTGATGTTTGTAATTAGTTCTGCCTCATTGTTCTTTAGGTTTATTTCCACTAAATATCCCCTTTCTTCTTGGCCCTTTGTTACCGTGGTTACACCCACTGTTAATACCAAGCTATTACTTATTAACTACCATTACATGACATTATTATTACCTCTTTATTATCTAAATATTAGCCCACTTTTACATTGTTGTAACCAAGCTCTATAGCCAAAGACTCTTTGAAACATCTGGATGAAAATATATTCTGCTGGTTCCACCATTAAAAAGGTTTTGAACATTTTTCCAGGTTGTGACTGTTTCCTGTTCAGGTCGACGCCAACAGTCACAACTTGGCAAGACGGTTAAAAACAGCAGATAATGAAATCTAAATATATTTTAATATCATCCTTCATAGAATAATCTACAACATATAGATACTGAATATACACACACCATCATCAAACCAGTCTGCCCACTGTTAGATTCATACTGGGACCAGTTAGACTGTGTTATGGGAGGACTGGTGGACACACCTTCTACTTTTCCTCCACATGTCAGAGAGAAACACTCAACTGTTTCATGATTCACTACATTTTATTTCTCAGAGCTTCAATATATTGTTGAATGCAGGACTTTTACTTGTAAAGGAGTATTTGATGGTAGTTTTACTACTTTTACTAAAGTAAAGGATGCGTTTTATTTCTTCCACCTCTGAACATATAAACTGTGTGAAACTCAAGTGTTGGAGGAACAGAAACATGAGCGTCTGCTGCCACCTGCTGTTCACTCACAGCATCACATCCTGTCAGAGGAGGAGCTGTTTGCTTCACTCACACTTTAAAACATGAAAACAGGAACATTTAGGCTTTAAAAAGAAATGAAGATGTTTGAAATAATCACATCCAGTGGATCAATAAACTCCATCAGTGTTCAAATACATACTTATTAAACATATTTATATGAAGTCTTTTCATTCAACATCAGAAATCAAACTGTCTCTTTACAGCGTGTCACCATTAAAACCATTAAAACCAGTTTGTTCTTCCACTCTCACATCAGCAGTTTGACTGAACCACATCATCTATCTTATGTGATACACATTTACAAAGTTTACACAGTATATCAGATATGTTGTAAAGTTCCTTTGATGTATTTTTAGACTTTGATTATGTATCTCACAGTGTGTCTGTACAACATGAATCCAATCCATCAATCTGATCAATAAACACCATCAGAACTCATCGTTTTTGAGTCGCTCTGACCAAAAAAAGCCAAAAAAGTTTGACAGCGGATGTAAAAAATCAAAACGGACTTTAACTGACGTCAGTTGTGTCGTCACAGACTGTCTGAACTTTAAAGATCCTCCGCACATGTTTTAAGAATATAAAAATACTCTGCTTGGAATAATAATGTGTGTCTGATGTTGAACAACAGCTGTCAGACTGAATGTGAGCTAATCACATTAAACTGACACTTTAAACAGTCCTGAAACTGTCAAATACCTTCAATCTACTATATGAAATTAGATATGAATTAACATGCACACACACAAAAATAAATGGAGAAAACTAACATCAGCTACTGATCATCATGAACTTTATTCTCTACACAGGAAATAAATAAACACTCCAGAGAAAAACTAAATACTTCCTGTATGTCAGAAACACACAACAGCTCCTGGACTTCTCATCTCTAATGTTGTGTTCACATCATATGGGATGGATGGTAGAGGCGGGAAAGATTCCCATGTTTACAACTCGCCAGCGTTCATGTCACACAACAAATCAAGACGGCTGCATGATTACAAAGTTGGTGGAATGAGGCTCAAAAATACTGTTATTGACAATAATCCAGCATATCCAGTAAATATCAGAGCTTTCAGCTTTTCCACTTCATAATTACCACTTGAATGTTGACCTGAATTCTATTTACAAGTCAGAATCTCATAATTAGCATCATTCCAATATGATATGAACGCAGCATAAAAGCAGCCACACTCCAGCTGCTGAGCCTCAGCCTTCACCATTAGAGGTGTTCATTTAACCAGCCAATAGGAGGCCTGTTGTTCTGACCATCATTTGTCATGTGATCTCTAAATAAGTGAAGGAATCAGGTAACACAGTTACTATGAAACTACTAGAAGAACTACAACTAAACATTGTGAAGATCCCATTCCCATTATCCCATTACAGTTCAAGCCTTTCTAATACACTAACAACAGAAAACAACAACAACTGGACTCAGTTTATCATTTGATTCATTTTACAAACAAACTGTCAATCATGTGGAAACCATGTTTACATTTACAAGCAGTGAGAGATCATGTTGGTACTAAATACCATCAGCTGTGTGTGATCCTGTACAGACTGAACTATCTGGTCAGCAGTGAGAAAGTTTCTCTAACAGGAGGAGACTCTTCCTCCTACAGACCACACAGAGACACTGAGGAACCAACCCCGACCCAAAACCCAGCATACAGAGGCTGAGTGAATGTGGTATTGAAGGTGTGAAGGTGGATCAGTGTGTCAGAGGAGACTCTGTAGAAGGACAGAGTGCCAGCAGGACAGTCCACATACACTGCTACTCTGTGAGAGACAGAGGAGGAGGAGGAAGAGGAGGAGATGATTGTTGATCTGTTATTGTGACGGACAGAGTAACGATCAGCAGAGCAGATCAGACTCCAGGACTGATCATTACATCCAAACACACAGTCATCACTGTGTCCTTTCCTGTTGATTCCTCTGTAACTCACTGATATATAAACGTTTCCTCTCCACTCGACCTCCCAGTAACAGCGACCAGTCAGATCATTTCTATACAGCAGCTGAGGCCAGTAATCAAATCTGTGTGGATGATCAGGATATGACTGATAGTCCTTCACATATGTCACCTTCCTGTTGTTGTCAGACAGTTTGAGTTTTCTGTTTACTGTGTTTGGATCCAGTGTGAGTCGACAGAAATCTGATGGAGAGAACGAGACACAATACAGCTGCAGTTATTGATCTATCATCTGTTTGATGATGACATCATCTTCATCCTCAGTAGGATGTGAATGAGCTTTGTTTTGATGAATGAAATGAAAAACACACTTACACTTCCTCAGACCTGGTGTCAACCATCGGACTCCAGCAGGCTGCAGCCTGAAAGGAGGAGGGGGGTCAGAGCAGCACGTTCTCTTTCAGCATGCAAACATGGACATGACATCACTCTAGAAAAAGCAGCTCTGATCCTCATCACACTGAGCTGCTTTGCTGTTGCTAGGCAACACAACCGTCCATCACATCACGTCGCACGACGACTATCGACAGCAGCTACATTCAGCCAATCAGAAACAGGCGTCTCAAAGTCAAATCATGTCAACAATGAGACTTTTTCTTGTCAGACTCAGCAGTTTGTATTGTGAACAGATGACAGGACTGTTTAAACTGATTCACACTAACATGAAAATGATAAACCGCCTGTTTCTGTTTGTCTTTCCTCAACAATCTTTGGACGACTGACAAGTTATTTCCTCTCACACAGGTGGAACATTCCTGCATGATGGTTACAGCTGACAATCAGCTGCAGTCTCAAGAGTTTGAGCTGATTTACTGTCCACCTGTCTGTCCTCACCTGAGAGTGTCCACCTGTCTGTCCTCACCTGAGAGTGTCCACCTGTCTGTCCTCACCTGAGAGTGTCCACCTGTCTGTCCTCACCTGAGAGCGTCCACCTGTCTGTCCTCACCTGAGAGTGTCCACCTGTCTGTCCTCACCTGAGAGTGTCCACCTGTCTGTCCTCACCTGAGAGTGTCCACCTGTCTGTCTGTAACTGAGAGTGTCCACCTGTCTGTCCTCACCTGAGAGAGTCCACCTGTCTGTCTGTATCTGAGAGTGTCCACCTGTCTGTCTATACCTGAGAGTGTCCACCTGTCTGTCTGTACCTGAGAGTGTCCACCTGTCTGTCTATACCTGAGAGTGTCCACCTGTCTGTCCTCACCTGAGAGTGTCCACCTGTCTGTCCTCACCTGAGAGTGTCCACCTGTCTGTCTGTAACTGAGAGTGTCCACCTGTCTGTCTATACCTGAGAGTGTCCACCTGTCTGTCTTCACCTCAGTGTGTCCACCTGTCTGTCTGTATCTGAGAGTGTCCACCTGTCTGTCCTCACCTGAGTGTGTCCACCTGTCTGTCTGTATCTGAGAGTGTCCACCTGTCTGTCTGTATCTGAGAGTGTCCACCTGTCTGTCCTCACCTGAGAGCGTCCACCTGTCTGTGTTCACCTGAGAGCGTCCACCTGTCTGTCCTCACCTGAGAGTGTCCACCTGTCTGTCCTCACCTGAGAGTGTCCACCTGTCTGTCTGTATCTGAGAGTGTCCACCTGTCTGTCCTCACCTGAGAGTGTCCACCTGTCTGTCCTCACCTGAGAGCGTCCACCTGTCTGTCCTCACCTGAGAGAGTCCACCTGTCTGTCCTCACCTGAGAGCGTCCACCTGTCTGTCCACACCTGAGAGTGTCCACCTGTCTGTCCTCACCTGAGAGTGTCCACCTGTCTGTCTCAGTTTCACAGTAATCAGTGAAATATTCACTAAATTTAATCTCTTCGTGTTCATTGACACCATTTTTCCTTTTTTTTGGTGACAGTCAGCAGGATTTTCAAACTAATGTATTTCAGGTGGAAGCAGGTTTCGTTCCTGCGGCAGGTTTTTTTCTGTCAGTTGGGACTCGGGAGCTCAGAGGCTGGATTGTTTTTTCTCATTTGTTCTTCATTTTTAAACTATAACCGCTACATCACTCAACATTTAATCAAGAGATTTGATCCTTGTTTTCATGTTTTTATTCTAATATTAGCAGTCTGGTGGGACCGGAGAGGACGCGCTGCGTATGAGTATTTTCCTCACTGTTGATTTTAATATCTTTAACATTTCTCAACATAAAACATGAAGGCGTCCTTGATAACTCAACAATATGAAAGGTTGTGACCAAGTTTTCTTGTCAGTTTTGGACGATAGCGGAAGCGGCTACATTAGCCTACCCATGATCCTCAGCCACCGTTACTATGGTGAAGACGCTAAAGCTGTGACATAAACTATATTCAGTATAACATTATACAGCAGGGCCGGACTGGGAAAATCATTCAGGCTGGGAAATATAGCTCCAGTCAGACCAGTTTATCAGCGGGGGGTCTGGGGGTCCCCACTAGGAAAACTTTACTTACAAAGACTTGATTTCCTGCATTCTGCTGAATTTTAGTGCATGTGAATAACAAACTAATGAGCCAACAGCTGCTTAGTACAATGTAGTGTTATGAAGCTGAAATAAAACCAAAGGTACATATCATTAAGGAGAGAGACGACACTACTACTACTGTGGCACCAACGCTGCTCTCTACACCTTCAAAAAGAAACAAGCAAGAGCACAACACCCTCCTCGGTTTACTGATATACACTAACAGTTACCCATCAAAGGTTCAAATAGTCCTTTAACCAACACAAACATTAAATAACACACATCTTTAAGTTCCAACAAATGACAGCAGCCTGAATAGTGACAGAAGACGTTGTGTTGTCTCAATCATTTTAAATTATCAGCTCAAAGTATGAACTCACTCACTGAAACTTTCACCAAAACACATGAATTTTATAATAATATTGACCACATTAACTAGACTACATATGCTAATTAGCTTTAGCATTGACGAGACGATGATGACGCATCAGTAACATTAGCTACGTTAGCTAGCTAGCACGTTTATTTACCTTTCTTTCTCTCTCTCTCTGCTCCACCCTTCCTCTTTATCCACCGTCCATCTTGCTGCTAAATCATTTAGCCTCTAAATGCACTTAATGCCAAAAGAAACGTGTAACTGCCAACTACTCTGTTTCTCTGAGGCTAGCTGGCTGTGCTAGCTGGCTGTGCTAGCTGGCTGTGCTAGCTGGCTGTGCTAGCTGGCTGTGCTAGCTGGCTGTGCTAGCTGGCTGTGCTTCCTAACATGCTGCGGCTAACGCTCCGCTAGCCTCTCAGCTAACGTTAGTCTCGGCTCTCCATGTGGATCCAACCGGAGCACCGAGCCCCGGTTTGTTATTCAGGTTAAAGCGGGAAGAAGCAGCGGGTCTGTCGGGCAGCTGAGTGAAGTGCAGCCTGCGGAGGAAACACCGGGACCGTCAGAGTGAAACAGTCCGCGGAGGAGCTGCTATGTTCGGCTGCACAGATAGGAAACCCCTCGGCTGACAGGAGGTATCACTCTGTCTGGAAAAAAAAAATTTCTTCTTTCTGGTTCATAACGGCGGTTGTCAACCAGCGTATTAGGTGCATTACCGCCACCTTCTGCTCCGGGGTGTGGACCAGAGATTAAATCCTACACATTAATCCTGTCTGTCTAATAAACTCAAAGAAAACTACTGCTGCACCCACTTGGCAGGTTCATTAAAGTTTTAACACTGAGCTCCTGAAGTCCAGTCTTCCTGAGTTCTTCCTTCATATATTGTCTTTATTGATCATATTTAGTACAATCTATGCTTGCATGCATAATAGTCTCCTCAGCCAGCTGGAAAAAATATGTGCATATATCTTATATATGACGTACTTGATATATTCTCAATACCAAATACACCAAGTTGGGACTTGTGTACTTGCTAGTTCAGACTTGGCAAGTTGGACTCAGTAGTACAAACTTGTGAGGACGAGAGGACGCAGTAGATCATTCTGCAGCTGGAACAGCAGCAGCTCAGCTTCAACACACCTACCTGACTGTACTGTGACAAAATAATCTCAACTCAAAGCTCCACTAACACTTTTTATCTCACAAAACAAAAATCTCACTGACAGAGAGATGCAGTAAATGATGTTATTCAGTCTGTAATGTAGCTATAATAAAAATCTAAACTGTTATGTAGCTTAATAAAATAAATGAAATGAATCTGTTCATTTGAATCCATGTATATGTGTGTAAATGTGGTGATATGTGTACATGTGGAGCTCCAGAGGCAGCGCTGCTGTTCTGTCCAGTAAAAACATGAAGCTTCACTTTACATTCAGACAAACTAATGTTGCAGCTACAATTGTTAGATTTCATCTGTGAGACCAACATTTATCTTCCAGAAGGAATTATATCATATATCTAAATGCTGCGGAGACATTAGAGCCAGCGGTGAATCAGCAAAGAGCTGCAGATCAGTTCATGGATCATGTTCTCCCCGGGATGACCACATGTTGACCGGCCGATCATCTCAGGAGTCGGGCTGCTAGCAGCTGAGATGAGCGGCTGGTCCAAACATCTCCCAACACATCCCAGCAGGTTTACAGACTGGAGTTACTGGGATAAACTGGCCACATGTTGGAATCTACATGTTACTTTCTCTCCTGAAAACATTAAAAATTAATAAAGTCACATATTAATAATCCTACAATTCAAGTTACAACAGCTTTTAGCCTGACTCAAAGTCTCCGCCATCGCTGCCGGTTGGTGTGAAATGCATTCTGGGATACTTGGATGCTTTTCATTACGCTAACGTGTCTCCTGGTTTCTCTCACTCGCGTCTCTTCTCCCAGCGAGGATGAGAGAGAGACGTGAGGACGGAGGAATTTAATTTATCAAACGGGACGTCGTCGCTCACTCCAGCATCATTTTGAGGAGACAAGTTGTCATGACGCACTTCACCCTAAATGTCAAATATGAATAAGTCAGCAATAGAAATGACTAAGTAACAGTTTAAACTCTAAAGTTTTCATTTAAAATTCATGTACAATGAATGAAGACTTTACACTGTTACTTAATCATTTCTACATATTGATAGCTGGAAGGAAAACAGCTGATAACTGCTCCAGTGTTTAATCATTTGATTATAGATCTATAGCAGCGTCTGTCTGTCACAGAATGAGACACAAACAGACAATTTAAACCTGTTAATTACTGAAAGAACAGAACCCACATAAAGGAACAATAGAAACAGCTGCAGCCTGCAGAAAATGTTTAAATAAAATGTTGCTTATTTAGTTTGTGAAAGTCTGACGTGCTTTTCAGGCTCAGGATGGTTTTATAGGAGACGCAGCTGTGTGACGTCATGTTTTCCTGAAGGAGCTGAGACGCTCTGAAACACAGAAGAAGAAAGGAGAAGCCTTTTGCCTCATGAAGAGAAATAGTAGAAAGTTTTAATGATTGATTCATGATTCAGTCATCTTTATTTTATAAATAAATAGGCTATGATCAGCTGCTGTTGTGCTTTCATTCCTTCTCCACAGGTAGTTTCCTGATCTGCTGTATTACAACAACAGCCGACTGTTTACTGTCCCGTCAGATCAGCTGACCAATCAATACACACTTTGGATCAAAGGGGTGTTGCCGTCCGTTAAAACACTTCCACTAGGATACACCTGTGTTTCCTGGCTCTAAGCTCCTCCAGGAGCCTCCTCTCTCCTCGCTCCTCGTCTCCTCCAGGTGCATTTAAGGGATCGGAAGATCCTCCATGATGGCGGAGAGAGATCGATTTCCGGGTCACGGAGGAGAGAGGACGCGAGGAAGCATAGAGTTAGCTTAATGAAAAGCACCCACATACATCTCAAGTCTCTTATTAGAAAGATTTGTCTTTTCATGATGTTATTTCCTCCATTAAACTGTTTCTTGCTGACAGACAGACTCTCCCTGACTTTAATTTGATCCATAATAACAGTTCAACACATTTATATTTTACATCATTTATCCTCATTTACATTCAGTCACATGTGAGGCTGAAAATTCCTGAGCGTCGGGTTTGATATGAGTTACATCATTTCCATTTTCCCTGAAACATTTAGCCAAATACATATTTTCCAGTGTTCAAAAGACACTCTGATCATATTCTGGGTTATTAAATAATGAATTTACTATCAGAATATCAAACAATACAGATGCAAATAATCAATAAATAATATAAACGCATTCTGTGAGTAGAAATGGTTCCTGTGCCTCTGAGCAGGACACAGTATAAATGCAGAATGCAGGTTGTTATTTATGTTTGTTAAACAGGTAACAGCTGCAGAGAGGAAACAGCTGCTGCAGTGATAACTGTGAACATTTATTAGTATTAATCAGAAGTTTCTACAGCTGTTAAAACTGACTGACAGCTGATCAGCTGTGATCAGCTGCCGCCGTCATCAGGAACGGACGTCGCTTCATGTGACACTTGGGAGGAAAGGACGTCTCATGTCTCTAAAAACAAATGTTCTTGTTTCCTCTCTCCTCGCTTTGTTTCCTTGGTTGCATCTCAAGTCTCTTAAATTGCATCCACGTTTCCCTCACTTGCTTCTTTTCCTTGCATCTTAGTCCCTGTTTACACCTGGTATTAACATCTGTGTCAGGTGATCCGATCA
This sequence comes from Thunnus albacares, assembly GCF_914725855.1. Taxonomy (NCBI): domain Eukaryota; kingdom Metazoa; phylum Chordata; class Actinopteri; order Scombriformes; family Scombridae; genus Thunnus; species Thunnus albacares. Next base: position 31,811,903 of record NC_058118.1, on the reverse strand, counting down.
CAAGTGGACAGCTCCAAGTACGTCTGTTTACACCTGGTATTAACATCCATCTCAGGTGATCCAATCACAAGTGGACAGCTCTAAGTACGTCTGTTTACACCTGGTATTAACATCCGTCTCAGGTGATCCGATCACAAGTGGACAGCTCTAAGTACGTCTGTTTACACCTGGTATTAACATGCATCCTCAGTGACTACTCGTTATTCAGATCTCACTTCCTCGCTCTATATGCAAATTAACACAGACATCATTTCTGTTTGCAAAGACTAAATTTGTTCCTTTTTAACTGGCGGGAGGATGTTGTGGAAATGTTTTATCGTTGCTCAAGAACCACACAGAGACATAAAGAAAGCATTAAACATTATTACTTGTTGACGCAGTTGTAGACGCTGTACAATCCATCACACCATCAGTAACAATTATACAAATGTCCAAACACAAACAAAAATATAATCATCTTGTATTTTTGGAGAGAAAGCATGTTGTTCAGCCGGCCCTTTCCCTAAAGATTGTTAACCCAAACCAGACAGCTTTATACCTCTCCAGAATGAAAGCTAAAACAGTCTGGTCCCTAATAGACACTTCCACAAACTGTTACACCTTCTTACAAACAAGTATGGTCATACGATCTAACAGAGACCTCATGGTCAATCAATAACTTCAAACATGGACATCCTTCAACTTTAGCTTGTCTAGATACCTCATGATCCACACAGTCTCTAAAACAGCAGGCTTAAGACAAAGATATCTCTAGCTAACCCCAGAGGTCAGCAAGCAGCCCTCAGATAGAAACAAGTTCAAGAGTTCAACTAGACTAGGAGCAGGATTTCTTCACCAGCATGTATACCAAAATGACAATGACATTACATCACATTCAGTTGACAACAACCACTGACCCCTTAGTTTAACAACATTTGCAACATATAAACAAAAGATTTATAAAATGATAACCTACTATTCAGTTTTCTTTCACAAGGACCGGGGGTCTGTGTATCCTCCGTCCAAAGCTGTGTTCAACTTGTTTGATAACAGGTTAAACAAATATACAATGCATTGTGCCCCCTCATGAAAATCAAATGCCTGTCCTATTGATTTACTCTAGTGCCGCGTCTGAACATATATAATATATATATAGTTATATCAGTGGCGGCTGGTGACTCAAAATATTGGGGAAGACAGGAGAAAAACCAACATGGAATCTCACAACAAACCACATCAAACTATATCATTGTTCCCCAGCTGATGAAATCAGAGGGGTGGGGGACAGTTTTATATGCCAATAAAACAATTTGCTTTCAAAAACAAAAAGCCCTGAGTGGTGAAAAGGCTGCTTCTTTAAAGACATTTAGCATATACATATTGTTTCTAAACAAAGAAGAGCTCATTTTAGCCGTGCAGTGGTTCACAATGTGTCATTTTACCAACAAAGTTAAATTCAAATCTATAGTATTGTTCTATTGTGACAACAGATTTATGTTCTCATCAGAAACAGACAACATATCACATGATTTACACGTGTTTCCTGTGTATTTTCTTAGTATACAGAAATATATAAAGTACCACAAAGCTTATAATGTGATACAGGAACAGATCGGTGCTGAATACTAGAAAGACTGAACACTAAAAACACTCACAGATCTAAAAGTGTAGGTTCACATCAGAAAGTATTAATGCATGTATCAAAAACATGACTTACACACTCTGATGTATATGCATCACATATAAAATATAGTCTACAAAGCTGACATGTTAACACTTGTTATTCTAGTTACTTTAAACTTATTACTCAATATACGACTCAGCTTAAAAACCAGCTGAAGAAACTGTCACAACAAGCAGCCAGACCTCCTGCACACTCATTCACTAATCACACAACATCAACAGGTGACTGAACAACCACTCAATTAAAAACTGGATCAATTCCACATGAATGAGTGAGTCCAGACAGCTCACTGTAACTTCAACAAGCAAACTACCTACAACACATTATATGATCTCTGCTGCATTCTGGTTAAGGAGATAAATTCACACAACAGCCACACAGAGACATTTAACCATCAGAGATGAAATTAGCAACCAAAGAGACAGAGAGAGAGAAGCTGTATCTGACGCACGTTATCTGATGTCTTCTTCTTTCTATCATGGAGATGAAGTATTCATGTCATAACATCCATTTGTGGCTATTGGTCATCTTGTTTGTTAGTTAACAGAACTTTGTGGCTGCTGGTTAACCAGTCTGATATCATTAGCAACAATGACAAACAAGCTAACTCTCCTGGTTGTTTCATTTAAATGATGTTGTTAACTTTCTATTGTTGTTGGGAGGAGTTCACTTCAGAGCAGCAGCACGTCACCGTAGTCCCGCTGAGGGTAATTTGGTTGTTGAAAGGGCCTAAATGAGATGTAATGTTTTACTGATGTGTTTAAAAATATAGTTTGTAATTTGCAAGTTATAATTTATTTTCTAATATGCTACTCTATCAATTTATCTATATCTTACTGCTCTTCTTCTCTTATCAGTTCGTCACACTCATGTACGTTACAGTTGTAGAGAACTGAAGATGAAATCTGGAAACTATCATTGGACCAAAGTGATGTCAATATTGTATTCTGGTTGTTGATTGGTTAAGGAGGACGTCCTCCCTTGGAGCGTCATTTTATGTGTCTTGGCCAATCATAGATTAGCATGAAAAAAAATGAAGTACTTCAAATTGATGTAAGAGATCCACCCTGAGGAGGACAGCAGGAGCCCATCCTCCTCTGCCCCCCACTCCCCTCCCACTGCTCCCCACCACCACCTCACACACACTGCTCTTTCTCCTCCTGCCCTGCAGGTGTCACTGTTGAAGCATTTTAATCAGAATTTCAATCATGGATTTTTTCCAACGAAGAGAGAATAAATATTTTTTAAATGATAATGAAATTTGGTAATGGTTTATTTCAAGCAAGTATTCTTTTTATATTTTGATCTCCCTGTTGCCTCCCAAAAACAGAAGATGAGCAACCTCCTCTGCCTCTATGGACCAGCTTCCTCTGATAATATAATATATATATATATATATATATATTATCAGAGGAGGATATCAGCATACCAAGAGATTTTGGACAATTCCATGCTCCCAACTTTGTGGAACAGTTTGAGGATGGCCCCTTCCTGTTCCAACATGACTGTGAGTTTGGTGTGGATGAACTTGACTGGCCTGCACAGAGTCCTGACCTCAACCCGATAGAACACCTTTGGGATGAATTAGAGCGGAGACTGAGAGCCAGGCCGTCTCGTCCAACATCAGTGTGTGACCTCACAAATGCGCTTCTGGAAGAATGATCAAAAATTCCCATAAACACACTCCTAAACCTTGTGGAAAGCCTTCCCAGAAGAGTTGAAGCTGTTATAGCAGCAAAGGGTGGACCAACGTCGTATTAAACCCTATGGATTAAGAATGGGATGTCACTTAAGTTCATATGCGAGTCCAGGCAGGTGAGCCAATACTTTTGGCAACATAGTGTACATATCTGTGTGTGTGTGTATGTGTGTTTGTCTATGTGTATGAATTTTTTGATCAAGAATATATATATATTAATCATCACAAAATTCACACCTTCCTATAGATAGCCCATTGGCTCACAAATAATAACAATAATAATAATAATAATAATAATAATAATAATAATAATAATAACTTGAAAAGTAGGCCTACAAATAAATTCAATATGCAAAGTTGGAGGAGTTACTCTGGGCCACTGGGAAGTAATCTCATTCTTTTCTTAAAAAAGCTTTTTTTTTTATCAACAAAGAGCTGTGATAACAATCGTCACACAAAAACAGTAAAAGTAGAAAAAGTAGAAAAAGTAATCTCATTTGTTTTCCTAGATGAACTGTTTCATGACGTCCTGTTTGAACATTTCAACATTCAACATTTAAACAGTTAATGGGCCTGAAACTCTCCTGGCTGATCAGTTCATCGGTACAAACAAATAACAACTGCGTTGAAATAAAAACTCTAGAGGACTGTGTAGCTACATGACAAAGCTTTAGTCAACAACAGTCCCAAACTGCATTGCCTCATGAAATCAGCCAATCACAAAGCTTCAAATTCAAACATATTCTTTACATTTCAATGTACAGTACAGTATGTTGTTCCTGATTGTAACCACCAATCTTCAGTACTGTATAATGTTATACTGAATATAATTTATGTCATGGCTTTAGCTGGCGTCTTCACCATAGTAACGGTCGCTGAGGATCATGGGTAGGCTAACGTAGCTGCTTCCACTATCGTCCAAAACTGACAAGAAAACTTGATTTCTCACAATCAAAGCTGAAATAATTATAAAAGGTCATAACCTTTCATATTGTTGAGTTATCAAGGACACCTTCTTGTTTAGTGTTGAGAAATGTTAAAGATATTAAAATCGACAGTGAGGAAAATACCCCGGTCCCACCAGACTGGTAATATAAGAGTAAAAAAATAAAAACAAGGATAAAATTTTGTGATTAAATGTTGAGTGATGTAGCAGTTATAGTTTAAAAATGAATAGCATACGAGAACAAACAATACAGCCTCTGAGCTCCCGAGTCCCAACTGACAGAAAAAAAACCTGCTGCAGGAACAAAACCTGCTTCCAATTGAAATACATTAGTTTGAAAGTTGTGCTGACTGTCACGAAATAAATGGAAAAATCGTGTCAATGTACACAAATAGATAGATTAAATTACATGACTATTTCACAAATTGCTGTGAGACTGAGTTGGTCCATACCTGAGAGAGTCCACCTGTCTATCCATACCTGAGAGTGCCCAGTCTCCAGTGTGGATCCTCCAGTCCAGCAGACAGCAGCTTCTCTCCTGAGTCTCCTGGATGATTGTAGCTCATGTCAAGCTCTCTCAAATGGGAGGGGTTGGAGCTCAGAGCTGAGGTCAGAGAAGCACAGCCTTCCTCTGTGATCAGACATCCTGACAGCCTGCAGACACACAAAACAACATACATGTCACATGATCTAAGATCACTGCAGGACTGGAAGGTAGTGTGTTTATTACTTTCATCACCAATATGTTTCTGTAATCATTAGAGTTAAACTTAATACTTCCATTCACTACTTCTAAATTCAAATGGCCAACCACAGTAAGGTTTGTATTGTGAGGCAGTTCCAGCTTTTTGTAACCTTAGTCAACATGATGTTAGCGTCTGCTAACTCTTCACTGCTAAAAATAGGTCTAAATAAAGAATACTAAAAGAAGAAGCAGCCAGTGAGCAGATAAGATGAAGAGCTGCAGGTGACAGATCTGACTACAGTTTGTAAAAACTTCAAACCTCCAACATGTCACAGAGGTAAATGACTCCATCTCAGATGCTCACAGTTGAATACAGAACAGGAATCCCAACTAATGTGGCATATAAGGACTGAAGGTTGTGGAACAGTAAGAAAACATTTCTGACTCCTTCACTCATACTCACTGACTATACTTCACACAGTTTCAGGAATCATCCAGAGTTTAAAGGTTGTATGAAACAAAAGAAGAATCAAATGGTAGTTAACCACATAACAGCTGGTGTGCACTGTCATATCACCATTGTGACTAAAAATCACTATCATCCCAGCACAGATACTGCTCTGAAATGAAAAGAAACTATAACTGTTACCAAAACACTGGTCACTGAATAACTGTCTGTATTTGTGTTACTTTGGGCCAATTACACAGTTCTTCATTCAGTTTTTGAATCTAAAACTCCTCTCTGGTATTTCAGGTTCCAACAGCGGAGACAGAACAAAACAAATGGAAATATATTAGTAGAAAGTTATTCACAGGGTCTAAACACACAACTGGTCTGAAAATAATTTGATTAGAGAAAATATCCAGGTGTCTATCAACTCATATAAATCATAGTTTAAATGGTGATCAGCTGTGCAGGTTGATGAATTCTGACCTGAGAGTTTCCAGTGCACAGTGTGGACTCTCCAGTCCAGCAGACAGCTGCTTCACTCCTGAACTCTGCAGGTTGTTGTTAGTCAGGTCTAGCTCTTTCAGATGGGAGGGGTTGGAGCTCAGGGCTAAGGCCAGAGAAGCACAGCCTTCCTCTGTGATCAGACATCCTGACAGCCTGCAGACACACAAAACAACATACATGTCACATGATCTAAGATCACTGCAGGACTGGAAGGTATGGTGATCAGTTGTGCAGGTTGATGAATCCTGACCTGAGAGTTTCCAGTGCACAATGTGGACTCTCCAGTCCAGCAGACAGCTGCTTCACTCCTGAACTCTGCAGGTTGTTGTTACTCATGTCTAGCCCTTTCAGACTGGAGGACTGGGAGCTGAGAACTGAGGACAGAGCTGCACAGCTTCTCTCTGAGAGGTTACAACCACTTAGTCTGGAGAACAAATGTGGAAACATACTTAAAAACGTATTTTTCTCCCATCTTGAATATATATCTTTATAATATCTTTTTTATATCTTTTCAATAAATCAATAAATAACTATCTGTGCACTTACAGTGCTTTGTTGGAGGCTTTGACCACTGGCAGCAGCCTCAGAAGAGCCTCCTCTGAAGCAGAGTATTTCTTCAGGTCAAACACGTCCAGATCTTTTTCTGATGACAGTAAGATGAAGACCAGAGCTGACCACTGAGCAGGAGACAGTTCATCTGTGGAGAGACTTCCTGATCTCAGGTACTGTTGGATCTCCTCCACCAAGGAATGATCATTAAGTTCATTCAGACAGTGGAATAGATTGATGCTTCTCTCTGCAGAGAGATCCTCACTGATCTTCTTCTTGATGTACTTGACTGTTTCCTTATTGGTCAGTGAGCTACTTCCTGTCTGTGTCAGCAGACCTCGTAGGAGAGTCTGATTGGTCTGCAGTGAAAGACCCAGGAGAAAGCGGAGGAACAAGTCCAGGTGCCCATTTGGACTCTTTAAGGTCTCGTCCACAGCACTCTGGTAGAAATGTGGCTCTGTATATTTTTGTTTAGTTTCAGACTTCTGGGATGTTGTTTGTTGTTCTGCCAGCAGATTGAGTCCAGAGATGGTGAATGTCAGATGGACATGAAGAGCAGCCAGAAACTCCTGAACGCTCAGATGGACGAAGCAGAACACCTTGTCCTGGTACAGCCCTCTCTCCTCTTTAAAGACCTGTGTGAACACTCCTGAGTACACTGACGCTGCTGTGATATCGATGCCACACTCTCTCAGGTCTGATTCATAAAAGATCAGGTTGCCTTTCTGCAGCTGCTCAAAAGCCAGTTTTCCCAGAGACTCAATCATCTTCCTGCTGTCTGGACTCCAGTGTGGATCTGTCTCAGCTCCTCCATCATACTTGACATTCTTCAGCTTGGACTGAACCACCAGGAAGTGGATGTACATCTCAGTCAGGGTCTTGGGCAGCTTTCCTCCCTCTCTGCTTTTCAACAGATCCTCCAGAACTGTAGCAGTGATCCAGCAGAAGACTGGGATGTGACACATGATGTGGAGGCTTCGTGATGTTTTGATGTGGGAGATGATGGTGCTGGCCTGCTTCTTGTCTCTGAATCTCTTCCTGAAGTACTCCTCCTTCTGTGGATCAGTGAACCCTCTGACCTCTGTCACCATGTCAACACACCAAGGAGGGATCTGATTGGCTGCTGCAGGTCGTGTGGTTATCCAAAGGCGAGCAGAGGGAAGCAGTTTCCCCCTGATGAGGTTTGTCAGCAGCACATCCACTGAGGTGGACTTTGTAACATCAGTCAGGACCTTAGTGTTGTGGAAGTCCAGAGGAAGTCGACACTCATCCAGACCGTCAAAGATGAACACAACCTGGAACTCTTCAAACCTGCAGATTCCTGCTTCTTTGGTTTCAGTAAAGAAGTGATGAACAAGTTCCACCAAGCTGTACTTTTTCTCTTTCAGCACATTTAGCTCTCTGAACGTGATCGGAAATGTGAACTGTATGTCCTTGTTGGTTTTGTCTTCAGCCCAGTCCAGAGTGAACTTCTGTGTTAAGACTGTTTTCCCAATGCCAGCCACTCCCTTCGTCATCACTGTTCTGATTGGTTCATCTCTTCCAGGTGAGGCTTTAAAGATGTCTTCTTGTCTGATGGTTGTTTCTGGTCTGTCTGGTTTCCTGGATGCCATTTCAATCTGTCTGACCTCATGTTCATCATTGATCTCTGCAGTCCTTCCCTCTGTGATGTAGAGCTCTGTGTAGATCTGATTCAGAAGGGTTGGGTTTCCTGCTTTAGCAATCCCCTCAAACACACACTGGAACTTCTTCTGCAGGTTAGACTTTAATTCACGTTGACCAACTGGAGCAGGAGTTTCTGAATGAACACACAGGAAATAGGATCAATGAATGAAGTATGAAGCAAAGATTTAAACATTTCATTCCCATCAAAGAATGAGTATATTAAACATTTTCCTCCATCTGTTGAGACATCAGTAAATGTCTCATTTATCCATCATGTTAAATCTTTATAGAAATCCTCTTACTGCTCTGCAGACGGTCAGCCAGCTCCTCCTGCTTCATTCTCCTCAGGAAGTGCAGTGTGATCTTCAGAAATGCGTCTCTGCTGCTCCTCCTCTGCTCTTCCTCCTCACCTTCCAACATCTCCTCATCCTCCCTCTGACTCTCTAAGCATTCTGGGTAATCTGGACTCAGAACCTTCTGCATCTTCTTCAGCTCGGTCTTCACAAAAGTGAAGATGTTCTCCTCCAGCAGCTGGAACAGAATACTATATGAATGACACAATCAAACTGAAATTATGAAGCAAACATCAGATCCATGTTGGACAGACCGACAATCCACTGGTCTACAAAGTGCAGCATGGAGATGACTGTGAACAGAATAGATGTAAAAGTATTTGTTGTACATGTACAGACCATAAATATGGAGTCCAGGTGTGTTTGATGCTGCTGGGCAGACTGACCACTGGGAACCTCTGAGCTCTCCTGGTCCACTCTGTGGAGGAATCATGAAGAATGAGCTCACATTATGTCTGTCCACACAGAGACAAACACAAGCTAAAGGTCCATCAAGTGATATTTGGATGTGAACAGAGAATCAGATGACTCCTTGTAGTGGTAAAGCTTTACTAGTCCTGCTGATCCCACTGAGAATCAACAGCTCAGTCTGTTTGTAGCTTTCAGCTCAGTGTTTTGCTTCATCAGTCAGTTTGGTTTAGTCTCAAAAGCTCTGAACAACAGCTCTCCCTCCCTCACTGTACACTGCTGAAGTGCCCTAGAGCACGGCAGCTACAACCTCCAGCTGCTCCAATGGAGCTGCTCAGTGTCTGCTTGTATCAGACTGGTTGAACTGGGCAGCTCCCAGTATGAAAATGACATTTAGGTGAGAAAGTGAGAAAGTCGGCAGGTGTCATGTCTGAGGTTTTTGAACATCTTGTGTTTGAGCAGGTTGAGGAGTATTTAGTCAGATACAATATGTTGTATGAGCTTCAGTCTGGCTTTACAGCAGCACACTCTACTGACACCTGTCTTATTCATTTGTTTGATTTTATTAGACAAAACCTTGATGGAGGAAATTATGCTGACTTGCAGAAAGCTTTTGACACAGTGAATCATTCTGTACTGTTGTCAAAGTTACAGTGCATGGTGTTTGGACATACTGCTGTAAAATGGTTTATTTCTTACATTACAGGAAGAACTCAAGTCTGTGATGTTGAAGTGGTTCTATCAGAACCTCAGGATATTACATGTGTGGTGCTGCACGGTTCTATTTTAGGGCCTCTTTTATTTCTTATGTATATAAATGATACGACAGCTGCTGTGACATGCAAGCTGCTGCTGTATGCTGATGATTCTGCATTACTGCTATCTGGGAATGATGTCAGTGAAATTCACAACTCTTAGTAATGAATCAGAAAGTGTGAGAGAGTGGCTCATAGATAACAAGCTTTCAATACATTTGGGTAAAACCCAGTCAATCCTGTTTGGAACAAAGACGTCAAGAACAAATACACTGAAAATCTTTTGTAATGGAACTGAAATTTTATAATATTTTGTCCCATATTTAGGAATAATATTGGACCAGTCACTGTCCTGTGAATCTGTTGTTGATAAAATATTATCTAAGAGTGGCAGCAAACTTCAGTTCCTGTTTCACAGACTAAGACTCTTTTTGACTTTTCTGTTGAGAAACTTCTCATGTCCTCATTGGTACAGCGTCAGTTTGATTCTGCCTGTTCTGATTGGTTCAGTGGTTTGACATCTAAATTTAGGAACAAACTGCAGGTGATGTAAAATAATATTATTCAGTATTAATTAAATGTATCCTGTTTAACTCATGTTGGTGATGAATTCAGAAGTGTAGGACTGCTGCCAGTACAGCTCAGAGTAGAACAACAGAAGCTGCATCATATGTTCAACATTATCAATGGGTTTGCTCCTCAATACTTCACAGATAACAATGGAACATACTCAGCATGGCTATAACACCAGGGCCAGTGTGTGTTCATATAAAGTCCAGTGAGTCCAGTGAATAATGTAGCCAGAAGTTCCTTTTTTTAAGCTGCTGCCGTGTTGTGGAACAGCCTCCTGTTACACGTCCAGCTGTTAAAAATGAGAGGAGCTTATAGAAGTCACGTCCGGACTTATTTATGGAACATGGTCACAGGTTTATAATGAAATCTGCAATTCCAGTTTTACTTCAGCCATCAAATTGTCTTTGTTGTACTTTGTGTTTTGATGTGGGCGTTTATTATTTTATTTAATTTGTGGTGATTCAGTTTTATGTTGTATGTCTTGTGTTTTGTCTTTTAACATCTTGAGTCCATGTTGGAAATAAGTGTTTTCACTTTAACATGTTTTTTATGTCTGTAATGTATAAATAAATCATATCATGTCACTTTTCATATGAACAACTGAGTGCAACACCATGAATGTCTTCCAGGAGAGACTGTCTGAACATGTGATCTGTTATCTCCATATTTAAATGATTATCACGTCTCCTCCCTCTCTATGACGGCCGGCTTTTCACTGACGTGGTCGGACAACACGTCGTACAAACCAGTTCTTTTCTAGCATAACCCGACATTTACTGTCAGTTACAGCTTACATCTGATCAGCAGATGGACGTCCTCCTTTAAAATCAATGAAATCCTCCTTCGACTGGTCGCTCTTAAAGGACAGACAGCTGGGTTCAGGTCCAGGAGAGTCTGGTCTCTGCTGCTGGATCCTGAAACAACAACAGCTCTGATAAATGTGCATGTTGGATAGAAATGAAAAATCTGTTCAGTCTTTGCAGCTTTACATTCTGACCTTCCATCAGCAGGTTGTCCAGGTTTAAAATATAAAGGTTCCCCCATGGACCGGTCACTCTTCATGGACACACAGCTGGGTCCAGGTCCAGGTCTAGGTCCAGGTCCAGGTCCAGGTCCAGCAGAGTCTGGTCTGTGCTGCTTCTTTGTTCTTCAACACAACACACACAGAGCTTTGAGTGTGAATAATGATGGTGGAGTGATGTGAGTGGAGAACAGTGATGGACAGTTAGAGATCCTCATCTCACCTCTGAGCTTTGGTCTGGCTGTCATGTTCCCCACACAGAGAGCTTTTAGAGGGAGGGACTCCCTCCTCTCTGTCCTCACACTGATCCATAGCAGAGAAACACCTTCACACAAACACAACAACAAGCTCATTCATTACAACAAGCTGCACATCACACCAGCACTGCAGTTACAACGGCGTCATTCTTGATTCAACCACCAGATGGCATCAAAGTAAGACATTATTCTTCATTTCCACTGAGGTTTAATGTTTCATGTTTTACTTTCAGAAGCTTCCAGTTCTCTGTTGGCTTTTCATTTACCACTATAGAGCACATTTAATGGAGATGAGCTGCTGGTGGAGTCAGCTGTGTGGCAGAAGAAATAAAAATACTCACCAGGTGAATTCAGATCCACATCCAGTCACAGAGTCTTTGTAGCTTCACCTGCAGAGGAAACACAGAGAGAGAAACTGCTGCTGATTCTCCTTCATCAGTCCTTCATCATCAGTCTGAGGACTCTGGTTTTCTATGGAGTCATTTGTACTGTTTTAATTAGAGATTGTACTGAATGACACTTTATTGATTAATAACAGTTAAGCAGCATATCACACTCAGAGGCCTGACATGTATTTCAACTGATGATTTAGTGAATATACATAAAGATACTGATGCAACAATTTTCACAAATATCAGTGGAGACAAAACTTGTGAAGTTTGTCAGACACTAAACGTGTTCTCTCTCTTTTATCCCCGAGGAGATTAGAAGGAGCCACAAGATCACATGAATGTTTGTATTTCAGAGCATCAATGCATCATATTTTTATTTACATTCATCTTTATTTATGGTTCTGTTATAGTTGCTACAGCTGTGTTATATTCTATTTGATCTTGTGGGAATGTTGTCTGTCAATCAGTGTTAGATTATAAGGATCAAAGTACAGACGTTTCCATCATTTATGGTTGAATTAATGGAGCATCATCATCATCATCATCATCATGTACAGTAAAGATTAAAACAGGCAGAATAAGAGAGAACAATCTGTCTGACTCAACACTAAATGCAGTTCTGTACAGCAGAACAAAGATCTTCCTGTGATGAGGCATCACATTGTAGTTTAAACTACAATACACTGTAGTTTATATAATGTGACATTGATTTTATATTGATATAGTATAAAGATACTGAATGAAGGTTTGGCAGCAACATAAACTGTAGTTTCTATTGCTGCAGCTCTTAGCTTGGTTAAAATACTGAATATCATCAATGAAAAGATGTTTTCAACAGTTTGTCTGTGATATAGTTTAGAAAGATTCCAGAGAATATTATTTAATGACTTTTATTAGCTGTTAATCACTAACCATACCACCTGTGACACAAAGTCTCCCTCACTACCAGCATGATACTGGTTATTAAAACATGCACCAGTTTAAAGGTGACTGAATGGGGCGACCCTTCATACTGACACTAAACTTCTCTGACAATGAATAAAATATTTTACACAAACAAACTCAAGACTGTTTGAAAGCGTTTGAGTTCATTTGATGTCAAACTGTCAGAACATAATCACATGACTGTGTTTAAGTGCAGTTAGTGACGTGTTGAAAGCTGATAAAATGTGTATCTGTCAGGTTGGTGAGCTGTTGTTGACTTGCTAGCTAGTGACAGTGTTCCTAATATAACTGCAGCACATTTTACTGTTTGATGAACAATAAATTCACTGCAGAACATCTATTAAAACATGGTTTACTTTTACTGCTCAACATTAAACACAACTAAACAGCATATTATTAATAATCTATTTCATTCATTTATGAAAAGCAGCAGCATCATACATTGAGCCTTTAACACTCAGTGTCAGCTGTGTATTTATTTGAGTCTCATTTATTATTATTGATGCACATATTACATGTTATATGCAGGTAATTTTTCAGAGTAACAACAGACAGTGAAAGGTTGACTGTTGGAATTAGTGTTAAAATAGTGCAGACGTGGAACAATGTGTGGCACAGGGGTAACATTCATTAAGACCTGCATTATTGTCTCTGATGCTGTGAAATACACGCAGGGCAACAGGGCAGTGCGTAATGTTTGTGCAGCGACTGAGTGAAGCTTCATCATAGCGAGCAGGAAGTTGTCAGTGTGTCAGTAAATGTACAGAACAGACTACAGTGTGTCAGTTAATAAATGCTGCAGCTTGTCAAGACCAAGAAAAGTCACGTCTGTTATTTCCCCAACTGCTGGAAACGTGAAGGGGGTTAGCTCCACAGTTAGCAACGATGGGTTAGCCTAACCTGAAGACACTGAACACAGAAACAGAGAACAGAGAAATGTTCTTCACCCCCCCAGACCAAACCAGTCAACCCAGGGGAAACACTTCCACCAGTATTCAACAAAGCAACATAAATCTCTACTGGTGTCACATCTGGACTCATCCTGAGCACGGCCGCTTTGCTCCCAATGATTTCACTGTATAAACTCTGAATCTGTGTGTAACAGGTCACCTGTTTTCTGTACAGAAAAGCCTTTAAGTTAATAATTCTATCGTGAGATCTCAACGTCTCATCAGAAGATTTAAATAGTTGATGAAGTTACCGCTGTCTCCCAGTCTGGAGACATTGGTATGGATGCTGCTGCTGTGTGACAGCCACAGCTGTTCATTAAAGTCAGAGGAAAGGAGCTACATTACACATCTATCAGCGTCACACAGAGTCTGAAAGCTCCGGCCAGATTTAACCCCTTCCTCCACCACTGCCACACACACTGTAGGGGAGAACGGGGTAACATGAGCCACTTTTAACATTTGATGATTTTACTGCAAAATGAAAGTGTATTTGGTTCAAATAATAGTTACTATATATACTTCAGGTTGTTGTGTGGAAATTAAAACAAGTTATCTAATTATTATGGTTTTAGAACAATGACCCATCAAAAAAAGTTAGTTAGTCTATGGCACAACTACCCCGAGGTAGGGGTAAAATGAGCGCTCTGTGGGTAAATAGTGCTACCATTATACACTGATATAAAAATTACACAAAATCAAACAAGTTAATTGTAAAATTAAAAATAATTTTGAGCTTTAATGCCATCAATTTCACAAAGGCAAAAACTTGTACTTTTAAGTAAAATGATATGTTTATGTCCTGTTGTTCAACATGTTACCCAAAAACATTTTCAGTAAAGATGAAACTGATCTTTGTGTTTTACTTACAGAAAGAATGTGTGTAAATGTGCTTTTGTAAAGGAAAACCTGGTCCAGGTCTGAGTGCTGGACCCCTACAGTGAGGGGGTCTGGGGACTCTGTTTTGCTGGCATGGTTTGGGTCCACTTGTCCCCTTAGAGGGAAGGGTCACTGCTAATCAATACAAAGTATTTGTGAGTGATCAGCTTTATCCTGATGGGAGTGGTCTCTTCCAGGATGAATCAGATGTTACGACCTTCACAGTCACCTGATCTCAACCCAGCTGACGTGTTAGACAGCGCTCTACATCATCATCATCACAGCACCACATGAGGAAGATCTTTATGAAGAATGATGTTCATTCCTCCAGTACAGTTCAGAGACTGTAGAATCAATAACAAGGTGTACTGAAGTTGTTCTGGTGGCCTGACACTTTACTGAGACACTTTATGTTGGTTTTTCCTTTAATTTGTCTGTATGTACATCATGTTTGTGCTTCAGTTTAACATTAGTCAACCATTGACTCAACATCACTGGCACGTTTTACTCCACAACCTCCACTATGACCAAACTGTTTCACACAGTGGCTCAGATCCACAATTAGTTTATGACCTTGTTTTGTAGCTTACACTGACTTAAATTAACATGTAATAATGTCCAAAACTTATCTTTTATTTAAGATACAAGACTGATAACTTTAGTAACATTATTAATTCACTTGGCATGACAAAAATCTTTTTTTTTTGCTCTGTGTTGCTGACCGCTCTCTCCATGTGCTTGAGTCCAAGATGGATTGAGTAACGTGAACTATTCTTCCTTAATTTGTGGTCACATGATTACTGTTGTTTATGGTTACCCAGATAAAGGGGGTGGCTCATTTTACCCACTGGCTCTGTTTACCCCGTTCTCCCCTATATTGTATATTAAGATATTTTTACCTGTTTTTACTTCTATGTTTGTACTTTTTATGGACTGTAACTCTATTTTTACTCAGCATGTGACCCACATGTTCTCTGTGTTTCTTCTTCTTGTAAATAAATCAAGTTATTTGAACTTGAAGCTGTCACTAATACAGACAGAGCAGGTTGTTGGACAAATGTTGGAAGTTATTGATCTGTGAACACTGACTCAGTACTGTCAGCTGTTATTGGGCACTTTGAACTAGTGATGAGCAAAAATGAACAAACTAATCTTTTTAGTGTCAAACGTAGCGAGTGCTCATGAATCCCGGACTTTTCCCACTCATACCGCCCACACCCATCACTGTTATCGTAGGGTCCTGCTCACACTGCCTGCCTGCTACGGTGGTGCAGTCGCTCTAAACATGAATGAACATCAATGAATGAGCGGGAATCACCGCCTCCAACGGGAACGTCAGTGAGTGACTCGAGTCCAGACAGCCTGGCAGCTACTCACTGAACGAGACTGAACCACCTGCTGCTCTCTCTGCTACCCGCCCCTCAAAAACACCGACTGATCGTTGGTCAGTGACACATCACATTTCTGTCACATCGTATTGAGCTTATATAGCCTACCTACATACAAGTGGGATGCTGAATCAATGCATTGAAATTAATATTTTATCTTTATTAATGTAAACTTATAGATGATGGCTGGTAATGCACTGAAGAGAAATTTTGTGGGGCAGGCAGCACGAGCTGTCGAATGACTGCAGTCAAGTCAGCCGCCACGTAATTTCCTACTGCGCGCACACTTCCGTTATTACGGTAATGAGTTTTTCTACTTGGAAGACAAGGATGGTCCGTCGACTAAATGTGGTTTAACATCGCTTTCATTTCCTGTACATTCGACCAATAATATTACAGTTTGATTGAAACAGCAACAACACAACAACTTCCAGAACATTTCACTGTGGAATTAAACAATAAAGGACCAGTAGGAAAGTACGTGGCGGCTAGTTGGACTGTAATTTCCGGAGTGGCGGCTGACTTGACTGCAGTTGTCGAATGTGTCTGCACTATAACTGAGTGTCACAGAGAAACTGACGGCACATTTTGCAAAAAGTATCAAAACTCCAAAGGTTCGATATATTTACATGTATCAACTGGAAGGAACCGATACTGTGAAAAGAATCGGTCCGCCCATCACTACTTTGAACAGTGAACCTAAAATGGAGGAAAACTTCCAGCATGTTGATTTGTGTTGACTGTTAGTAGAGTTCTGAACTACAGATTTCTGCTGTTTCTACTGGAACTAAACTAACAAGATGAACAAAGAGTCATTCAAGAGTCAAACAGTGAAAACTGTCACAATATAAACACAATAAAGTCACAATAAATACCTTTAGAAGAAGAAAAGAAGCTGCGACACGACGACAACAGAAAGAGAAACTAAACTTCAACAGGAAATAACAGAGAGAGAGAGAGAGAGACATAGAGAGAGACAGAGAGAGAGAGAGAGAGAGAGACATAGAGAGAGACATAGAGAGAGAGAGAGAGAGACATAGAGAGAGAGATTTTGATTGTAATATACACAAAAATATATTCAAAATTTCAAAAAAAGGGAAACTTCCTGTTTCCAATCAATGATTCCACTTCTCTACATCCTACAGGACCCCAGCTAGCTGCACAACAACTTCCAGAGCATTTCACTGGTGAATTTCACAATAAAGGACCATTGAAAATATACAACAAAATATATTCAGAAAATGATTGAAAAAAAGGAAATGGCACATGAGATGAAAAAGCTGGCTCTTCAAATACTGAAGACATCAGGTACATTATATTATGCATATAATGCATATGCATAATATGTAGATTTTATAGCACCTTTTGCAGAACATGTTTTAAATGTGGTATTTTCCTTTCCAGTGTTTGAAGCAGAAAATAACTGCCTGAATGTGCCAGAATTTTTTGAATTATTACATTATACACCAAAATATGTGTATAATGTTTTCAATGAGAAAAGACCTGCTGAATAAAATAGATGAGATGATCACAGCTAGTGCAACAGGGCCCTACACCACTGACAGGTTCTACAAGGTTCAGACGCTTCCAGTGAAAGTTTCCATAAAACGGGATGAATTCCTGGAATGGTTCAAACAGAAGCTCCAGGAAATGGATACAAATCGCAGTAGAACCAGGTATACCAGACTAAGTGAAGAACATGAGGGCAGTGATGAAGAGGCTGTAGAGCTCCAGGCTCAATGAATTATGTATCATAATCTGGAGTCAACTCTTGGACTCGACCCATCTCTAACCTCCCTTCCTGTCAGAAACACTGTTCATAAATTCACACCTTTGACTGAAATACAATGATTTATTACATCAGTCCTCACTGATCTTTACTTAAACATGTAAATTCCTCTCAGATCACATCGACTTTCTCTCATTTTAAACAATTTTTGGATACTTTCAGGTAATAATTGATATTTTGCAACTATACCATCAGGTTTTAGGGGGACAGAGCTTATTTTGAATGTGAATGTTTTAAATGTGAGGTGTAGTGGAGGTCTAGTGGTTTAAGGCGCTGACCATGAAGCACAGCATCTCCGGTTTAAGTCTGGCTGGGGTCCTTTATTGCATATCGTCCTAAATCTCTCTGAGAAAGGCTTTAAAGGCCCAGAAATAATAAGAAATAATATTAACAGGTCCATATCCAGGTATGTGTATCATCTACATCACTGTAGAAATGAAATTGTTCTTGACACATCATGTACAACAGAGAGGTCAGATTATCGTCAGGCAGGCTCCTTTACTCACCACAGGCTGGACTCTGTTGGTTAGTGAGGAACTCTTCTAATGCAATTAAACTTTGGAAAAAGGAAGTAAATTTCATGTGTTGAGTGTTTTTCTGCTCTTCATGTATTCACTAAGCATTAACTTAAGGACCGAATTAAAACTGCATCTCATTCAATAACTCACATATTCTCACTGTCATGGAAACAATTTCAGTGTTGAGCCACAGAAGAGCTGCTGAATCAGCCTTTGTATGTCTGTATCATGTGACGTCCCTCTCTCTGCCTCCAGCGCGTGTGATTGGTTTGGCTTCCTGGCTCAGGAGCCAATAAGCAGAGTCAGAGAGGATGTCAGGAAACTACCTGCATCACACACTGCATTCATTACTGACGAACATTATTACATTATTTTATACGGTAAATTCACATAGAGAGCATCTTTAGAGGCGTTTTTCTCTATAAATGTCCTTTTAGAACCTTTATTCATGTGTGATCCCATCTGTCTCTGAGCCACTTCCTGTCTGTTATATTTTGACTGATAGTGGAGTGACGGTGGCATCTCATCATCATAAGAGCAGGCTGGTTCTTGCTAAATACTGTTAACTGATCGATCTCTGTCACTGCAGGGTTTATTTCCTCATTCATAGCCTCACAGCTTGTAAAGTACCAAGTCACTGTGGTGCACAACTGTACCTGGACCCTGAATGTTGACTGAATAACTGAATAACTGACTGATGACAGACAGAGACTTAAACCAGTTTACACAGTAAGACAAGAAGAGAGTTTCTGACATGTGGCCAGTAGGAGACATATAAAAACTAAAGACAGAGACTCCACAACTCTTTCACTTACTGTCTAAATGTGTAACCACAGTTAGACAATGAGTCGATCCTTTTTACCAGAAGAAGAAACTGTTGGAACATTTTCTTTCTCTTCATTTCCTGTTTCTGAAATATTCTTTTCTTTCTGTTTCATTCTTAAGTTCATACTGTTCGTTTCTTTCTTTTCTCTGTATTTTTGTGATTGTACTGTGTAATATTTGTAACACAGATGATTATTATTTGCTCATAATAATAATAATTTAATTTTCATTCTGTCATCCTTCACTTTCATGTGTGTTGCACCCTGTTTTGTTCTTTTATCCTCTCTTATTTAATTGTTTTATACATTTACTCCATCTTTATTGTTTGATGTTAATATTTATGAATACTTTTTATTTTTTTTATGTATGTATATGTGGAATATTTCTATATGTATATACTATATATATATGTTTTTGTATCTTGAGCATTTTGGGAATAAAAGTTCCCTTTGGAATGAAAAAAGTTCTCTTTTATTTCACAAATTCACCTTCATTTATCCAGAATAAAGCGTCACGAAGGTGCTTCAATAACTTTGATGAATCATTTAATCTTTCCAACATTTTTAAATCAGTTTCTGTCAATCAGTAATTAGAAACCCATTGTTTCTTCTCAGTGTTATTTGTTTTATGATGTTTATATTTTCTGTATGGTTGAGTATATTTCATGTTAGTAACTTATTGATTCTTTCAGGCTCCATTTGACAGACGTCAGTGTCTCCATTTTGTTTGTCAGTGAAAGTGAAAGCAACACTTTGCACTTTAAACTCAGTAAACACATACTTGTAAATGTAGCATTTATTTAGTTTTGTTGTATTACACTAAAACAGCTTCATCTGTGGAATGTCTGAGGTGATTAGAGGATTTATCTGATGACAGAATGATGTTTGTGCTGAACTTTAATGGCGTCAGTTCAGAGAAGGAACACTTTCACACAATTTTGTGACATTTTTGACCTACAAATAATTTTTCTATGTGAAGAGAGTGTATGACTGGTACACGACGACATTTAGGAAGATGACTTGATTCATCTTACAGTTAAATCTTTGGACTGTTTGGATAAAACAATCTTCTCATAACTAAGAGACATTCAGTAAATAAGAAATGAACCGCTCTGATTTCTCCACTGAAATAATCTCTGGTCCATCAGATGGAACAAACACAGCATCAGGTGGCAAATGGAAAACAAGAGGAAGAACATGGAGAAGAGCATGCTCTCTTTTTGCTGGATGTCTGAGTCACCTGACAGTAGCAGTGTGTTACTGAGCTCAGGCTCAGTCCTTTCACTGGATTCACTGGATTCACTGGATTCAGTTCACATCTATGTTCTTCAGCTCCATCAGCTTAAAGAACGCAGCTCTTTTACTATCTTCCCTGGCTCCATTCAAGTTTAAAGTGCCTATTTGAATTCACACATGGAGAAACAATTGTTATTACTGATATTATTGTGTCATGCAGTTATAAATGTCAAACCCACTTGTGCTTCAAAGTTACTATCAACAAAACCAGCAGACGCTGCATCTCATCTGATTGATGATATTAAACTAACAAACCATCCTGGCTTTTTTACAGCTTTACAAACTAAACTTTCCAACTTAAAGACACTAAAATGAAACTAACGTCCATCTTTTCTTCATCAGGGCTCAGAAATATTCCTGAATTTCAATCATACATTTCACTCAATAAATTCTCTTAACAGGGACGATACAAAAGAAATGTGATTGATTGTCAACGTCTCCCAGTTCACACAGCTCACATAACCTGGATGTTTGAACAGGAGGGGACCTGTTGGTACCATGTGGTTCAATATAAGGTTCACTACCACAGGAGTGATTCATTTCAATACAAGTCTGTCATTTTGGTTTTAACAGAATATCTTTTGATCATTTTTCTTTAAAGTTAGTGAGTAGCCGCATCCTAGTTGCATTAATGTTGCAGCTTAGATTATTTCTATAGATATATTCCTCCATGATGCTACTGAGCTCTTTCTTTAGTGATCTAGTCTTCAGCTATACTTCCTCTAGCTAACTCTTTCTCACGCAGCCGAGTTAAATACTGATATAAACTCTGACTAACCGTCTCCACCGACTGAAGATCACTAAACTTCCAGATCATTTCTCCTGGATTACTTCTAGCTGAAGCTCTTTCTACCTCGCCTTCCCATCTACATATATACAGAATGTATGAATGTGTGTGTGATCACGACTTCTTTAATGCATTTCAAATGTTTTACTTATATTTGTGAATCACTTTGTAACTGTGGAAAAGTGTAATAAAAGTGTATTATTATTTATTTAAAGTCAGGATCACTGTGGAAATAAGTTGATAATAATAATTAGTTGAACTTGTTGTAAAAACGTGTTAAATAACTGTGATGAATCATGTTATAACTAAATATAATCTGACAGAGAAGTGAATGTATTTAATGTGATGTATCTTCTGATTAAATGCAGGTTTTCAGGCTGATGAAGCTGCAGTTCTGCTGCCACCTGCAGGTCAGACGAGTGGCTGCAGACGGTTCCTCAGGACCAGCTGGTGTTTGATCAATAATCAATAAACTGTCACAGTCATCAATAATAATAAACTACAGTCACCAGACTCTGTTATATTTGTGTTTGTAATAAGTTTCTCTCCTCTATATATGAAAATGAGCTCGACTAAATATCAGAAACATCTTTCAAAGTAATTAAGTCCAAAACAACAACCACAGAACCAATGAACCTCAACAAAACTTAACACTTATTGCATCACTGTTGTATTTCATTGTATTATTCAGGTGTTTCTATTTTTATGGTCACTTAGTGTGTCAACAGGCTGAATTTTGACTAATGAAGCTTTTCCAGAGTTTCCTCTGATGTTTCTGTTGTCTAAACAGCATCTTGTTAGCAAAGCTAATTAGAGTCAAAGAGGATTAACGAGGTTTCAAACCTTCCACCAGTATTCAACAAAGCAACATAATAAATCACTACTAGCACCATCTCTACTGGTGTCACATCATTTTAACCCCCGCTGACACAAACATGATGAAACCTGTTGCTTACGTTACCTTTAGATGCTGAAAATCATTTTCATCAAGCTGATGAGTGAAGGTGAAATTAATCAGCAGCTTCAACCAGGAAACCAAACGTAGGAAGAACAAACATGTAACTCACAGCAGGAAGATTTCAAATGTCAGTTGCTTCACAAACAGTCTCAACTCTGAATTCATCTTTAACCAGAAGTGACTGTAAAGAAATATGATCCCAGCACAGCGCTGACCTTTGGAATAAAGAACCTGGAACAGCTAAAGTCAAACATTGACAGACTGTATAAATCCTCATCAGATGGTGGAAATTTTCCTCATTGGAAAGAGGCACAGAGACATAAAGAAAGCATTAAACATTGTCACTAGTTGAAGCAGTTGTAGACGCTGTACAATCCATCACACCATCAGTAACAATTATACAAATGTTCAAACACAAACAAAAATACAATCATCTTGTATTTTTGGAGAGAAAGCATGTTGTTCAGCCGGCCCTTTCCCTAAAGATTGTGAACCTAAACTAGACAGCTTTATACCTCTCCAGAAGCAAAGCTAAAAACAGTCTGGTCCCTAAATGGACACTTCCACAAACTGTTACACCTTCTGACAAACAAGTTTAGTGTCACAGGCTGCAACAAACATGGGAGACCAGACGAGTTTTACCAGTTAGGCCGAGTACAGAGCTGCTTGAACATTTGTGAACGCTTTAGAATTTTCTGTATTTCTGCATAAATATGACCTAAAACATGATCAGATATTTACACAAGTCCTAAAACTAGATAAAGTGAACCCAATTAAACAAATAGGACAAAAAAAACATTTTTTTCATCTTTTTCATTTATTTATTGAGGAAAATTATCCAATCTAACATATGTGTGGGAGGCAAAAGTATGTGAACCCTTGCTTTCAGTAACTGGTGTGACCCCCTTTTACAGCAATAACTTCAACCAAACGTTTCCAGTAACTGTTTATCAGCTCTGCACATCAGCTTGGAGGAATTTTAGCTCGTTCCTCCTCACAGAACAGTCTCAACTCAGGGATGTTGGTGGGCTTCTCACCATGAACTGCCTGCTTCAGGTCCTGGTGCCATGGGCTTAATCAGGACTACGTGCACACACTTAATCACGTGCACGTATTTGGACTCAGTTGAGCATCAGGGTGTAAAACAGTATGCAGTTTACACATGTGGTGGGAGCGGGAGGTCTCAGATTTAAGGATACAGCCTGACTACACCACAGTAGTAGACAAACACTAATCCAATAAAGGGCACACAGGTTCATTCACTAATGAAAGTCAAAGATGTGTTGTTCCCGATATCAAAACTACAACGTTTATTTGAATGTTCACAAGTTAAAAGGCAATAACAAGGGTTTACACACACACTCAGTCACTCAGCCAAATATGTACATCAGTGTTCTTCACTATTTTTTTCATGGCAGGACACTTAGATGAAGTAAATCTGCCAACTAATTTGTCATATCACGACATACAATATGTAACGCAGCCAATACAATCTGAATTATAGGCTTACCTTAAAGCTAGGGTATCTAATGTATTTTAGAAGCATTTTTGTTATAGTTGTTGAAATTCTCTGTACATCCCGACAGCCATCAATAAATCAAATGAAAATCCAGTATGTGTGACGGTTGCAGGCCTGTAATAATCCCGTCCAATCATTTCATTCAGCCTGAATGAAAAGTCATTTTATAGCAGGTTTCAATCTTGTTCTTTGACTTGTGTTAGTGGGATGTCTCTACATTCCAATAACAGATTGTGCCTTTAAAATATTTACCAGAACAGTAATTCATCTAGATACAGCTGTAATTTCCTCACCAGTTTTCCTGCTTTGAATGTGTTGGTGTCTATCAGATGACGCCTGCGTGGCCTCTGTGTTTCTCTTTCATCCTTAAACTTTTTCTTTCAATCTTTTTGAAAGTTCTTTACTTTCTGCTTGTTTTCCTTTCAACATTATTACATCCTGCAACTCTTCCTCACTTCTGTCTCCTCTCTCCTGATTCCTTCACTCACTCTGAAAATATAAAAAGCCTTCCTTTAAAAACCTGAGTGAGCATGAAGCAGAACTTTAACTTGTATGATGTTAATTACAGACATTGTGGACAAAACACACAGCGGGGATGCATCATCAGCCCATCTATCTAAACTATCAAGCTAACGTTACATTAACATTAACGTTACTGTAAAGTAACAGTCAGGCTAAAGCAGCAACAGATAGATAAACTGGACGCTTAAATCACTGATGTCAATTTAAAAGAACTTTAGCTCCACTTTTTGCTGAAGAGTTTTTCTAGCTTCTTACTTTGTGCTGCTTTTTCTGACATTATTATTTGATGCTGCGCGTCAGTTAATGTCATATATGATCCTCTGAACTCTGATTCATTCGTCTGCCTGCTGGCTTCAGCACGGAGGGTTTGTTTGATTAAAAGACCCGCGCAGCAGGAGCGGGCGGTGGATTGTTGGTCACCCCTCGTTAACAGTAACAGCTGTCTCCGTGTCTCATACAAGGATACAAAGTTCAAACGGAAAACAAAACGAGCGCTCCCAGAAGATACAACAGAAGCTGCGGTAGAAAGCCGCTCTGAGCCTTTAACAGCTTTCTGTGTAAACGCTGTTTCAGAGTTTAGGAGGTGGTTAAACGGCGTTTATGTGCGTTTAGTCTCCGTTACAGCCCTGTGTATAACTGTACAAAAATAATCCGCGTAGTTTAAGCATCACTCTTTAGCAAAAAGACTGTGACTGTTCATCTCTGTTGCTGTGGCGATGTTTTGGTGTGAGAATAGTTTGGGCAGCGTGAAGCGTGAGAGTTGGCAACCCTGAACTAGGAGCAGGATCTCTTCACCAACATGTATGCCCAAAATGACAACGACATTACATCACATCCAGCTGATAACAAACACTGACCCCTTAGTTTAAAAACATGTGTCACACATCTACAATAGATTTATATTCACTTTTCTTTCTCAATAGATTTAGTCTTTATTGTCTTTTTGTTTTCACAGCCTGGAGGAGACAAAGTTTGATTTTTTCTGAAATGTTGTCATATACAGTTTATACTGTATTTATACTTTATATATATTATATTATATATATTATATATAAATCACTTTAAACTACAGAGACCTGAAACCTGAAAAACAGTCAAAACTTCTTAGTAGAGTAAAAAGAAATATAAAGTTTTATACTTTTCAATTAAAACTTCATTTGGTTTACTCTTCTAATTATTCCATATTTCACAAACATTTAATCATTTATAACAAATGAAATAAAGCATCTGAAGTTATTTTATCTTGAATTATCTTTATGTAAATATTATTATCTTTATTTATATTTATTTATAAATGAATTGAAGGTTAAAAGAAAAAGTATACAGATTGATATTTTGACATTTTTGAACTAACTGTGTGTTTTATTGATGTAATCGCTTCATTTTTTACTCCTGATAACATTTTGTTGTTGTTTGGAGGCTCCGAACACTCAGACAGTTTGTTATCGACGCCACAGAGAAGAACTTTTACTTATTGTCTCTAAATTAAACCTCAAATCCAAACCTGAACCTGGACTTTTTAAAACTGTGTTTCTGTTTTAATGTCTTCAGAAAACACGTTTCAGCCGTCAGCATCATTTCACTGGTTTCATTTACATTTTACAGCTGATTTTAAAATTGTATTACTTACCTTTAAAGCAGGACTTGGACTGAGGATGTGCTGATATCACACTATGACTATCACAGGTCAAAATATCATGATTAACAGTATTATCATGATAATCATTCAAGTTCCTGAAATCCTGCTATTAGTGCTAAAACACAGATAAATGACACAAAGATCAGCTTGTGTTTTATTGACTGAATATTATTCTGTGTGTTGCAGCTTTGAAAACAGTTGATTAAATACAGTTTAAACAGTAAAGAAAAGCAGCTTGTTGACTGGAAATCACTTTAAATGCAGCTCAGAGTTTCTTATAGAAACACATTCATAGTCTGAAATTCATGAATTTTTCCTGATGAAATGGATGGATTTGAAGGTCGGAGCTTATTTAACTAATTCAAATACTGGAGTGTTGAACTTTGTATGAAGTGTTAACAGTTCAATTCATTTATAAAAGGCACATCAGTAACAAACAGCAGCAGAGAACATTCAGACCTGTAAGCTGCTGCTCTTCAGTGTGTTGGCAGCTCAGGTTAATATAGAAAGTCCTGAGCAGAGATGTTGGATCTGGACTGATCTGACCTGCTTCTCTGGTTATTCTGCCTGTGAGCAGCAGAAAGCTGCTTCGTCATGTCTGAACAGAATCAAACTGCTGATGAAGACAGAACAGCTGCTCTGTGTTCACAGTGTCTCTGAAAACAACAATAATCACAGTCAGAAACAATGTTTCACCACAGTTTATTGTAAAAAGGTTTCCCGCCACATCTCTAACTGGGACTGACTGACTCCAGAATATATAACAGACCTCTAACAGCCTGTGAGCCTGAACGTGGTCTCAGACCATCAAACCAGTTTCTGCTCGCTGATCCCAGTTCAGTTCTGTGACCAGAGAAGATCAGACTGTCGACATCTGTTGATTATTATTATTATTGTTATTATTCTTGTTATTTGAGCTGTGATGTTTAAATCACCAGACTGTGATTCAGGTTTCTGCTGCTAGATGGAGACAAACAGACAGAAGCTGCTTTAAGTTGCAGCTTCATTTAATTCTCGTTATATTTACACCAGTAATGACTCGACACTCTTAACATGTCAAGTGAACGAACACTGAAATCAAACTGAATAATCTCATTAAATTCCTCACAACCCAAAAACCATTCAGACACTTCATACAGAAAAACTGCTGAATTATCAGACTGATACTTAACTGTTTGTATTTTCAACATGTTTCACTTTTACAAGATGACGAGCAGCTGATCTCAGGTAAACCTTCCAGAGCTGCTAATGTTAGCCTCAACTCTGATATATCACATCTCATCAGGACCGACTCCCACACAGCCCATGTTCCAGTCCTGAAGGCTTTTTCTAACGTGACCTGTGACCTCACAACCCTCCAGACTCTAAATGTACAATGACTGGAGATCACTTTATTAGGAACACCTGTGCAGTCTGATGCGATCCAACACAACAGCTCTGCCATCGATTCTACATTTACAAAGCTTCTACATTCTCAGTTGTTGTTGACGTTGTCAGAAAGGTGATAATTGTATTTTATATTTATTATTGAGGTGGTAGTGGGGTTGCTGTACTGGACTGTGTTATATTGAAAAGTGTTCCTAATATTTTGCCCTCCTGATGCTTGTTAATGGGCTGGAATAAAACCACACAATGGAAAACATGATGGAAATATGACATTTGTCTCCTCTCTCAGTAGAGTCCCACTAGATACAAGTTTTCTTTCTCTGCCCACAGAATCTGTTCTGAACATCAGCAGACTGTTAAACTCCTGCAGCTGTAAAACTTTCTGACTGAAGTTTCATTTACAATCAAAGCTAAAATCTCAACTTGTTCAACAGACAGGAAAACTTCTGCACACGCTCAGTTTGGGGAAACCTTCCTGAAAATGGCCTCGAGTACAGAAAGAAGAAGCAGCAAACACCTGCTGCCTGGTTTGAAATATGAAAATAAATAATAAATGAAGTTATTTTATCTTGATTTATCTTATTTATTTAAAAAGCAACTGAAGGTTAAAAGAAAAAGTCTTTGTTACAACAATAAAGTGCAGAGAAAACAGTTTTCTTTGTTTTGGATGATTTCTCATCTAATTTAAAGTCATTTATAAATGCTGTAACCTTCAACACTCTCACCTGTATATAGAAACATTTGTTGGAGCAAAGTTATGTTTGTGATATGATTTATTTATTTATGGATTACAGACACAAAACAGAAATCCAAGTGATAACATGTTACAGTGAAAACACGTATTTCCAACATGGT
Organism: Thunnus albacares; assembly: GCF_914725855.1. Classification (NCBI taxonomy): domain Eukaryota; kingdom Metazoa; phylum Chordata; class Actinopteri; order Scombriformes; family Scombridae; genus Thunnus; species Thunnus albacares. The sequence continues at coordinate 31,783,730 of NC_058118.1, read as the reverse complement.
CCCAAGATGTTAAAAGACAAAGAAACATAAAGAAACACATTCAACATAAAAACTAATCAATACAATCCTGAAATACAAAAACACACCAGCACAGTTTAAGAAATGAAGAATAATAATAGTTAACAGTTCTTTTTTTATTAGAACTAGTGCAGAGCCCGTTCAAAACGTGTCTGTTCAGAACGGACAGATTGATTATTATTTCTCAACAACCACATATATATGTATCAACTGACAAACGTATCAATTAAAACCATAAAGATTGAACAAATGAACTGGTTTAAATCCAGTAAGAAACTTCACCAGTGAGACTAAACTGAGGTTGAACCATAGAAGCAGTTTTGTTGGTGTCTGCTGGAAGGATTTGTGGCAGCACTTTACCTTCCAGCTGGGTAATAACAAGGTAATAGTGGGTAATATTTGATAATAACCAGCTAGTAATAATGCTAATTAACATGTAAAAGCTTGGTATTAACAATGGCTATAACTAGCTAATATTAGATAATAAAGGGCCAAAAATAAAGAGATAATAATGTGAAACACATCTAAAGATGCAAAATGCAAAACTACCAGTTTCTACTTCATTTGACGGTGATGTTTGGTGATTGTGATGAGATGAAACCAACACCAAGAGACATATTGATTACCTGGAAACACACCTGGTAGTTTCTGTGTAACAGCCATGAATCAGCTGCTAAATGCTTCCTTTCATGTTACCTAAGATAAAAAATGATGTATTTTCTTTAACTTCAAAATACCATAATAATAAAAAACATGTTTTTAAAAGGCTTGTTTGAAGCTGAAGTTTGATGAGTGAAATATGTCCATAGGCAGCATATATTTCTGGAACTTTTCATCAACAGTAGCACATGTTGTGTTGAGTTAACAGTGGAAGGGTTAGGCCTACCAGGTGTGTTTCCAGGTGATCACTGTGCCTCTTGGTTTGGGTTGTTGCTGTTGGTTTAATCTAATATCACCGTGAAATGAAGTAGAAATATGTAGTTATGCATTTTGCAGCACTGATTCATGGCTATTACACAGAAACTAGCAGACGTGTTTCCAGGTAACAAATCACAGCATTAAAAGAAGAATTTTTACACTTTTACCTCAAAACAAAAGTTAATGTTTGGAACATGAGAGACGAAGAATTTCAGCAGGTTAATCTGATAATCACTGATTTAGACGTCCAAGAACTGTGATGTCATTTGAAGGTATGACGCTGATAGTAGCCCATAATATTTAGAAAATATCAACCATATTACATCATTATTATCAGGCTATTACCCCATTAATGTCACCATATTACTGTTTTAAATAAAAACATGATATAAACGTATTATTAGCAGGTTACTGTATAGTTACTGAAATGTTACTGTGATGTTTTTAATTAGTTCTGCCTCATTGTTCTTTAGGTTTATTTCCACTAAATATCCCCTTTCTTCTTGGCCCTTTGTTACCGTGGTTACACCCACTGTTAATACCAAGCTATTACTTATTAACTACCATTATATGACATTATTATTACCTCTTTATTATCTAAATATTAGCCCACTTTTACATTGTTGTAACCAAGCTCTATAGCCAAAGACTCTTTGAAACATCTGGATGAAAATATATTCTGCTGGTTCCACCATTAAAAAGGTTTTGAACATTTTTCCAGGTTGCGACTGTTTCCTGTTCAGGTCGACGCCAACAGTCACAACTTGGCAAGACGGTTAAAAACAGCAGATAATGAAATCTAAATATATTTTAATATCATCCTTCATAGAATAATCTACAACATATAGATACTGAATATACACACACCATCATCAAACCAGTCTGCCCGCTATTAGATTCATACTGGGACCAGTTAGACTGTGTTATGGGAGAACTGGTGGACACACCTTCTACTTTTCCTCCACATGTCAGAGAGAAACACTCAACTGTTTCATGATTCACTACATTTTATTTCTCAGAGCTTCAATATATTGTTGAATGCAGGACTTTTACTTGTAAAGGAGTATTTGATGGTAGTTTTACTACTTTTACTAAAGTAAAGGATGCGTTTTATTTCTTCCACCTCTGAACATATAAACTGTGTGAAACTCAAGTGTTGGAGGAACAGAAACATGAGCGTCTGCTGCCACCTGCTGTTCACTCACAGCATCACATCCTGTCAGAGGAGGAGCTGTTTGCTTCACTCACACTTTAAAACATGAAAACAGGAACATTTAGGCTTTAAAAAGAAATGAAGATGTTTGAAATAATCACATCCAGTGGAACAATAAACTCCACCAGTGTTCAAATACATACTTATTAAACATATTTATATGAAGTCTTTTCATTCACCATCAGAAATCAAACTGTCTCTTTACAGCGTGTCACCATTAAAACCGTTAAAACCAGTTTGTTCTTCCACTCTCACATCAGCAGTTTGACTGAACCACATCATCTATCTTATGTGATGCACATTTACAAAGTTTACACAGTATATCAGATATGTTGTAAAGTTCCTTTGATGTATTTTTAGACTTTGATTATGTATCTCACAGTGAGTCTGTAGAACATGAATCCAATCCATCAATCTGATCAATAAACACCATCAGAACTCATCGTTTTTGAGTCGCTCTGACCAAAAAAAGCCAAAAAAGTTTGACATTGGATGTAAAAAAATCAAAACGGACTTTAACTGACGTCAGTTGTGTCGTCACAGACTGTCTGAACTTTAAAGATCCTCCGCACATGTTTTAAGAATATAAAAATACTCTGCTTGGAATAATAATGTGTGTCTGATGTTGAACAACAGCTGTCAGACTGAATGTGAGCTAAACACATTAAACTGACACTTTAAACAGTCCTGAAACTGTCAAATACCTTCAATCTACTATATGAAATTAGATATGAATTAACATGCACACACACAAAAATAAATGGAGAAAACTAACATCAGCTACTGATCATCATGAACTTTATTCTCTACACAGGAACTAAATAAACACTCCAGAGAAAAACTAAATACTTCCTGTATGTCAGAAACACACAACAGCTCCTGGACTTCTCATCTCTAATGCTGTGTTCACATCATATGGGATGGATGGTAGAGGCGGGAAAGATTCCCATGTTTACAACTCGCCAGCGTTCATGTCACACAACAAATCAAGACGGCTGCATGATTACAAAGTTGGTGGAATGAGGCTCAAAAATACTGTTATTGACAATAATCCAGCATATCCAGTAAATATCAGAGCTTTCAGCTTTTCCACTTCATAATTACCACTTGAATGTTGACCTGAATTCTATTTACAAGTCAGAATCTCATAATTAGCATCATTCCAATATGATATGAACGCAGCATAAAAGCAGCCACACTCCAGCTGCTGAGCCTCAGCCTTCACCATTAGAGGTGTTCATTTAACCAGCCAATAGGAGGCCTGTTGTTCTGACCATCATTTGTCATGTGATCTCTAAATAAGTGAAGGAATCAGGTAACACAGTTACTATGAAACTACTAGAAGAACTACAACTAAACATTGTGAAGATCCCATTCCCATTATCCCATTACAGTTCAAGCCTTTCTAATACACTAACAACAGAAAACAACAACAACTGGACTCAGTTTATCATTTGATTCATTTTACAAACAAACTGTCAATCATGTGGAAACCATGTTTACATTTACAAGCAGTGAGAGATCATGTTGGTACTAAATACCATCAGCTGTGTGTGATCCTGTACAGACTGAACTATCTGGTCAGCAGTGAGAAAGTTTCTCTAACAGGAGGAGACTCTTCCTCCTACAGACCACACAGAGACACTGAGGAACCAGGCAACTTAGACCAGAACCCAAACCCAGCACACAGAGGCTGAGTGAATGTGGTGTTGAAGGTGTGGAGGTGGATCAGTGTGTCAGAGGAGACTCTGTAGAAGGACAGAGTGCCAGCAGGACAGTCCACATACACTGCTACTCTGTTAGAGACAGAGGAGGAGGAGGAGGAGGAAGAAGAGGAGATGGAGGAGGAGATGGATGTTACTCTTTTCTTGTGACGGACAGAGTAACGACCAACATCAGAGCAGTTCAGACTCCAGGACTGATCATTCCATCCAAACCAGCCGTCATAACCGTTTCCTTTCCTGCTGGTTCCTCTGTAACTCACTGATATATCAATGCTTCCTCTCCACTCGACCTCCCAGTAACAGCGACCAGTCAGATCATTTCTACACAGCAGCTGAGGACAGTCATCAAATCTGTCTGGATGATCAGGATATGACTGATCCTCCTTCACATGTGTCACCTTCCTGTTGTTGTCAGACAGTTTGAGTTTTCTGTTTACTGTGTTTGGATCCAGTGTGAGTTGACAGAAATCTGATGGAGAGAACGAGACACAATACAGCTGCAGTTATTGATCTATCATCTGTTTGATGATGACATCATCTTCATCGTCAGTAGGATGTGAATGAGCTTTGTTTTGATGAATGAAATGAAAAACACACTTACACTTCCTCAGACCTGGTGTCAAGTATCGGACTCCAGCAGGCTGCAGCCTGAAAGGAGGAGGGGGGTCAGAGCAGCACGTTCTCTTTCAGCATGCAAACATGGACATGACATCACTCTAGAAAAAGCAGCTCTGATCCTCATCACACTGAGCTGCTTTGCTGTTGCTAGGCAACACAACCGTCCATCACATCACGTCGCACGACGACTATCGACAGCAGCTACATTCAGCCAATCAGAAACAGGCGTCTCAAAGTCAAATCATGTCAACAATGAGACTTTTTCTTGTCAGACTCAGCAGTTTGTATTGTGAACAGATGACAGGACTGTTTAAACTGATTCACACTAACATGAAAATGATAAACCGCCTGTTTCTGTTTGTCTTTCCTCAACAATCTTTGGACGACTGACAAGTTATTTCCTCTCACACAGGTGGAACATTCCTGCATGATGGTTACAGCTGACAATCAGCTGCAGTCTCAAGAGTTTGAGCTGATTTACTGTCCACCTGTCTGTCCTCACCTGAGAGTGTCCACCTGTCTGTCCTCACCTGAGAGTGTCCACCTGTCTGTCCTCACCTGAGTGTCCACCTGTCTCTCCTCACCTGAGAGCGTCCACCTGTCTCTCCTCACCTGAGAGCGTCCACCTGTCTGTCTGTACCTGAGTGTCCACCTGTATGTCCTCACCTGAGAGTGTCCACCTGTCTGTCTGTATCTGAGAGTGTCCACCTGTCTGTTCTCACCTGAGAGCGTCCACCTGTCTGTCCACACCTGAGAGCGTCCACCTGTCTGTCTCAGTCTCACAGTAATCAGTGAAATATTCACTAAATTTAATCTCTTCGTGTTCATTGACACCATTTTTCCTTTTTTTTGGTGACAGTCAGCAGGATTTTCAAACTAATGTATTTCAGGTGGAAGCAGGTTTCGTTCCTGCAGCAGGTTTTTTTCTGTCAGTTGGGACTCGGGAGCTCAGAGGCTGGATTGTTTTTTCTCATTTGTTCTTCATTTTTAAACTATAACCGCTACATCACTCAACATTTAATCAAGAGATTTGATCCTTGTTTTCATGTTTTTATTCTAATATTAGCAGTCTGGTGGGACCGGAGAGGACGCACTGCGTATGAGTATTTTCCTCACTGTTGATTTTAATATCTTTAACATTTCTCAACATAAAACATGAAGGCGTCCTTGATAACTCAACAATATGAAAGGTTGTGACCAAGTTTTCTTGTCAGTTTTGGACGATAGCGGAAGCGGCTACATTAGCCTACCCATGATCCTCAGCCACCGTTACTATGGTGAAGATGCTAAAGCTGTGACATAAACTATATTCAGTATAACATCATACAGCAGGGCCGGACTGGGAAAATCATTCAGGCTGGGAAATATAGCTCCAGTCAGACCAGTTTATCGGCGGGGGGTCTGGGGGTCCCCACTAGGAAAACTTTACTTACAAAGACTTGATTTCCTGCATTCTGCTGAATTTTAGTGCATGTGAATAACAAACTAATGAGCCAACAGCTGCTTAGTACAATGTAGTGTTATGAAGCTGAAATAAAACCAAAGGTACATATCATTAAGGAGGGAGACGACACTACTACTACTGTGGCACCAACGCTGCTCTCTACACCTTCAAAAAGAAACAAGCAAGAGCACAACACCCTCCTCAGTTTACTGATATACACTAACAGTTACCCATCAAAGGTTCAAATAGTCCTTTAACAAACACAAACATTAAATAACACACATCTTTAAGTTCCAACAAATGACAGCAGCCTGAATAGTGACAGAAGACGTTGTGTTGTCTCAGTCATTTTAAATTATCAGCTCAAAGTATGAACTCACTCACTGAAACTTTCACCAAAACACATGAATTTTGTAATAATATTGACCACATTAACTAGACTACATATGCTAATTAGCTTTAGCATTGACGAGACGATGATGACGCATCAGTAACATTAGCTACGTTAGCTAGCTAGCACGTTTATTTACCTTTCTTTCTCTCTCTCTCTGTCTAATAAACTCAAAGAAAACTACTGCTGCGCCCACTTGGCAGGTTCATTAAAGTTTGAACACTGAGCTCCTGAAGTCCAGTCTTCCTGAGTTCTTCCTTCATATATTGTCTTTATTGATCATATTTAGTACAATCTATGCTTGCATGCATAATAGTCTCCTCAGCCAGCTGGAAAAAATATGTGCATATATCTTATATATGACGTACTTGATATATTCTCAATACCAAATACACCAAGTTGGGACCTTGTGTACTTGCTAGTTCAGACTTGGCAAGTTGGACTCAGTAGTACAAACTTGTGAGGACGAGAGGACGCAGTAGATCATTCTGCAGCTGGAACAGCAGCAGCTCAGCTTCAACACACCTACCTGACTGTACTGTGACAAAATAATCTCAACTCAAAGCTCCACTAACACTTTTTATCTCACAAAACAAAAACCTGACTGACAGAGAGATGCAGTAAATGATGTTATTCAGTCTGTAATGTAGCTATAATAAAAATCTAAACTGTTATGTAGCTTAATAAAATAAATGAAATGAATCTGTTCATTTGAATCCATGTATATGTGTGTAAATGTGGTGATATGTGTACATGTGGAGCTCCAGAGGCAGCGCTGCTGTTCTGTCCAGTAAAAACATGAAGCTTCACTTTACATTCAGACAAACTAATGTTGCAGCTACAATTGTTAGATTTCATGTGTGAGACCAACATTTATCTTCCAGAAGGAATTATATCATATATCTAAATGCTGCAGAGACATTAGAGCCAGCGGTGAATCAGCAAAGAGCTGCAGATCAGTTCATGGATCATGTTCTCCCCGGGATGACCACATGTTGACCGGCCGATCATCTCAGGAGTCGGGCTGCTAGCAGCTGAGATGAGCGGCTGGTCCAACCCAGATAGCAACTGACTCTGGACCGGATCCGCCTCCAAACCGGCAGATCCGTGTTACAGTCTCACCGGTTTTACATCCCCGTGCCAGATACGGACCGCATACAGGCTGACGAGTGGGTGTGTCAGTTAGACTCGCAATCAGTCAGCAGAGTCAAAGTAGTTACGGGCCAGAACCGTGGATACGAGCGCGCGATTTTTTTTTCTTTTTCCTTTTGTTCAGTCGTATCAGACCGGACCAAGGAGAAGCAGGAGACCGTTGGCGGCTTTTCTTCCAGCCCTGGAAAATTATTTATAACGGTAAGGCGAATAATGTTGTGGCAAAACAGTATTTAAAGTGGTTTTATGCTTCTTAACATAATTTCAGAAGGTTTTGACTTCCCATTTAAGCTTGCTAATAATATTATATCGGCAACGGCTAGCTTTTTAGCCGGGCTAGCTTACTAAACTAGCTAAGTTAATTAGAATTAATAATGAATAAACAACTCTGTGTTTGTTATTAGTGATGTTACAACCAATGTTGCCCACAACTTGCTTTTCATCCGCATCTTACTATCTGTTGACGTTACGTTAGCTGCTCATAGGAATGTAGCCAGTAGCATATAGGCTAACGGCTAACCTTAAGGCTAACTGCTAACATTAGTTTGAAACAGCACCATTTGACAGCACAACCGGTCTCTATTTCAGGTTCAGGTTCCCCCAGAGTGCCGCGGATCAGTAGGGTAAGTTTTTTTGTTTGTTTGTTTGTTTTCCTGCTTTGAATTCCCCATCATTACAGTAATTTTCAAATCCAGGCTATAAGTTAGTTAAAGTTTTGCAGTCTTATTGGATAAGTAACGTAAAAAAGTTAAAAATTTCATCTTAAATTAACTGTAATTCATTGTCTGATCGCTGTGTAATAAGTTGTGTAATGCGCTGCAATATGTATTACCATTGAAAAGCATATTGTATTTGGTTGTTCATTTAGTTGTTGTGACTAGCTAAGAGAGAGGTTCACTCACCTCTGTACTTGTAATGTTAGTCGGTTTGAGAATGGAGAATTTCGGTCGCTGACAGCTTATCTGTCTTACAATGTGATGGACATTCTCTCTCAACAGGGGCTGTAAGGAAGAACCAAGCTGCTAGCAGTGCTCCGGACAGTGAGATCGACTCATACACTATCAGATGGTTTAACTTGGCATCTGACCGGGGAGGTGGCCGCAAAGACCGTGCCAAGGCTAAAGAGGCATTAACCATGGTAAATTTCAGATAAAGCATTGTGCTAGTCTTTTGCAGCAGCACTTATGTTTTGTGTTTTAAACTTCAAAATTGGTTGTTTATAGGCATCACAACATTCCACCGAGCAGCAGTGGCTGACTTCATGAAAGTACTGTATATTTTACATATATTTTGCATTAATGATTACTGTGACAGCCGCACTAAACACCGATACTGAGTGTCAGTGGTTTTCTTTTTAGCACCGTTAACATACAAACATTTTAAGTAATGACAGTACACATAGCCTTTTGTTTTTCCTACAGCACACACTTTATTTTTTGACAGTTTGCTAATTTGTATGCACACATTTTAGTTAACATTCTGTCATTTCTTGCTTGCTTTAAATTATGTTCTAACTTTTTGTTTTTCATGGATCCAGCAAAAGAAGTGGCATGAGGAAGTGGAAGTGACAGCAGGCAGTGGGAGAGGTCATATGGGTGGGGATATGTTTGGGATTCAGTTAAATTTTAAGTTTTGTTGTTTTTTTTTGTTTGTTTTTTTTGGGGGGGGGGGGGGGGGTAGGGGTCACAGTTAGTTTGGTTGTGAATAATGTTGGTATTGTTGTTGCTATTAAGGTTGTTAGTTAATTGTTTATTCTTGCCAACCCGGTTGAGTTCATTATGCTGTTTTACTTTTCTCTCGTGATCTTTGTATTTTGAATTTGAATTTTAAGATTAAATGAAATTGTAAATAAATAACAATGTTTTATGCTACACACCTGGTGTTCTTGAGCCTAACTGCTTGGTCCCTGACAGTTACATTAGTTCTTCCCAGTGTGCTTTGGTGTGTCAAAGGTCAGTTTTTATACTTCTGTTACACTCTAAATTACGGGTTTAAAAGGACTTCGTCTCTTCTTCATATGCCATATGCTATTGTCATATGACATAATTACACTATTTTATATTTACTCAGTTTACACTCAACATGCACAGGTAAACCCAAGTGATGTCATGTCGCGCTTCATTCACTTTTTTCTGGAGTTAATCCACCATGAGTAGAGTACACTTCATTACAGATTTTGACTGATGAGTGTACAGTGAACGATCAACAAAGCAGCGTCTCCTGTAGTAACTTATGATTTCTGTTTTGTTTTTTTGTTTTTTTTTAAACAACCAGTAATGATGATGCAACTATAGTTCTAGAAATTTATATCCAGAGATACTTTTTTTTAGTTTGAATTTAGTTATGGAAAAGATAAAGGTTAGCCCAGAACTAATTCAGATACAGCAAATATTTGAGCAAAATGGCTAGAAAGTGATCCGATCTGGAGCTGGCCGAGTACCGGCCCAGATAAGAAAGGACGCCGGCCCGGGTCCATTTTACAGATCTGGCCCAGAACTTATGGAAGCTCTGGGCCGGATCCAGTACAGAACTGAACCGGATCTGGCCTACCTTCGGACAAATTACTACAAAATAATCTCATCCGTTCTGGAGCTGGCCCAGTGCCAGCCCAGAAGCGAAAAAACGGATCCGCACCGTTATTGGCCCGTTGTGCCAAAGGACACCGGCCCGGGTCCATTTTACAGATCTGGCCCACAACTTATGGAGGCTCTGGGCCGGATCTGGGCCATATAATTTTTGCTATCTGGGAAACATCTCCCAACACATCCCAGCAGGTTTACAGACTGGAGTTACTGGGATAAACTGGCCACATGTTGGAATCTACATGTTACTTTCTCTCCTGAAAACATTTAAAATTAATAAAGTGACATATTAACATCAACAGCTTTTAGCCTGACTCAAAGTCTCCGCCATCGCTGCCGGTTGGTGTGAAATGCATTCTGGGATACTTGGATGCTTTTCATTACGCTAACGTGTCTCCTGGTTTCTCTCACTCGCGTCTCTTCTCCCAGCGAGGATGAGAGAGAGACGTGAGGACGGAGGAATTTAATTTATCAAACGGGACGTCGTCGCTCACTCCAGCATCATTTTGAGGAGACAAGTTGTCATGACGCACTTCACCCTAAATGTCAAATATGAATAAGTCAGCAATAGAAATGACTAAGTAACAGTTTAAACTCTAAAGTTTGCATTTAAAATTCATGTACAATGAATGAAGACTTTACACTGTTACTTAATCATTTCTACATATTGATAGCTGGAAGGAAAACAGCTGATAACTGCTCCAGTGTTTAATCATTTGATTATAGATCTATAGCAGCGTCTGTCTGTCACAGAATGAGACAAAAACAGACAATTTAAACCTGTTAATTACTGAAAGAACAGAACCCACATAAAGGAACAATAGAAACAGCTGCAGCCTGCAGAATATGTTTAAATAAAATGTTGCTTATTTAGTTTGTGAAAGTCTGACGTGCTTTTCAGGCTCAGGATGGTTTTATAGGAGACGCAGCTGTGTGACGTCATGTTTTCCTGAAGGAGCTGAGACGCTCTGAATCACAGAAGAAGAAAGGAGAAGCCTTTTGCCTCATGAAGAGAAATAGTAGAAAGTTTTAATGATTGATTCATGATTCAGTCATCTTTATTTTATAAATAAATAGGCTATGATCAGCTGCTGTTGTGCTTTCATTCCTTCTCCACAGGTAGTTTCCTGATCTGCTGTATTACAACAACAGCCGACTGTTTACTGTCCCGTCAGATCAGCTGACCAATCAATACACACTTTGGATCAAAGGGGTGTTGCCGTCCGTTAAAACACTTCCACTAGGATACACCTGTGTTTCCTGGCTCTAAGCTCCTCCAGGAGCCTCCTCTCTCCTCGCTCCTCGTCTCCTCCAGGTGCATTTAAGGGATCGGAAGATCCTCCATGATGGCGGAGAGAGATCGATTTCCGGGTCACGGAGGAGAGAGGACGCGAGGAAGCATAGAGTTAGCTTAATGAAAAGCAGCCACATACATCTCAAGTCTCTTATTAGAAAGATTTGTCTTTTCATGATGTTATTTCCTCCATTAAACTGTTTCTTGCTGACAGACAGACTCTCCCTGACTTTAATTTGATCCATAATAACAGTTCAACACATTTATATTTTACATCATTTATCCTCATTTACATTCAGTCACATGTGAGGCTGAAAATTCCTGAGCGTCGGGTTTGATATGAGTTACATCATTTCCATTTTCCCTGAAACATTTAGCCAAATACATATTTTCCAGTGTTCAAAAGGCACTCTGATCATATTCTGGGTTATTAAATAATGAATTCACTATCAGAATATCAAACAATACAGATGCAAATAATCAATAAATAATATAAACGCATTCTGTGAGTAGAAATGGTTCCTGTGCCTCTGAGCAGGACACAGTATAAATGCAGAATGCAGGTTGTTATTTATGTTTGTTAAACAGGTAACAGCTGCAGAGAGGAAACAGCTGCTGCAGTGATAACTGTGAACATTTATTAGTATTAATCAGAAGTTTCTACAGCTGTTAAAACTGACTGACAGCTGATCAGCTGTGATCAGCTGCCGCCGTCATCAGGAACGGACGTCGCTTCATGTGACACTTCAGAGGAAAGGACGTCTCATGTCTCTAAAAACAAATGTTCTCGTTTCCTCTCTCCTCGCTTTGTTTCCTTGGTTGCATCTCAAGTCTCTTAAATTGCATCCACGTTTCCCTCACTTGCTTCTTTTCCTTGCATCTTAGTCCCTGTTTACACCTGGTATTAACATCCGTCTCAGGTGATCCGATCACAAGTGGACAGCTCCAAGTACGTCTGTTTACGCCTGGTATTAACATGCGTCTTGAGTGACCACTTGTTATTCGGATCTCACTTCCTCGCTCTATATGCAAATTAACACAGACATCATTTCTGTTTGCAAAGACTAAATTTGTTCTTTTTTAACTGGCGGGAGGATGTTGTGGAAATGTTTTATCGTTGCTCAAGAACCACACAGAGACATAAAGAAAGCATTAAACATTATTACTTGTTGACGCAGTTGTAGACGCTGTACAATCCATCACACCATCAGTAACAATTATACAAATGTCCAAACACAAACAAAAATACAATCATCTTGTATTTTTGGAGAGAAAGCATGTTGTTCAGCCGGCCCTTTCTCTAAAGATTGTTAACCCAAACCAGACAGCTTTATACCTCTCCAGAATGAAAGCTAAAACAGTCTGGTCCCTAATAGACACTTCCACAAACTGTTACATCTTCTTACAAACAAGTATGGTCGTACGATCTAACAGAGACCTCATGGTCAATCAATAACTTCAAACATGGACATCCTTCAACTTTAGCTTGTCTAGATACCTCATGATCCACACAGTCTCTAAAACAGCAGGCTTAAGACAAAGATATCTCTAGCTAACCCCAGAGGTCAGCAAGCAGCCCTCAGATAGAAACAAGTTCAAGAGTTCAACTAGACTAGGAGCAGGATTTCTTCACCAGCATGTATACCAAAATGACAATGACATTACATCACATTCAGTTGACAACAACCACTGACCTCTTAGTTTAACAACATTTGCAACATATAAACAAAAGATTTATAAAATGATAACCTACTATTCAGTTTTCTTTCACAAGGACCGGGGGTCTGTGTATCCTCCGTCCAAAGCTGTGTTCAACTTGTTTGATAACAGGTTAAACAAATATACAATGCATTGTGCCCCCTCATGAAAATCAAATGCCCGTCCTATTGATTTACTCTAGCGCCGTGTCTGAACATATATAATATATATATAGTTATATCAGTGGCGGCTGGTGACTCAAAATATTGGGGAGGACAGGAGAAAAACCAACATGGAATCTCACAACAAACCACATCAAACTATATCATTGTTCCCCAGCTGATGAAATCAGAGGGGTGGGGGACAGTTTTATATGCCAATAAAACAATTTGCTTTCAAAAACAAAAAGCCCTGAGTGGTGAAAAGGCTGCTTCTTTAAAGACATTTAGCATATACATATTGTTTCTAAACAAAGAAGAGCTCATTTTAGCCGTGCAGTGGTTCACAATGTGTCATTTTCCCAACAAGGTTAAACTCAAATTTATAGTATTGTTCTATTGTGACAACAGATTTATGTTCTCATCAGAAACAGACAACATATCACATGATTTACACGTGTTTCCTGTGTATTTTCTTAGTATACAGAAATATATAAAGTACCACAAAGTTTATAATGTGATACAGGAACAGATCAGTGCTGAATACTAGAAAGACTGAACACTAAAACATTCACAGATCTAAAAGTGTAGGTTCACATCAGAAAGTATTAATGCATGTATCAAATACATGACTTACACACTCTGATCTATATGCATCACATATAAAATATAGTCTACAAAGCTGACATGTTAACACTTGTTATTCTCGTTACTTTAAGCTTATTACTCAATATACGACTCAGCTTAAAAACCAGCTGAAGAAACTGTCACAACAAGCAGCCAGACCTCCTGCACACTCATTCACTAATCACACAACATCAACAGGTGACTGAACAACCACTCAATTAAAAACTGGATCAATTCCACATGAATGAGTGAGTCCAGACAGCCTACTGTAACTTCAACAAGCAAACTACCTACAACACATTATATGATCTCTGCAGCATTCTTGTTGAGGAGATAAATTCACACAACAGCCACACAGAGACATTTAACCATCAGAGATGAAATTAGCAACCAAAGAGACAGAGAGAGAGAAGCTGTATCTGACTCACGTTATCTGATGTCTTCTTCTTTCTATCATGGAGATGAAGTATTCATGTCATAACATCCATTTGTGGCTGTTGGTCATCTTGTTTGTTAGTTAACAGAACTTTGTGGCTGCTGGTTAACCAGTCTGATATCATTAGCAACAATGACAAACAAGCTAACTCTCCTGGTTGTTTCATTTAAATTATGTTGTTAACTTTCTATTGTTGTTGGGAGGAGTTCACTTCAGAGCAGCAGCACATCACCGTAGTCCCGCTGAGGGTAATTTGGTTGTTGAAAGGGCCTAAATGAGATGCAATGTTTTACTGATGCGTTTAAAAATATAGTTTGTAATTTGCAAGTTATAATTTATTTTCTAATATGCTACTCTATCAATTTATCTATATCTTACTGCTCTTCTTCTCTTATCAGTTCATCACACTCATGTACGTTACAGTTGTAGAGAACTGAAGATGAAATCTGGAAACTATCATTGGACCAAAGTGATGTCAATATTGTATTCTGGTTGTTGATTGGTTAGGGAGGACGTCCTCCCTTGGAACGTCATTTTACGTGTCTTGGCCAATCATAGATTAGCATGAAAAAAAATAAGTACTTTAAATTGATGTAAGAGATCCACCCTGAGGGGGACAGCAGGAGCCCGTCCTCCTCTGCCCTCCACCCCCCCCCCCACTGCTCCCCACCACCACCTCACACACACTGCTCTTTCTCCTCCTGCCCTGCAGGTGTCACTGTTGAAGCATTTTAATCAGAATTTCAATAATGGATTTTTTCCAACAAAGAGAGAATAAATATTTTATAAATGATAATTACATTTGGTAATGGTTTATTTCACTTCCATGGCCACAGGTGTATAAAATCAAGCACCAAGGCATGCAGACTGTTTCTACAAACATTTGTGAAAGAATGGGTCGCTCTCAGGAGCTCAGTGAATTCCAGCGGGATACTGTGATAGGATGCCACCTGTGCAACAAGTCCAGTCAGGAAATTTCCCCACTCCTAAATATTCCACAGACAACTGTCAGTGGTATTATAACAAAGTGGAAGCGATTGGGAATGACAGCAACTAAGCCACAGTGGTACGCCACGTAAAATGACGGAGCGGATGCTGAGGCGCATAGTGCTCAGAGGTCGTCAACTTTCAGCAGAGTCAATCGCTACAGACCTCCAAACTTCATGTGGCCTTCAGATTAGCTCAAGAACAGTGCGTAGAGAGCTTCATGGAATGGGTTTCCATGGCCGGGACAGCTACATCCAAGCCATACATCAGTGTCGGATGCAGTGGTGTAAAGCACGCCGCCACTGGACTCTAGAATAGTGGAGATGTGTTCTCTGGAATGACGAATCGCGCTTCACCATCTGGCGATCTGATGGACGAGTCTGGGTTTGGCGGTTGCCAGGAGAACGGTACTTGTCTGACTGCATTGTGCCAAGTGTAAAGTTTGTTTTTGAGGAGCTGGGCTTGGCCCCTCAGTTTCAGTGAAAGGAAATCTGAATGCTTCAGCATACCAAGAGATTTTGGACAATTCCATGCTCCCAACTTTGTGGGAACAGTTTGGGGATGGCCCCTTCCTGTTCCAACATGACTGTGCACCAGTGCACAAAGCAAGGTCCATAAAGACATGGATGAGAGAGTTTGGTGTGGATGAACTTGACTGGCCTGCACAGAGTCCTGACCTCAACCCAATAGAACACCTTTGGGATGAATTAGAGCAGAGACTGAAAGCCAGGCCTTCTCGTCCAACATCAGTGTGTGACCTCACAAATGCACTTCTGGAAGAATGGTCAAAAATTCCCATAAACACACTCCTAAACCTTGTGGAAAGCCTTCTCAGAAGAGTTGAAGCTGTTATAGCTGCAAAGGGTGGACCAACGTCATATTGAACCCTATGGATTAAGAATGGGATGTCACTTAAGTTCATATGCGAGTGATGGTTGAGTGATGAAGCAGTTATAGTTTAAAAATGAATAACATATGAGAAAAAACAATACAGCCTCTGAGCTCCCGAGTCCCAACTGACAGAAAAAAATGTGCTGCAGGAACAAAACCTACTTCCACCTGAAATACATTAGTTTGAAAATCCTGCTGACTGTCACGAAATAAATGGAAAAACGTGTGTCAATGTACACGAATAGATAGATTGAATTACATGACTGTTGCACGAATTGCCATGAGAGTGAGTTTGTCTGTATCTGAGAGTGTGAACCTGTCTGTCCATACCTGAGAGTGTCCAGTCTCCAGTGTGGATCCTCCAGTCCAGCAGACAGCAGCTTCTCTCCCGAGTCTCCTAAATGATTGTAGCTCAGCTCCAGCTCTCTCAGATGGGAGGGGTTGGAGCTCAGAGCTGAGGCCAGAGAATCACAGCCTTCCTCTGTGATCAGACATCCTGACAGGCTGCAGACACACAAAACAACACACGTGTCACATGATCTGAGGTCACTGCAGCACTGGAAAGTAGTGTGTTTATTACTTTCATTATCAATTTGTTTCTCTAATCTTTAAAGTTAAACTTAATACTTTCAGTCACAACTCTAAATTCAAATGGCCAACCACAGTAAGGTTTGTATTGTGAGGCAGTTCCAGCTTCCTGTAACCCTAGTAAACATGATGTTAGCGACTGCTACCTCTTCACTGCTAAAAATAGGTCTAAATAAAAGAATAGTAAAAGAAGAAGCAGCCAGTGAGCTGATAAGATGAAGAGCTGCAGGTGACAGCTCTGACTAAAGTTTGTAAGAAGATCAAACCTCCCACACATCACAGAGGTAAATGACTCCGTCTCAGATGCTCACAGTTGAATACAGAACAGAATCCAAACTAATGTGGCATATAAGGACTGAAGGTTGTGGAAATAAACGTAAAAACAAGCAAACATTTCTGACTCCTTCACTCTCAGTCACTGACTCTACTTCTCACAGTTTCAGTAATCATGAGTTTTAAGGTTGTTTGAAACAAAAGAAGAATTAAATGGTGGTTAACCACATAACAGCTGGGGTGCACTGTCATATCACCATTGTGACTAAAAATCACTATCATCCCAGCACAGATACTGCTCTGAAATTAAAAGAAACTATAACTGTTACCAAAACACTGATCACTGAATTACTGTCTGTATGTGTTTTACTTTGGGCCAATTACACAGTTCTTCATTCAGTTTTTGAATCTAAAACTCCTCTCTGGTATTTCAGGTTCCAACAGCGGAGACAGAACAAAACAAATGGAAATATATTAGTAGAAAGTTATTCACATGGTCTAAACACACAACTGGTCTGAAAATAATTTGAGTAGAGAAAATGTCCAGGTGTTTATCAACTCATATAAATCACAGTTTAAATGGTGATCAGTTGTGCAGGTTGATGAATCCTGACCTGAGAGTTTCCAGTGCACAGTGTGGACTCTCCAGTCCAGCAGACAGCTGCTTCACTCCTGAACTTTGCAGGTTGTTGTTACTCAGTTCTAGCACTTTCAGACGGGAGGACTGGGAGCTGAGAACTGAGGACAGAGCTGCACAGCTTCTCTCTGAGAGGTTACAACCACTTAGTCTGGAGAACAAATATAGAAAAATACTTAAAAACGTATTCTCTCCCATCTTGAATATCTTTTCAATAAATCAATAAATCAATCAATAAATAACTATCTGTGCACTTACAGAGCTTTGTTGGAGGCTTTGACCACTGGCAGCAGCCTCAGAAGAGCCTCCTCTGAAGCAGAGTATTTCTTCAGGTCAAACACGTCCAGATCTTTTTCTGATGAAAGTAAGATGAAGACCAGAGCTGACCACTGAGCAGGAGACAGTTTATCTGTGGAGAGACTTCCTGAACTCAGGGACTGTTGGATCACCTCCACTAAAGAATGATCATTAAGTTCATTCAGACAGTGGAACAGATTGATGCTTCTCTCTGCAGACAGATCCTCACTGATCTTCTTCTTGATGTACTTGACTGTTTCCTTATGGGTCATTGAGCTACTTCCTGTCTGTGTCAGCAGACCACTGAGGAGAATCTGATTGGTCTGCAGTGAAAGACCCAGGAGGAAGCGGAGGAACAAGTCCAGGTGTCCATTTGGACTCTTTAAGGCCTCATCCACAGCACTCTGGTAGAAACATGTTGGTTCAGGTTTTTGTTTAAAGACTTTAGGCCACCAGGATGTTGTTTGTTGTTCTGCCAGCAGATTGTCGCCAGAGTTGATAAATTTCAGATGGACATAAAGAGCAGCCAGAAACTCCTGAACGCTCAGATGGACGAAGCAGAACACCTTGTCCTGGTACAGCCCTCTTTCCTCTTTAAAGACCTGTGTGAACACTCCTGAGTACACTGAGGCTGCTCTGATATCGATGCCACACTCTCTCAGGTCTGATTCATAGAAGATCAGGTTGCCTTTCTGCAGCTGCTGAAAAGCCAGTTTTCCCAGAGACTCAATCATCTTCCTGCTCTTTTTATTCCAGTGTGGATCTGTCTCAGCTCCTCCATCATACTTGACATTCTTCAGCTTGGACTGAACCACCAGGAAATGGATGTACATCTCAGTCAGGGTCTTGGGCACCTCTCCTCTCTCTCTGCTTTTCAACAGATCCTCCAGAACTGTAGCTGTGATCCAGCAGAAGACTGGGATGTGGCACATGATGTGGAGGCTTCGTGATGTCTTGATGTGGGAGATGATGGTGCTGGTCTGCTTCTCATCTCTGAATCTCTTCTTGAAGTATTCCTCCTTCTGTTGGTCAGTGAACCCTCTGACCTCTGTCACCATGCTGACACACTCAGGAGGGATCTGACTGGCTGCTGCAGGTCGTGTGGTTATCCAGAGGCGAGCAGAGGGAAGCAGTTTCCCCCTGATGAGGTTTGTCAGCAGCACATCCACTGAGGTGGACTCTATAACATCAGTCAGGATCTTAGTGTTGTGGAAATCCAGAGGAAGTCGACACTCATCCAGACCGTCAAAGATGAACACAACCTGGAACTCTTCAAACCTGCAGATTCCTGCTTTTTTGGTTTCAGTAAAGAAGTGATGAACAAGTTCCACCAAGCTGTACTTTTTCTCTTTCAGCACATTCAGCTCTCTGAAAGTGAATGGAAATATGAACTGTATGTCCTTGTTGGCTTTGTCTTCAGCCCAGTCCAGAGTGAACTTCTGTGTTAAGACTGTTTTCCCAATGCCAGCCACTCCCTTTGTCATCACTGTTCTGATTGGTTCATCTCTTCCAGGTGAGGCTTTAAAGATGTCTTCTTGTCTGATTGTTGTTTCTGGTCTGGCTGGTTTCCTGGATGCTGTTTCAATCTGTCTGACCTCATGTTCATTATTGACCTCTGCAGTCCCTCCCTCTGTGATGTAGAGCTCTGTGTAGATCTGATTCAGAAGGGTTGAGTTTCCGGCTTTAGCAATCCCCTCAAACACACACTGGAACTTCTTCTTCAGGTTAGACTTGAGTTTACGTTGACACCTGCCAGCACGATTCCCTGAATGAACACACAGGAAATAGGATCAATGAATGAAGTATGAAGCAAATATTTAAACATTTAATTCCGTCAAAGAATGAGTGAATAAAACATATTTTCTTCCATCTGTTGAGACATCAGTAAATGTCTCATTTATCCATCTTGTTAAATCTTTATAGAAATCCTCTTACTGCTCTGCAGACGGTCAGCCAGCTCCTCCTGCTTCATTCTCCTCAGGAAGTGCAGTGTGATCTTCAGAAATGCCTCTTTGCTCCTCCTCTGCTCTTCCTCCTCACCGTCCAACACCTCCTCATCCTCCCTCTGACTCCCTAAGCATTCTGGGTAATCTGGACTCAGAACCTTCTGCATCTTCTTCAGCTCATTCTTCACAAAGGTGATGATGTTCTCCTCCAGCAGCTGGAACAGAATACTATATGAATCACACAATCAAACTAACATCATCAAGCAAACATCAGATCCATGTTGGACAGACTGACAATCCACTGGTCTACAAAGTGCAGCATGGAGATGATTGTGAACACAATAGATGTAAAAGTAGTTGTTGTACATTTACAGACCATAAATATGGAGTCCAGGTGTGTTTGATGCTGCTGGGCAGACTGACCACTGGGAACCTCTGAGCTCTCCTGGTCTACTCTGTGGGGGAATCATGAAGAATGAGCTCACATTATGTCTGTCCACACAGAGACAAACACAAGCTAAAGGTCCATCAAGTGATATTTGGATGTGAACAGAGAATCAGGTGACTCCCTGTAGTGGTAAAGCTTTACTAGTCCTGCTGATCCCACTGAGAATCAACAGCTCAGTCTGTTTGTAGCTTTCAGCTCAGTGTTTTGCTTCATCAGTCAGTTTGGTTTAGTCCCAACAGCTCTGATCAACCCTCCATACAGCTCTCCCTCCCTCACTGTACACTGCTGAAGTGCCCTGGCGCAAGGCAGCTACAACCTCCAGCTGCTCCAGTGGAGCTGCTCAGTGTCTGCTTGTATCAGACTGGTTGAACTGGGCAGCTCCCAGTATGAAAATTACATTTAGGTGAGAAAGTGAGAAAGTAGGCAGGTGTCATGTCTGAGGTTTTTGAACGTCTTGTGTTTGAACAGGTTGAGGAGTATTTAGTCAGATACAATATGTTGTATGAGCTTCAGTCTGGCTTTACAGCAGCAGACTCTACTGACACCTGTCTTATTCATTTGTTTGATTTTATTAGACAAAACCTTGATGGAGGAAATTATGCTGACTTGCAGAAAGCTTTTGACACAGTGAATCATTCTGTACTGTTGTCAAAGTTACAGTGCATGGTGTTTGGACATACTGCTGTAAAATGGTTTATTTCTTACATTACAGGAAGAACTCAAGTCTGTGATGTTGAAGTGGTTCTATCAGAACCTCAGGATATTACATGTGTGGTGCTGCACGGTTCTATTTTAGGGCCTCTTTTATTTCTTATGTATATAAATGATACGACAGCTGCTGTGACATGCAAGCTGCTGCTGTATGCTGATGATTCTGCATTACTGCTATCTGGGAATGATGTCAGTGAAATTCACAACTCTTAGTAATGAATCAGAAAGTGTGAGAGAGTGGCTCATAGATAACAAACTTTCAATACATTTGGATAAAACCCAGTCAATCCTGTTTGGAACAAAGACGTCAAGAACAAATACACTGAAAATCTTTTGTAATGGAGCTGAAATTTTATAATATTTTGTCTCATATTTAGGAATAATATTGGACCAGTCACTGTCCTGTGAATCTGTTGTTTATAAAATATTATGTAAGAGTGGCAGCAAATTTCACAGACTAAGACTCTTTTTGACTTTTCTGTTGAGAAACTTCTCATGTCCTCATTGGTAGAGCGTCAGTTTGATTCTGCCTGTTCTGATTGGTTCAGTGGTTTGACATCTAAATTTGGGAACAAACTGCAGGTGATGCCAAATAATATTATTCAGTATTTATTAAATGTATCTTCTCTAACTCATGTTGGTGATGAATTCAGAAGTGTAGGACTGCTGCCAGTACAGCTCAGAGTAGAACAACAGAGGCTGCATCATATGTTCAACATTATCAGTGGGTTTGCTCCTCAATACTTCACAGATAACAATGGAACATACTCAGCATGGCTATAACACCAGGGCCAGTGTGTGTTCATATAAAGTCCCTCCAGTGAATAATGTAGCCATAAGTTCCTTTTTTTAAGCTGCTGCCGTGTTGTGGAACAGCCTCCTGTTACACATCCAGCTGTTAAAAATGAGAGGAGCTTATAGAAGTCAGGTCAGGACTTATTTATGGAACATGTTCACAGGTTTATAATGAAATCTGCAATTCCATTTTTACTTCAGCCATCAAATTGTCTTTGTTGTACTTTGTGTTTTGATGTGGGCATTTATTATTTTATTTAATTTGTGGTGATTTAGTTTCATGTTGTATGTCTTGTGTTTTGTCTTTTAACATCTTGGGTCCATGTTGGAAATAAGTGTTTTCACTTTAACATGTTTTTTATGTCTGTAATGTATAAATAAATCATATCATGTCACTTTACATATGAACAAGCGAGTGCAACACCATGAATGTCTTCCAGGAGAGACTGTCTGAACATGTGATCTGTTATCTCCATATTTAAATGATTATCACGTCTCCTCCCTCTCTATGACGGCCGGCTTTTCACTGACGTGGTCGGACAACACGTCATACAAACCAGTTCTTTTCTAGCATAACCTGATGTTTACTGTCAATTACAGCTTACATCTGATCAGCAGATGGATGTCCTTCTTTAAAAGTAATGAAAGCCTCCTTCGACCAGTCGCTCTTAAAGGACAGACAGCTGGGTTCAGGTCCAGGAGAGTCTGGTCTCTGCTGCTGGATCCTGAAACAACAACAGCTCTGATAAATGTGCATGTTGGATAGAAATGAAAAGTCTGTTCAGTCTTTGCAGCTTTACATTCTGACCTTCCATCAGCAGGTTGTCCAGGTTTAAAATTTACAGGTTTCCCAATGGACCAGTCACTCTTCATGGACACACAGCTGGATCCAGGTCCAGGTCCAGGTCCAGGTCCAGGTCTAGGTCCAGGTCCAGGTCCAGCAGAGTCTGGTCTGTGCTGCTTCTTTGTTCTTCAACACAACACACACAGAGCTTTGAGTGTGAATAATGATGGTGGAGTGATGTGAGTGGAGAACAGTGATGGACAGTTAGAGATCCTCATCTCACCTCTGAGCTTTGGTCTGGCTGTCATGTTCCCCACACAGAGAGCTTTTAGAGGGAGGGACTCCCTCCTCTCTGTCCTCACACTGATCCATAGCAGAGAAACACCTTCACACAAACACAACAACAAGCTCATTCATTACAACAAGCTGCACATCACACCAGCACTGCAGTTACAACAGCGTCATTCTTGATTCAACCACCAGATGGCATCAAAGTAAGACATTATTCTTCATTTCCACTGAGGTTTAATGTTTAATGTTTTACTTTCAGAAGCTTCCAGTTCTCTGTTGGCTTTTCATTTACCACTATAGAGCACATTTAATGGAGATGAGCTGCTGGTGGAGTCAGCTGTGTGGCAGAAGAAATAAAAATACTCACCAGGTGAATTCAGATCCACATCCAGTCACAGAGTCTTTGTAGCTTCACCTGCAGAGGAAACACAGAGAGAGAAACTGCTGCTGATTCTCCTTCATCAGTCCTTCATCATCGGTCTGAGGATTCTGGTTTTCTATGGAGTCATTTGTACTTCTTGCTGTTTTAATTAGAGTCAATGACACTTTATTGATTAATAACAGTTAAGCAGCATATCACACTCAGAGGCCTGACATGTATTTCAACTGATGATTTAGTGAATATACATAAAGATACTGATGCAACAATTTTCACAAATATCAGTGGAGACAAAACTTGTGAAGTTTGTCAGACACTAAACGTGTTCTCTCTCTTTTATCCCCGAGGAGATTAGAAGGAGCCACAAGATCACATGAATGTTTGTATTTCAGAGCACCAATGCATCATATTTTTATTTACATTCATCTTTATTTATGGTTCTGTTATAGTTGCTACAGCTGTGTTATATTCTATTTGATCTTGTGGGAATGTTGTCTGTCAATCAGTGTTAGATTATAAGGATCAAAGTACAGACGTTTCCATGATTTATGGTTGAATTAATGGAGCATTATCATCATCATCATCATCATCATCATGTACAGTACAGATTAAAACAGACAGAAGAACTGCTTCTGTCTGTTTTAAGCTGTGGCTGTGTGACAGCCACAGCTGTTCATTAAAGTCAGAGGAAAGGAGCTACATTACACATCTATCAGCGTCACACAGAGTCTGAAAGCTCCGGCCAGATTTAACCCCTTCCTCCACCACTGCCACACACGCTCTGTATGTTGTAGATTAAGATATTTTTACCTGTTTTTACTTCTATGTTTGTACTTTTTTATCTTTATTAATGTAAACTTATACATGATGACTGGTAATGCACTGAAGAGAAATTTTGTGGGGCAGGCAGCACGAGCTGTCGAATGACTGCAGTCAAGTCAGCCGCCACGTACTTTCCTACTGCGCGCACACTTTGTTATTACGGTAATGAGTTTTTTCTGCTTGGAAGACACGGATGGTCCGTTGACTAAATGTGGTTTAACATCGCTTTCATTTCCTGTACAGTCGACCGATAATATAACAGTTTGATTGAAACAGCAACAACACAACAACTTCCAGAACATTTCACTGGTGAATTTCACAATAAAGGACCATTGAAAATATACAACAAAATATATTCAAAAAATGATTGAAAAAAAGGAAATGGCACATGAGATGAAAAAACTGGCTCTTCAAATACTGAAGGCATCAGGAACATTATATTATGCATATAATGAATATGCATAATATGTAGATTTTATAGCACCTTTTGCAGTATATGTTTTAAATGTGGTATTTTCAATGAGCTTTTATTGTGAAATTCATCAGTGAAATGTTCTGGAAGTTGTTGTGCAGCTAGCTGGGGTCCTGTAGGATGTAGAGAAGTGGAATCATTGATTGGAAACAGACAGTTTCCTTTTCATAATATGCTGAATATGAGAAATTGTTAATCTGTATAAGTGAAGTCAAGACTCTGTAGATTCTAATTCCACAGTGAATTCTCCCGAGTCATAACCTCCTTGGTAAACAAGTGAAATAAATAGTGCATTTTTTCAATTCACTGTTTCAATCAAACTGTAATATTATTGGTCGAATGTAAAGTAAATGCAAACCACGTTTAGTTGACGGATCACTCGTGTCCTCCCAGCAGAAAAGCCTCATTACCGTAATAACGGAAGCGTACGCGCAGTAGGAAAGTACGTGGCGGCTAGTTTGACTGTAATATCCGGAGTGGCGGCTGACTTGACTGCAGTTGTCGAATGTGTCTGTACTATAAATGAGTGTCACAGAGAAACTGACGGCACATTTTGCAAAAAGTATCAAAACTCCAAAGGTTCGATATATTTACATGTATCAACTCGAAGGAACCGATACTGTGAAAAGAATCGGTCCGCCCATCACTACTTTGAACAGTGAACCTAAATTGGAGGAAAACTTCCAGCATGTTGATTTGTGTTGACTGTTAGTAGAGTTCTGAACTACAGATTTCTGCGGTTTCTACTGGAACTATCCTAACAAGATGAACAAAGAGTCATTCAAGAGTCAAACAGTGAAAACTGTCACAATATAAACACAATAAAGTCACAATAAATACCTTTAGAAGAAGAAAAGAAGCTGCAACACGTGGAGCACAGAAAGAAAAACTAAACTTCAACAGGAAATAACAGAGAGAGAGAGAGAGAGAGAGAGAGAGAGACATAGAGAGACATAGAGAGAGAGAGACATAGAGAGAGAGAGAGAGAGAGAGAGAGAGACAGAGAGAGAGACATAGAGAGAGACATAGAGATTTTGATTTTTAAACTCAACATTTATTATCCACTATATACACTGTGAAAAAACATAAAACACTACATTAACACATACATAATATAATTACATATCAGGTATCAAAGTTACATCAGCACATGTCCAAAACTCAACTGTCCATCTATTACAGAGCAGAGCACCCCCCCATAACCCCAAATCAGCTGGAAAGTCTCCAGGTCATGAGCAGCTCTGTAAAAACTAAACTCTACCAGCAGTCTGGACTTCACCATTCTGACAAAAACAGGAACCACATCAACATTCAGCTCTTCCTCCACCTTCCTCCTGCGGCTCACATACACCGCCATCTTTGCCTGTCCCAAAACAAAGTTCAATATCTGACACTTGTTCTTCTGTTGGCGAGTGTATTTAAAACCACAAATAAAAACCTGCTTCATAAAAATTTCTCCATATCTGCTAAAAATGGTTTCCAACAACACAAACAGAGCCGTCAGACGAGAGCACTCTGAGAAACAGTGAAACACCGTCTCTCTTTGGCTGCAGAAGGGGCATTTCTCCTCCACAGCAGCATTAATAACAGAGATAAAAGAGTTCACTGCTACAATGCCATGTAGGATCCTCCACTGCAGGTCTGCATGTTTCTTTGTTAAAGGAGGTTTATACAAAGACCTCCATGCAGGTTTGACGTCAGGGTCTGAGTCCAGATAAGTCCTCCACGGGGTGTCACTGCCTCCATTCAGTTCACATCTATGTTCTTCAGCTCCATCAGCTTAAAGAACGCAGCTCTTTTACTATCTTCCCTGGCTCCATTCAAGTTTAAAGTGCCTATTTGAATTCACACATGGAGAAACAATTGTTATTACTGATATTATTGTGTCATGCATTTATAAATGTCAAACCCACTTGTGCTTCAAATTTACTATCAACAAAACCAGCAGACGCTGCATCTCATCTGATTGATGATATTAAACTAACAAACCATCCTGGCTTTTTTACAGCTTTACAAACTAAACTTTCCAACTTAAAGACACTAAAATGAAACTAACGTCCATCTTTTCTTCATCAGGACTCAGAAATATTCCTGAATTTCAATCATACATTTCACTCAATAAATTCTCTTAACAGGGACGATACAAAAGAAATGTGATTGATTGTCAACGTCTCCCAGTTCACACAGCTCACATAACCTGGATGTTTGAACAGGAGGGGACCTGTTGGTACCATGTGGTTCAATATAAGGTTCACTACCACAGGAGTGATTCATTTCAATACAAGTCTGTCATTTTGGTTTTAACAGAATATCTTTTGATCATTTTTCTTTAAAGTTAGTGAGTAGCTGCATCCTAGTTGCATTAATGTTGCAGCTTAGATTATTTCTATAGATATATTCCTCCATGATGCTACTGAGCTCTTTCTTTAGTGATCTAGTCTTCAGCTACACTTCTTCTAGCTAACTCTTTCTCACGCAGCCGAGTTAAATACTGATATAAACTCTGACTAACCGTCTCCACCGACTGAAGATCACTAAACTTCCAGATCATTTCTCCTGGATTACTTCTAGCTGAAGCTCTTTCTACCTCACCTTCCCATCTACATATATACAGAATGTATGAATGTGTGTGTGATCACAACTTCTTTAATGCATTTCAAATGTTTTACTTATATTTGTGAATCACTTTGTAACTGTGGAAAAGTGTAATAAAAGTGTATTATTATTTATTTAAAGTCAGGATCACTGTGGAAATAAGTTGATAATAATAATTAGTTGAACTTGTTATAAAAACGTGTTAAATAACTGTGATGAATCATGTTATAACTAAATATAATCTGACAGAGAAGTGAATGTATTTAATGTGATGTATCTTCTGCTGCCACCTGCAGGTCAGACGAGTGGCTGCAGACGGTTCCTCAGGACCAGCTGGTGTTTGATCAATAATCAATAAACTGTCACAGTCATCAATAATAATAATAAACTACAGTCACCAGACTCTGTTATATTTGTGTTTTTAATAAGTTTCTCTCCTCTATATATGAAAATGAGCTCGACTAAATATCAGAAACATCTTTCAAAGTAATTAAGTCCAAAACAACAACCACAGAACCAATGAACCTCAACAAAACTTAACACTTATTGCATCACTGTTGTATTTCATTGTATTATTCAGGTGTTTCTATTTTTCTGGTCACTTAGTGTGTCAACAGGCTGAATTTTGACTAATGAAGCTTTTCCAGAGTTTCCTCTGATGTTTCTGTTGTCTAAACAGCATCTTGTTAGCAAAGCTAATTAGAGTCAAAGAGGATTAACGAGGTTTCAAACCTTCCACCAGTATTCAACAAAGCAACATAATAAATCACTACTAGCACCATCTCTACTGGTGTCACATCATTTTAACCCCCGCTGACACAAACATGATGAAACCTGTTGCTTACGTTACCTTTAGATGCTGAAAATCATTTTCATCAAGCTGATGAGTGAAGGTGAAATTAATCAGCAGCTTCAACCAGGAAACCAAACGTAGGAAGAACAAACATGTAACTCACAGCAGGAAGATTTCAAATGTCAGTTGCTTCACAAACAGTCTCAACTCTGAATTCATCTTTAACCAGAAGTGACTGTAAAGAAATATGATCCAAGCACAGCGCTGACCTTTGGAATAAAGAACCTGGAACAGCTAAAGTCAAACATTGACAGACTGTATAAATCCTCATCAGATGGTGGAAATTTTCCTCATTGGAAAGAGGCACAGAGACATAAAGAAAGCATTAAACATTGTCACTAGTTGAAGCAGTTGTAGACGCTGTACAATCCATCACACCATCAGTAACAATTATACAAATGTTCAAACACAAACAAAAATACAATCATCTTGTATTTTTGGAGAGAAAGCATGTTGTTCAGCCGGCCCTTTCCCTAAAGATTGTTAACCTAAACTAGACAGCTTTATACCTCTCCAGAAGCAAAGCTAAAAACAGTCTGGTCCCTAAATGGACACTTCCATAAACTGTTACACCTTCTGACAAACAAGTTTAGTGTCACAGGCTGCGACAAACATGGGAGACCAGACGAGTTTTACCAGTTAGGCCGAGTTCAGAGCTGCTTGAAAGTTTGTGAACACTTTAGAATTTTCTGTATTTCTGCATAAATATGACCTAAAACATGATCAGATATTTACACAAGTCCTAAAACTAGATAAAGTGAACCCAATTAAACAAATAGGACAAAAAAAAACATTTTTTTCATCCTTTTCATTTATTTATTGAGGAAAATTATCCAATCTAACATATGTGTGGGAGGCAAAAGTATGTGAAGCCTTGCTTTCAGTAACTGGTGTGACCCCCTTTTGCAGCAATAACTTCAACCAAACGTTTCCAGTAACTGTTTATCAGCTCTGCACATCAGCTTGGAGGAATTTTAGCTCGTTCCTCCTCACAGAACAGTCTCAACTCAGGGATGTTGGTGGGCTTCTCACCATGAACTGCCTGCTTCAGGTCCTTCCACAGCCTTTCTTTAGGATTAAGGTCAGGACTTTGACTCAGCTGTTCCAAAACATTATCTTTCTTCCGCTTTAACTATTCTTTGGTAGAACAACTTGTGTGTTTAGGGTTGTTGTCTTACTGCATGACTCACTTTCTGTTGAGTTTCAGTTCACAGATGGATATCTTGACATTTTCCTGCAGAATTTGCTGGTACGACTCAGAACTCACAGCTCCATCAATGATTGCAAGCTGTCCTGGTTCAGAGGCAGCAAAGCAGCCCAAACCATGATACTACAACCACCATGTTTCACAGATGGGTTCAGGTTCTTACGCTGGAATGCAGTGTTTGCTCATCGCCAAACATAACGCTTCTCATTCAAGTTTGATTTTGGTCTCATCCATCCACAGAACATTGTTCCAATCACCTTCTGGCTCCACGTGGTCTTGAGTGAACCGCAGACGGCAGCAATGTTCTGTTTGGAGAGTAGTGGGTTTCTCCTTGCAACTCCATGAACACCATTGATGTTCAATGTTCTCCTGATGATGGACTCATTAACATCGACTGTAGCCACTGCAAGAGAGACCTTTAGTTTCCTAGACGTTACCCTGGGGTCCCTTATGGCCTCCTGGACTATTACACACCTGCTCTTGGTGTGATCTTTGTTGGTTTACCACTCCTGGGGAGGGAAACAGTGGTGTTGGATGTCTTCAATTTATACACGATCTGCCTGACAGTCGACTGGTGGAGTCCAAACTCTTTAGAAATGGTTTTGTAACCCTTTCCAGCCTGGTGAGCATCAACAACTCTTCTTCTAAGGTCCTCAGAAATCTCCTTTGTTTGAGCCATGACACACTTCCACAAACCTGTGTTGTGACGCTCAGAGTTTGACAGTGAAGACCCAGATTTCTCTTCTTTAAATAAGGCAGGGCCTCCCAGACTCACACTGGATTGTCATCCCATTGATTGAAACACCCGACTCTAATTTCCC
Source organism: Thunnus albacares (assembly GCF_914725855.1). Lineage (NCBI taxonomy): Eukaryota > Metazoa > Chordata > Actinopteri > Scombriformes > Scombridae > Thunnus > Thunnus albacares. Next base: position 31,753,660 of record NC_058118.1, on the reverse strand, counting down.
CTTCAAATACAATGATAATCCTTGAGGTTCACTTACCTTAAAGCTAGGGTATCTAATGTATTTTAGAAGCATTTTTGTTATAGTTGTTGAAATTCTCTGTACATCCCGACAGCCATCAATAAATCAAATGAAAATCCAGTATGTGTGTCGGTTGCAGGCCTGTAATAATCCCGTCCAATCATTTCATTCAGCCTGAATGAAAAGTCATTTTATAGCAGGTTTCAATCTTGTTCTTTGACTTCTGTTAGTGGGATGTCTCTACATTCGAATAACAGATTGTGCCTTTAAAATATTTACCAGAACAGTAATTCATCTAGATACAGCTGTAATTTCCTCACCAGTTTTCCTGCTTTGAATGTGTTGGTGTCTATCAGATGACGCCTGCGTGGCCTCTGTGTTTCTCTTTCATCCTTAAACTTTTTCTTTCAATCTTTTTGAAAGTTCTTTACTTTCTGCTTGTTTTCCTTTCAACATTATTACATCCTGCAACTCTTCCTCACTTCTGTCTCCTCTCTCCTGATTCCTTCACTCACTCTGAAAATATAAAAAGCCTTCCTTTCAAAATCTGAGTGAGCATGAAGCAGAACTTTAACTTGTATGATGTTAATTACAGACATTGTGGACAAAACACACAGCGGGGATGCATCATCAGCCCATCTATCTAAACTATCAAGCTAACGTTACATTAACATTAACGTTACTGTAAAGTAATAGTAAGGCTAAAGCAGCAACAGATAGATAAACTGGACGCTTAAATCACTGATGTCAATTTAAAAGAACTTTAGCTCCACTTTTTGCTGAAGAGTTTTTCTAGCTTCTTACTTTGTGCTGCTTTTTCTGACATTATTATTTGATGCTGCGCGTCAGTTAATGTCATATATGATCCTCTGAACTCTGATTCATTCGTCTGCCTGCTGGCTTCAGCACGGAGGGTTTGTTTGATTAAAAGACCCGCGCAGCAGGAGCGGGCGGTGGATTGTTGGTCACCCCTCGTTAACAGTAACAGCTGTCTCCGTGTCTCATACAAGGATACAAAGTTCAAACGGAAAACAAAACGAGCGCTCCCAGAAGATACAACAGAAGCTGCGGTAGAAAGCCGCTCTGAGCCTTTAACAGCTTTCTGTGTAAACGCTGTTTCAGAGTTTAGGAGGTGGTTAAACGGCGTTTATGTGCGTTTAGTCTCCGTTACAGCCCTGTGTATAACTGTACAAAAATAATCCGCGTAGTTTAAGCATCACTCTTTAGCAAAAAGACTGTGACTGTTCATCTCTGTTGCTGTGGCGATGTTTTGGTGTGAGAATAGTTTGGGCAGCGTGAAGCGTGAGAGTTGGCAACCCTGAACTAGGAGCAGGATCTCTTCACCAACATGTATGCCCAAAATGACAACGACATGACATCACATCCAGTTGATAACAAACACTGACCCCTTAGTTTAAAAACATGTGTCACACATCTACAATAGATTTATATTCACTTTTCTTTCTCAATAGATTTAGTCTTTATTGTCTTTTTGTTTTCACAGCCTGGAGGAGACAAAGTTTGATTTTTTCTGAAATGTTGTCATATACAGTTTATACTGTATTTATACTTTATATATATTATATTATATATATTATATATAAATCACTTTAAACTACAGAGACCTGAAACCTGAAAAACAGTCAAAACTTCTTAGTAGAGTAAAAAGAAATATAAAGTTTTATACTTTTCAATCAAAACTTCATTTGGTTTACTCTTCTAATTATTCCATATTTCACAAACATTTAATCATTTATAACAAATGAAATAAAGCATCTGAAGTTATTTGATCTTGAATTATCTTTATTTAATTATCTTTATGTAAATATTATTATCTTTATTTATATTTATTTAAAAATGAATTGAAGGTTAAAAGAAAAAGTATACAGATTGATATTTTGACATTTTTGAACTAACTGTGTGTTTTATTGATGTAATCGCTTCATTTTTTACTCCTGATAACATTTTGTTGTTGTTTGGAGGCTCCGAACACTCAGACAGTTTGTTATCGACGCCACAGAGAAGAACTTTTACTTATTGTCTCTAAATTAAACCTCAAATCCAAACCTGAACCTGGACTTTTTAAAACTGTGTTTCTGTTTTAATGTCTTCAGAAAACACGTTTCAGCCGTCAGCATCATTTCACTGGTTTCATTTACATTTTACAGCTGATTTTAAAATTGTATTACTTACCTTTAAAGCAGGACTTGGACTGAGGATGTGCTGATATCACACTATGACTATCACAGGTCAAAATATCATGATTAACAGTATTATCATGATAATCATTCAAGTTCCTGAAATCCTGCTATTAGTGCTAAAACACAGATAAATGACACAAAGATCAGCTTGTGTTTTATTGACTGAATATTATTCTGTGTGTTGCAGCTTTGAAAACAGTTGATTAAATACAGTTTAAACAGTAAAGAAAAGCAGCTTGTTGACTGGAAATCACTTTAAATGCAGCTCAGAGTTTCTTATAGAAACACATTCATAGTCTGAAATTCATGAATTTTTCCTGATGAAATGGATGGATTTGAAGGTCGGAGCTTATTTAACTAATTCAAATACTGGAGTGTTGAACTTTGTATGAAGTGTTAACAGTTCAATTCATTTATAAAAGGCACATCAGTAACAAACAGCAGCAGAGAACATTCAGACCTGTAAGCTGCTGCTCTTCAGTGTGTTGGCAGCTCAGGTTAATATAGAAAGTCCTGAGCAGAGATGTTGGATCTGGACTGATCTGACCTGCTTCTCTGGTTATTCTGCCTGTGAGCAGCAGAAAGCTGCTTCGTCGTGTCTGAACAGAATCAAACTGCTGATGAAGACAGAACAGCTGCTCTGTGTTCACAGTGTCTCTGAAAACAACAATAATCACAGTCAGAAACAATGTTTCACCACAGTTTATTGTAAAAAGGTTTCCCGCCACATCTCTAACTGGGACTGACTGACTCCAGAATATATAACAGACCTCTAAAAGCCTGTGAGCCTGAACGTGGTCTCAGACCATCAAACCAGTTTCTGCTCGCTGATCCCAGTTCAGTTCTGTGACCAGAGAAGATCAGACTGTCGACATCTGTTGATTATTAATATTATTATTATTCTTGTTATTTGAGCTGTGATGTTTAAATCACCAGACTGTGATTCAGGTTTCTGCTGCTAGATGGAGACAAACAGACAGAAGCTGCTTTAAGTTGCAGCTTCATTTAATTCTCGTTATATTTACACCAGTAATGACTCAACACTCTTAACATGTCAAGTGAACGAACACTGAAATCAAACTGAATAATCTCATTAAATTCCTCACAACCCAAAAACCATTCAGACACTTCATACAGAAAAACTGCTGAATTATCAGACTGATACTTAACTGTTTGTATTTTCAACATGTTTCACTTTTACAAGATGACGAGCAGCTGATCTCAGGTAAACCTTCCAGAGCTGCTAATGTTAGCCTCAACTCTGATATATCACATCTCATCAGGACCGACTCCCACACAGCCCATGTTCCAGTCCTGAAGGCTTTTTCTAACGTGACCTGTGACCTCACAACCCTCCAGACTCTAAATGTACAATGACTGGAGATCACTTTATTAGGAACACCTGTGCAGTCTGATGCGATCCAACACAACAGCTCTGCCATCAATTCTACATTTACAAAGCTTCTACATTCTCAGTTGTTGTTGATGTTGTCAGAAAGGTGATAATTGTATTTTATATTTATTATTGAGGTGGTAGTGGGGCTGCTGTACTGGACTGTGTTATATTGAAAAGTGTTCCTAATATTTTGCCCTCCTGATGCTTGTTAATGGGCTGGAATAAAACCACACAATGGAAAACATGATGGAAATATGACATTTGTCTCCTCTCTCAGTAGAGTCCCACTAGATACTAGTTTTCTTTCTCTGCCCACAGAATCTGTTCTGAACATCAGCAGACTGTTAAACTCCTGCAGCCGTAAAACTTTCTAACTGAAGTTTCATTTACAATCAAAGCTAAAATCTCAACTTGTTCAACAGACAGGAAAACTTCTGCACACGCTCAGTTTGGGGAAACCTTCCTGAAAATGGCCTCGAGTACAGAAAGAAGAAGCAGCAAACACCTGCTGCCTGGTTTGAAATATGAAAATAAATAATAAATGAAGTTATTTTATCTTGATTTATCTTATTTATTTAAAAACCAACTGAAGGTTAAAAGAAAAAGTCTTTGTTACAACAATAAAGTGCAGAGAAAACAGTTTTCTTTGTTTTGGATGATTTCTCATCTAATTTAAAGTCATTTATAAATGCTGTAACCTTCAACACTCTCACCTGTATATAGAAACATTTGTTGGAGCAAAGTTATGTTTGTGATATGATTTATTTATTTATGGATTACAGACACAAAACAGAAATCCAAGTGATAACATGTTACAGTGAAAACATGTATTTCCAACATGGTCCCAAGATGTTAAAAGACAAAGAAACATAAAGAAACACATTCAACATAAAAAATAATCAATACAATCCTGAAATACAAAAACACACCAGCACAGTTTAAGAAATGAAGAATAATAATAGTTAACAGTTCTTTTTTTATTAGAACTAGTGCAGAGCCCGTTCAAAACGTGTCTGTTCAGAATGGACAGATTGATTATTATTTCTCAAGAACCACATATATATGTATCAACTGACAAACGTATCAATTAAAACCATAAAGATTGAACAAATGAACTGGTTTATATCCAGTAAGAAACTTCACCAGTGAGGCTAAACTGAGGTTGAAGCGTAGAAGCAGTTTTGTTGGTGTCTGCTGGAAGGATTTGTGGCAGCACTTTACCTTCCAGCTGGGTAATAACAAGGTAATAGTGGGTAATATTTGATAATAACCAGCTAGTAATAATGCTAATTAACATGTAAAAGCTTGGTATTAACAATTGCTATAACTAGGTAATATTAGATAATAAGAATCAGAATCTCATAATTAGCATCATTCCAATATGATATGAACGCAGCATAAAAGCAGCCACACTCCAGCTGCTGAGCCTCAGCCTTCACCATTAGAGGTGTTCATTTAACCAGCCAATAGGAGGCCTGTTGTTCTGACCATCATTTGTCATGTGATCTCTAAATAAGTGAAGGAATCAGGTAACACAGTTACTATGAAACTACTAGAAGAACTACAACTAAACATTGTGAAGATCCCATTCCCATTATCCCATTACAGTTCAAGCCTTTCTAATACACTAACAACAGAAAACAACAACAACTGGACTCAGTTTATCATTTGATTCATTTTACAAACAAACTGTCAATCATGTGGAAACCATGTTTACATTTACAAGCAGTGAGAGATCATGTTGGTACTAAATACCATCAGCTGTGTGTGATCCTGTACAGACTGAACTATCTGGTCAGCAGTGAGAAAGTTTCTCTAACAGGAGGAGACTCTTCCTCCTCCAGACCACACAGAGACACTGAGGAACCAACCCCGACCCAAAACCCAGCATACAGAGGCTGAGTGAATGTGGTGTTGAAGGTGTGGAGGTGGATCAGTGTGTCAGAGGAGACTCTGTAGAAGGACAGAGTGCCAGCAGGACAGTCCACATACACTGCTACTCTGTTAGAGACAGAGGAGGAGGAGGAGGAGGAGGAGGAGGAGGAGGAGGAGGAGATGGATGTTGATCTGTTATTGTGACGGACAGAGAAACAGCCATCAGAGCAGAACAGACTCCAGGACTGATCATTCCATCCAAACAAACAGTCATCACTGTTTCCTTTCCTGCTGATTTCTCTGTAACTCACTGATATATCAACTCCTCCTCTCCACTCGACCTCCCAGTAACAGCGATCAGTCAGATCATTTCTACACAGCAGCTGATGCCAGACATCAAATCTGTCTGGATGATCAGGATATGACTGATCCTCCTCCACATGTGTCACCTTCCTGTTGTTGTCAGACAGTTTGAGGTTTCTGTTTACTGTGTTTGGATCCAGTGTGAGTTGACAGAAATCTGATGGAGAGAACAAGACACAACACAGCTGCAATTATTGATCGATCATCTGTTTGATGATGACATCATCTTCATCCTCAGTAGGATGTGAATGAGCTTTGTTTTGATGAATGAAATGAAAAACACACTTACGCCTCCAAAGACCTGGTGTCAACCATCGGACTCCAGCAGGCTGCAGCCTGAAAGGAGGAGGGGGGTCAGAGCAGCACGTTCTCTTTCAGCATGCAAACATGGACATGACATCACTCTAGAAAAAGCAGCTCTGATCCTCATCACACTGAGCTGCTTTGCTGTTGCTAGGCAACACAACCGTCCATCACATCACATCGCACCACGACTATCGACAGCAGCTACATTCAGCCAATCAGAAACAGGCGTCTCAAAGTCAAATCATGTCAACAATGAGACTTTTTCTTGTCAGACTCAGCAGTTTGTATTGTGAACAGATGACAGGACTGTTTAAACTGATTCACACTAACATGAAAATGATAAACCGCCTGTTTCTGTTTGTCTTTCCTCAACAATCTTTGGACGACTGACAAGTTATTTCCTCTCACACAGGTGGAACATTCCTGCATGATGGTTACAGCTGACAATCAGCTGCAGTCTCAAGAGTTTGAGCTGATTTACTGTCCACCTGTCTGTCTGTACTTGAGTGTCCACCTGTCTGTCCTCACCTGAGTGTCCACCTGTCTGTCTGTACTTGAGTGTCCACCTGTCTGTCCACACCTGAGAGTGTCCACCTGTCTGTCCTCACCTGAGAGTGTCCACCTGTCTGTCCACACCTGAGAGCGTCCACCTGTCTGTCCGTACCTGAGAGTGTCCACCTGTCTGTCTGTATTTGAGTGTCCACCTGTCTGTCCTCACCTGAGTGTCCACCTGTCTGTCCTCACCTGAAAGCGTCCACCTGTCTGTCCTCACCTGAGAGTGTCCACCTGTCTGTCTGTACCTGAGAGTGTCCACCTGTCTGTCCTCACCTGAGAGTGTCCACCTGTCTGTCCTCACCTGAGAGCGTCTACCTGTCTGTCTGTCCTCACCTGAGAGTGTCCACCTGTCTGTCCGTACCTGAGTGTGTCCACCTGTCTGTCCTCACCTGAGAGCGTCCACCTGTCTGTCCTTATCTGAGAGTGTCCACCTGTCTGTCTGTACCTGAGAGTGTCTACCTGTCTGTCCTCACCTGAGAGTGTCCACCTGTCTGTCTGTACCTGAGAGTGTCCACCTGTCTGTCCTCACCTGAGTGTTCACCTGTCTGTCCTCACCTGAGTGTCCACCTGTCTGTCTATACTTGAGTGTCCACCTGTCTGTCCACACCTGAGAGTGTCCACCTGTCTGTCCTCACCTGAGAGTGTCCACCTGTCTGTCCACACCTGAGAGCGTCCACCTGTCTGTCCTCACCTGAGAGTGTCCACCTGTCTGTCCACACCTGAGAGCGTCCACCTGTCTGTCCGTACCTGAGAGTGTCCACCTGTCTGTCTGTATTTGAGTGTCCACCTGTCTGTCCTCACCTGAGTGTCCACCTGTCTGTCCTCACCTGAAAGCGTCCACCTGTCTGTCCTCACCTGAGAGTGTCCACCTGTCTGTCTGTACCTGAGAGTGTCCACCTGTCTGTCCTCACCTGAGAGTGTCCACCTGTCTGTCCTCACCTGAGAGCGTCTACCTGTCTGTCTGTCCTCACCTGAGAGTGTCCACCTGTCTGTCCGTACCTGAGTGTGTCCACCTGTCTGTCCTCACCTGAGAGCGTCCACCTGTCTGTCCTTATCTGAGAGTGTCCACCTGTCTGTCTGTACCTGAGAGTGTCTACCTGTCTGTCTGTCCTCACCTGAGAGTGTCCACCTGTCTGTCCTCAACTGAGTGTGTCCACCTGTCTGTCTGTACCTGAGAGTGTCCACCTGTCTGTCTCAGTCTCACAGTAATCAGTGAAATATTCACTAAATTTAATCTCTTCGTGTTCATTGACACGATTTTTCCTTTTTTTTGGTGACAGTCAGCAGGATTTTCAAACTAATGTATTTCAGGTGGAAGCAGGTTTCGTTCCTGCAGCAGGTTTTTTTCTGTCAGTTGGGACTCGGGAGCTCAGAGGCTGGATTGTTTTTTCTCATTTGTTCTTCATTTTTAAACTATAACCGCTACATCACTCAACATTTAATCAAGAGATTTGATCCTTGTTTTCATGTTTTTATTCTAATATTAGCAGTCTGGTGGGACCGGAGAGGACGCGCCGCGTATGAGTATTTTCCTCACTGTTGATTTTAATATCTTTAACATTTCTCAACATAAAACATGAAGGTGTCCTTGATAACTCAACAGTATGAAAGGTTGTGACCAAGTTTTCTTGTCAGCTTTAGACGATAGCGGAAGCGGCTACATTAGCCTACCCATGATCCTTTTCACTCTAATATTACCAGTCTGGTGGGACCGGGGTATTTTCCTCACTGTCGATTTTAATATCTTTAACATTTCTCAACACTAAACAAGAAGGTGTCCTTGATAACTCAACAATATGAAAGGTTATGGACTGTTTCACCCTGACGGTCCCGGTGTTTCCTCCGCAGGCTGCACTTCACTCAGCTGCCCGACAGACCCGCTGCTTCTTCCCGCTTTAACCTGAATAACAAACCGGGGCTCGGTGCTCCGGTTGGATCCACATGGAGAGCCGAGGCTAACGTTAGCTGAGAGGCTAGCGGAGCGTTAGCCGCAGCATCTTAGGAAGCACAGCCAGCTAGCACAGCCAGCTAGCACAGCCAGCTAGCACAGCCAGCTAGCACAGCCAGCTAGCCTCAGAGAAACAGAGAAACAGAGAGAGTAGTTGGCAGTTACACGTTTCTTTTGGCATTAAGTGCATTTAGAGGCTAAATGATTTAGCAGCAAGATGGACGGTGGATAAAGAGGAAGGGTGGAGCAGAGAGAGAGAAAGAAAGGTAAATAAACGTGCTAGCTAGCTAACGTAGCTAATGTTACTGATGCGTCATCATTGTCTCGTCAATGCTAAAGCTAATTAGCATATGTAGTCTAGTTAATGTGGTCAATATTATTATAAAATTCATGTGTTTTGGTGAAAGTTTCAGTGAGTGAGTTCATACTTTGAGCTGATAATTTAAAATGATTGAGACAACACAACGTCTTCTGTCACTATTCAGGCTGCTGTCATTTGTTGGAACTTAAAGATGTGTGTTATTTAATGTTTGTGTTGGTTAAAGGACTATTTGAACCTTTGATGGGTAACTGTTAGTGTATATCAGTAAACTGAGGAGGGTGTTGTGCTCTTGCTTGTTTCTTTTTGAAGGTGTAGAGAGCAGCGTTGGTGCCACAGTAGTAGTAGTGTCGTCTCCCTCCTTAATGATATGTACCTTTGGTTTTATTTCAGCTTCATAACACTACATTGTACTAAGCAGCTGTTGGCTCATTAGTTTGTTATTCACATGCACTAAAATTCAGCAGAATGCAGGAAATCAAGTCTTTGTAAGTAAAGTTTTCCTAGTGGGGACCCACAGACCCCCTGCTGATAAACTGGTCTGACTGGAGCTATATTTCCCAGCCTGAATGATTTTCCCAGTCCGGCCCTGCTGTATAATGTTATACTGAATATAGTTTATGTCACAGCTTTAGCGTCTTCACCATAGTAACGGTCGCTGAGGATCATGGGTAGGCTAATGTAACTGCTTCCACTATCGTCCAAAACTGACAAGAAAACTTGATTTCTCAGAATCAAAGCTGAAATAATTAAAACGGATGGTCATAACCTTTCATATTGTTGAGTTATCAAGGACACCTTCTTGTTTCATGAATTTCTGTGAGACTAAGTTGGTCCATACCTGAGAGAGTCCACCTGTCTATCCATACCTGAGAGTGCCCAGTCTCCAGTGTGGATCCTCCAGTCCAGCAGTCAGCAGCTTCTCTCCCGAGACTCCTGGATGATTGTAGCTCAAGTCCAGCTCTCTCAAATGGGAGGGGTTGGAGCTCAGAGCTGAGGTCAGAGAAGCACAGCCTTCTTCTGTGATCAGACATCCTGACAGGCTGCAGACACACAAAACAACATATATGTCACATGATCTGAGATCACTGCAGGACTGGAAGGTAGTGTCTTTATTACTTTCATCACTAGTATGTTTCTGTAATCTTTAAAGTTAAACTTAATACTTCCAGTAACTACTTCTAAATTCAAATGGCAAACCACAGTAAGGTTTGTATTGTGAGGCAGTTCCAGCTTTCTGTAACCTTAGTCAACATGATGTTAGTGTCTGCTAACTCTTCACTGTTAAAAATAGGTCTAAATAAAGAATAGTAAAAGAAGAAGCAGCCACAATGAGCTGATAAGATGAAGAGCTGCAGGTGACAAACTCTGACTACAGCTTGTAATAATATCAAACCTCCAACATGTCACAGAGGTAAGTGACTCCGTCTCAGATGTTCACAGTCAAATACAGAACAGGAATCCCAACTAATGTGGCATATGCACAAATTATATATATATATGTATATGTAATGTGAACATTGTGGAAAAAAATGTATAAACTAACAATAAGGAAACATTTCTGACTCCTTCACTCATACTCACTGACTATACTTCACACAGTTTCAGGAATCATCCAGAGTTTAAAGGTTGTATGAAACAAAAGAAGAATCAAATGGTAGTTAACCACATAACAGCTGGGGTGCACTGTCATATCACCATTGTGCCTTAAAATCACTATCATCCCAGCACAGATACTGCTCTGAAATTAAAAGAAATTATAACTGTTACCAAAACACTGTTAACTGAATTACTGTCTGTATGTGTGTTACTTTAGGCCAATTACACAGTTCTTCATTCAGTTTTTGAATCTAAAACTCCTCTCTGGTATTTCAGGAGACAGAAAAAAACTAATGAAAATATATAAATAGAAAGTTATTCACAGGGTCTAAATATAAGTCATATAAATCACAGTTGAAATGGTGATCAGTTGTGCAGGTTGATGAATTCTGACCTGAGAGTTTCCAGTGCACAGTGTGGACTCTCCAATCCAGCAGACAGCAGCTTCACTCCTGAACTCTGCAGGTTGTTGTTACTCATGTCTAGCCCTTTCAGACTGGAGGACTGGGAGCTGAGAACTGAGGACAGAGCTGTACAGCTTCTCTCTGAGAGGTTACAACCACTTAGTCTGGAGAACAAATGTGGAAACATACTTAAAAACGTATTTTTCTCCCATCTGGAATATATTTCTTTGAATATCTTTTCAATAAATCAATAAATCAATCAATAAATAACTATCTGTGCACTTACAAAGCTTTGTTGGAGGCTTTGACCACTGGCAGCAGCCTCAGAAGAGCCTCCTCTGAAGCAGAGTATTTCTTCAGGTCAAACACGTCCAGATCTTTTTCTGATGACAGTAAGATGAAGACCAGAGCTGACCACTGAGCAGGAGACAGTTCATCTGTGGAGAGACTTCCTGATCTCAGGGACTGTTGGATCTCCTCCACTAAAGAATGATCATTAAGTTCATTCAGACAGTGGAACAGATTGATGCTTCTCTCTGCAGACAGATTCTCACTGATCTTCTTCTTGATGTACTTGACTATTTCCTGACTGGTCAGTGAGCTACTTCCTGTCTGTGTCAGCAGACCTCGTAGGAGAGTCTGATTGGTCTGCAGTGAAAGACCCAGGAGGAAGCGGAGGAACAAGTCCAGGTGCCCATTTGGACTCTTTAAGGCCTCGTCCACAGCACTCTGGTAGAAATGTGGCTTGGTGTATTTTTGTTTAGTTTCAGACTTCTGGGATGTTGTTTGTTCTTCTGCCAGTAGACTGACTCCAGAGTTGATGAACGTCAGATGGACATGAAGAGCAGCCAGAAACTCCTGAACACTCAGATGGACGAAGCAGAACACCTTGTCCTGGTACAGCCCTCTCTCCTCTTTAAAGACCTGTGTGAACACTCCTGAGTACACTGAGGCTGCTCTGATATTGATGCCACACTCTCTCAGGTCTGATTCATAGAAGATCAGGTTGCCTTTCTGCAGCTGCTCAAAAGCCAGTTTTCCCAGAGACTCAATCATCTTCCTGCTGTCTGGACTCCAGTGTGGATCTTTCTCAGCTCCTCCATCATACTTGACATTCTTCAGCTTGGACTGAACCACCAGGAAGTGGATGTACATCTCAGTCAGGGTCTTGGGCAGCTCTCCTCCCTCTCTGCTTTTCAACACATCCTCCAGAACTGTAGCAGTGATCCAGCAGAAGACTGGCATGTGGCACATGATGTGGAGGCTTCGTGATGTTTTGATATGGGAGATGATGGTGCTGGCCTGCTTCTCATCTCTGAATCTCTTCCTAAAGTACTCCTCCTTCTGTGGATCAGTGAACCCTCTGACCTCTGTCACCATGTCAACACACCAAGGAGGGATCTGATTGGCTGCTGCAGGTCGTGAGGTTATCCAAAGGCGAGCAGAGGGAAGCAGTTTCCCCCTGATGAGGTTTGTCAGCAGCACATCCACTGAGGTGGACTTTGTAACATCAGTCAGGATCTTAGTGTTGTGGAAATCCAGAGGAAGTCGACACTCATCCAGACCGTCAAAGATGAACACAACCTGGAACTCTTCAAACCTGCAGATTCCTGCTTCTTTGGTTTCAGTAAAGAAGTGATGAACAAGTTCCACCAAGCTGTACTTTTTCTCTTTCAGCACATTCAGCTCTCTGAAAGTGAATGGAAATGTGAACTGTATGTCCTGGTTGGCTTTGTCTTCAGCCCAGTCCAGAGTGAACTTCTGTGTTAAGACTGTTTTCCCAATGCCAGCCACTCCCTTTGTTATCACTGTTCTGATTGGTTCATCTCTTCCAGGTGAGGCTTTAAAGATGTTTTCTTGTCTGATGGTTGTTTCTGGTCTGTCTGTTTTCCTGGATGCTGTTTCAATCTGTCTGACCTCATGTTCATCATTGACCTCTGCAGTCCCTCCCTCTGTAATGTAGAGCTCTGTGTAGATCTGATTCAGAAGGGTTGGGTTTCCTGCTTTAGCAATCCCTTCAAACACACACTGGAACTTCTTCTGCAGGTTAGACTTTAATTCACGTTGACCAACTGGAGCAGGAGTTTCTGAATGAACACACAAGAAATAGGATCAATGAATGAAGCAAATATTTCAACATTTAATTCCCATCAAAGAATGAGTATATAAAACATATTTCCTTCCATCTCTTGAGACATCAGTAAATGTCTCATCTATCCATCATGTTAAATCTTTATAGAAATCCTCTTACTGCTCTGCAGACGGTCAGCCAGCTCCTCCTGCTTCATTCTCCTCAGGAAGTGCAGTGTGATCTTCAGAAATGCCTCTCTGCTGCTCCTCCTCCGCTCTTCCTCCTCACCGTCCAACACCTCCTCATCCTCCCTCTGATCTTCTAGGCATTCTGGGTAATCTGGACTCAGAACCTTCTGCATCTTCTTCAGCTCGTTCTTCACAAAGGTTAAGATGTTCTCCTTCAGCAGCTGGAACAGAATACTATATGAATGACACAATCAAACTAACATCATGAAGCAAACATCAGATCCATGTTGGACAGACTGACAATCCACTGGTCTACAAAGTGCAGCATGGAGATGACTGTGAACAGAACAGATATAAAAGTAGTTGTTGTACATGTACAGACCATAAATATGGAGTCCAGGTGTGTTTGATGCTGCTGGGCAGACTGACCACTGGGAACCTCTGAGCTCTCCTGGTCCACTCTGTCGAGGAATCATGAAGAATGAGCTCACATTATGTCTGTCCACACAGAGACAAACACAAGCTAAAGGTCCATCAAGTGATATTTGGATGTGAACAGAGAATCAGATGACTCCTTGTAGTGGTAAAGCTTTACTAGTCCTGCTGATCCCACTGAGAATCAACAGCTCAGTCTGGTTGTAGCTTTCAGCTCAGTGTTTTGCTTCATCAGTCAGTTTGGTTTAGTCCCAACAGCTCTGATCAACCCTCCATACAGCTCCTCCTCCCTCACTGTACACTGCTGGAGTGCCCTGGAGCAAGGCAGCTACAACCTCCAGCTGATCCAGTGGAGCTGCTCAGTGTCTGCTTGTATCAGACTGGTTGAACTGGGCAGTTTCCAGTATGAAAATGACATCTTGTGTTCGAGCAGCTTAAGGAGTATTTAGTCAGATTCAATATGTTGTATGAGCTTCAGTCTGGTTTTACAGCAGCAGACTCTACTGACACCTATCTTATTCATTTGTTTGATTTTATTAGACAAAACCTTGATGGAGGAAGTTATGCTGACTTGCAGAAAGCTTTTGACACAGTGAATCATTCTGTACTGTTGTCAAAGTTACAGTGCATGGTGTTTGGACATACTGCTGTAAAATGGTTTATTTCTTACATTACAGGAAGAACTCAAGTCTGTGATGCTGAAGTGGTTCTATCAGAACCTCAGGATATTACATATGTGGTGCTGCAAGGTTCTATTTTAGGGGCTCTTTTATTTCTTATGTATATAAATGATACGACAGCTGCTGTGACATGCAAGCTGCTGCTGTATGCTGATGATTCTGCATTACTGCTATCTGGAAATGATGTCAGTGAAATTCACAACTCTTAGTAATGAATCAGAAAGTGTGAGAGAGTGGCTCATAGATAACAAGCTTTCAGTACATTTGGGTGAAACCCAGTCAATCCTGTTTGGAACAAAGACGTCAAGAACAAATACACTGAAAATCTTTTGTAGTGGAACTGAAATTTTATAATATTTTGTCTCATATTTAGGAATAATATTGGACCAGTCACTGTCCTGTGAATCTGTTGTTGATAAAGTATTATCTAAGAGTGGCAGCAAACTTCAGTTCCTGTTTCACAGACTAAGACTCTTTTTGACTTTTCTGTTGAGAAACTTCTCATGTCCTCATTGGTACAGCGTCAGTTTGATTCTGTCTGTTCTGATTGGTTCAGTGGTTTGACATCTAAATTTAGGAACAAACTGCAGGTGATGCAAAATAATATTATTCAGTATTTATTAAATGTATCCTCTTTAACTCATGTTGATGATGAATTCAGAAGTGTAGGACTGCTGCCAGTACAGCTCAGAGTAGAACAACAGAAGCTGCATCATATGTTCAACATTATCAATGGGTTTGCTCCTCAATACTTCACAGATAACAATGGAACATACTCAGCATGGCTATAACACCAGGGCCAGTGTGTGTTCATATAAAGTCCCTCCAGTGAATAATGTAGCCAGAAGTTCCTTTTTTCAAGCTGCTGCCGTGTTGTGGAACAGCCTCCTGTTACACATCCAGCTGTTAAAAATGAGAGGAGCTTATAGAAGTCAGGTCAGGACTTATTTATGGAACATGGTCACAGGTTTATAATGAAATCTGCAATTCCATTTTTACTTCAGCCATCAAATTGTCTTTGTTGTACTTTGTGTTTTGATGTGGGCGTTTATTATTTTATTTAATTTGTGGTGATTCAGTTTTATGTTGTCTGTCTTGTGTTTTGTCTTTTAACATCTTGGGTCCATGTTGGAAATAAGTGTTTTCACTTTAATATGTTTTTTATGTCTGTAATGTATAAATAAATCATATCATGTCACTTTTTATGAACAAAGGAGCGCAACACCATGAATGTCCTCCAGGAGAGACTGTCTGAACATGTGATCTGTTATCTCCATATTTAAATGATTATCACGTCTCCTCCCTCTCCATGACGGCCGGCTTTTCACTGACGTGGTCAGACAACACGTCGTACAAACCAGTTCTTTTCTAGCATAACCCGACGTTTACTGTCAGTTACAGCTTACATCTGATCAGCAGATGGACGTCCTCCTTTAAAATGAATGAAAAAGTCCTTCGACCGGTCGCTCTTAAAGGACAGACAGCTGGGTTCAGGTCCAGGAGAGTCTGGTCTCTGCTGCTGGATCCTGAAACAACAACAGCTCTGATAAATGTGCATGTTGGATAGAAATGAAAAGTCTGTTCAGTCTTTGCAGCTTTACATTCTGACCTTCCATCAGCAGGTTGTCCAGGTTTAAAATACATAGGTTCCTCCATGGACCAGTCACTCTTCATGGACACACAGCTGGGTACAGGTCCAGGTCCAGGTCCAGATCCAGGTCCAGGTCCAGGTCCAGCAGAGTCTGGTCTGTGCTGCTTCTTTGTTCTTCAACACAACACACACAGAGCTCTGAGTGTGAATAATGATGGTGGAGTGATGTGAGTGGAGAACAGTGATGGACAGTTAGAGATCCTCATCTCACCTCTGAGCTTTGGTCTGGCTGTCATGTTCCCCATACAGAGAGCTTATAGAGGGAGGGACTCCCTCCTCTCTGTCCTCACACTGATCCATAGCAGAGAAACACCTTCACACAAACACAACAACAAGCTCATTCATTACAACAAGCTGCACATCACACCAGCACTGCAGTTACAACAGCGTCATTCTTGATTCAACCACCAGATGGCATCAAAGTAAGACATTATTCTTCATTTCCACTGAGGTTTAATGTTTAATGTTTTACTTTCAGAAGCTTCCAGTTCTCTGTTGGCTTTTCATTTACCACTATAGAGCACATTTAATATAGATGAGCTGCTGGTGGAGTCAGCTGTGTGGCAGAGGAAATAAAAATACTCACCAGGTGAATTCAGATCCACATCCAGTCACAGAGTCTTTGTAGCTTCACCTGCAGACGAAACACAGAGAGAGAAGCTGCTACTGATTCCCCTTCATCAGTCCTTCATCATCAGTCTGAGGACTCTGGTTTTCTATGGAGTCATTTGTACTTCTCGCTGTTTTAATTAGAGATTGTACTGAATGACACTTTATTGATTAATAACAGTTAAGCAGCATATCACACTCAGAGGCCTGACATGTATTTCAACTGATGATTTAGTGAATATACATAAAGATACTGATGCAACAATTTTCACAAATATCAGTGGAGACAAAACTTGTGAAGTTTGTCAGACACTAAACGTGTTCTCTCTCTTTTATCCCCGAGGAGATTAGAAGGAGCCACAAGATCACATGAATGTTTGTATTTCAGAGCATCAATGCATCATATTTTTATTTACATTCATCTTTATTTATGGTTCTGTTATAGTTGCTACAGCTGTGTTATATTCTATTTGATCTTGTGGGAATGTTGTCTGTCAATCAGTGTTAGATTATAAGGATCAAAGTACAGACGTTTCCATGATTTATGGTTGAATTAATGGAGCATCATCATCATCATCATCATC
Source organism: Thunnus albacares (assembly GCF_914725855.1). Taxonomy (NCBI): domain Eukaryota; kingdom Metazoa; phylum Chordata; class Actinopteri; order Scombriformes; family Scombridae; genus Thunnus; species Thunnus albacares. The sequence continues at coordinate 31,736,458 of NC_058118.1, read as the reverse complement.
ATCATGTACAGTAAAGATTAAAACAGGCAGAATAAGAGAGAACAATCTGTCTAACTCAACACTAAATGCAGTTCTGTACAGCAGAACAAAGATCTTCCTGTGATGAGGCATCACATTGTAGTTTAAACTCCGTCATTATTCCACAAACAGAGTTTACTGTGTTTTGATGACAGTGATTCACTTTGTAGTTTATATAATGTGACATTGATTTTATATTGATATAGTATAAAGATACTGAATGAAGGTTTGGCAGCAACATAAACTTTAGTTTCTATTGCTGCAGCTCTTAGCTTGGTTAAAATACTGAATATCATCAATGAAAAGATGTTTTCAACAGTTTGTCTGTGATATAGTTTAGAAAGATTCCAGAGAATATTATTTAATGACTTTTATTAGCTGTTAATCACTAACCATACCACCTGTGAAACAAAGTCTTCTTCACTACCAGCATGATACTGGTTATTAAAACATGCACCAGTTTAAAGGTGACTGAATGGGGCGACCCTTCATAGTGACACTAAAGTTCTCTGACAATAACATTCATAGACTATAATATATTGTAGTCTGGTCTTTTCTCTTATTTATATGACATCAGAACACTGACAGGAAATCTGGAACTTTATTTTAGTTGCTACGTTTTATTGTGAAAGGATTCACCAGGAATTGAGGTATTCTCGTGTGTTGACGGTTTTGCACAGTAAAGGTCCAAACTCTGTATGATGACACTTGACAGCATGTATTGATTGATTGATTGATTGAGTGGTGTTGATTGATTGGTGTATTGATGGAGGGCAGTGATCAGTCACGTTCACACTCTCACGTTGTTCTAATGACTGCTGACGTCACTCACACTAGCACCATAGACTGTACTAAATAACTGACAAACTGATTCAGCTGCTCTGATTGGACGAGGACGTCTCTCAGTGAGACGAAAGGTTTCGGATGAACCCGTCCGACCCGTCTGACCAGATGGTTTTAGCGCCTCGTTCCTGATCTCATCCCTGTCGTTCCAACAATGACGGTAAACCACAGACTCTCATGTAATATTGCTTAAATATCAAACATATAACAGCCTGGTCGCCGGAATAAAACGCTGACATTGTACGTTTCTGCAAACCACAGATACGTTGATACGTGTAATCCGTAACATTTCAACAATACGTATCCTATCAACATTTCTAAAGTGACGTAGTTCAGATCTATATGAGGAGGTTGAGGGGTCGGTGGATGGTTGGGAAGTTTGTTGGAAGAAAGTTGTAAATCAGCATCGAACATGGTTCGAGACCACCTCGAAACCGACGTCCACTTCCCGTTTCAACAGACAAAACTGGCTTTTTTAGCGATCCGTCGGAACATTTGCGGCACACATAGTTAAATATACATATATAAATTGTATATATGTATGTTATGGAGGCTCTGAGGGGCAAAACACAATAACAATAATAAAACCACTGCAGCATTTCAGAAAACACAACAATGAACTTGAAAACAACACATTTTTATTGTTTTCTGAAATGTTGTTATATAATTTATACTGTATTTATACTTTATATATATTTAATTTACACAAATCACTTTAAAACTACAGAGACCTGAAACCTGAAAAAGCAGTAAAAACTTCCCAGACGAGTAAAAAATGAGAAAAACACATGAATAAATAATACATTTAAATACTTCAAATGGAGAATAAAAACAAATATAAAGCTTGATAGTTTTACTCTTCTAATTATTCCATATTTCACAAACATTTAATCATTTATAAAAAAAAATGACATAAAGCATCTGAAAAATGAAAATAAATAATAAATGAAGCTATTTTATCTTGATTTATCTTATTTATTTAAAAACCAACTGAAGGTTAAAAGAAAAAGTCTTTGTTACAACAATAAAGTGCAGAGAAAACAGTTTTCTTTGTTTTGGATGATTTGTCGTTGTTCAGGTCGACGCCAACAGTCACAACTTGGCAAGACGGTTAAAGACAGCAGATAATGAAATCTAAATATATTTTAATATCATCCTTCATAGAATAATCTACAACATATAGATACTGAATATACACACACCATCATCAAACCAGTCTGCCCACTGTTAGATTCATACTGGGACCAGTTAGACTGTGTTATGGGAGGACTAGTGGACACACCTTCTACTTTTCCTCCACATGTCAGAGAGAAACACTCAACTGTTTCATGATTCACTACATTTTATTTCTCAGAGCTTCAATATATTGTTGAATGCAGGACTTTTACTTGTAAAGGAGTATTTGATGGTAGTTTTACTACTTTTACTAAAGTAAAGGATGCGTTTTATTTCTTCCACCTCTGAACATATAAACTGTGTGAAACTCAAGTGTTGGAGGAACAGAAACATGAGCGTCTGCTGCCACCTGCTGTTCACTCACAGCATCACATCCTGTCAGAGGAGGAGCTGTTTGCTTCACTCACACTTTAAAACATGAAAACAGGAACATTTAGGCTTTAAAAAGAAATGAAGATGTTTGAAATAATCACATCCAGTGGATCAATAAACTCCACCAGTGTTCAAATACATACTTATTAAACATATTTATATGAAGTCTTTTCATTCACCATCAGAAATCAAACTGTCTCTTTACAGCGTGTCACCATTAAAACCATTAAAACCAGTTTGTTCTTCCACTCTCACATCAGCAGTTTGACTGAACCACATCATCTATCTTATGTGATGCACATTTACAAAGTTTACACAGTATATCAGATATGTTGTAAAGTTCCTTTGATGTATTTTTAGACTTTGATTATGTATCTCACAGTGAGTCTGTAGAACATGAATCCAATCCATCAATCTGATCAATAAACACCATCAGAACTCATCGTTTTTGAGTCGCTCTGACCAAAAAAAGCCAAAAAAGTTTGACATTGGATGTAAAAAATCAAAACAGACTTTAACTGACGTCAGTTGTGTCGTCACAGACTGTCTGAACTTTAAAGATCCTCCGCACATGTTTTAAGAATATAAAAATACTCTGCTTGGAATAATAATGTGTGTCTGATGTTGAACAACAGCTGTCAGACTGAATGTGAGCTAAACACATTAAACTGACACTTTAAACAGTCCTGAAACTGTCAAATACCTTCAATCTACTATATGAAATTAGATATGAATTAACATGCACACACACAAAAATAAATGGAGAAAACTAACATCAGCTACTGATCATCATGAACTTTATTCTCTACACAGGAACTAAATAAACACTCCAGAGAAAAACTAAATACTTCCTGTATGTCAGAAACACACAACAGCTCCTGGACTTCTCATCTCTAATGCTGTGTTCACATCATATGGGATGGATGGTAGAGGCGGGAAAGATTCCCATGTTTACAACTCGCCAGCGTTCATGTCACACAACAAATCAAGACGGCTGCATGATTACAAAGTTGGTGGAATGAGGCTCAAAAATACTGTTATTGACAATAATCCAGCATATCCAGTAAATATCAGAGCTTTCAGCTTTTCCACTTCATAATTACCACTTGAATGTTGACCTGAATTCTATTTACAAGTCAGAATCTCATAATTAGCATCATTCCAATATGATATGAACGCAGCATAAAAGCAGCCACACTCCAGCTGCTGAGCCTCAGCCTTCACCATTAGAGGTGTTCATTTAACCAGCCAATAGGAGGCCTGTTGTTCTGACCATCATTTGTCATGTGATCTCTAAATAAGTGAAGGAATCAGGTAACACAGTTACTATGAAACTACTAGAAGAACTACAACTAAACATTGTGAAGATCCCATTCCCATTATCCCATTACAGTTCAAGCCTTTCTAATACACTAACAACAGAAAACAACAACAACTGGACTCAGTTTATCATTTGATTCATTTTACAAACAAACTGTCAATCATGTGGAAACCATGTTTACATTTACAAGCAGTGAGAGATCATGTTGGTACTAAATACCATCAGCTGTGTGTGATCCTGTACAGACTGAACTATCTGGTCAGCAGTGAGAAAGTTTCTCTAACAGGAGGAGACTCTTCCTCCTCCAGACCACACAGAGACACTGAGGAACCAGACCTATAGAACCTAAACCCAGCATACAGAGTCTGAGTGAATGTGGTGTTGAAGGTGTGGAGGTGGATCAGTGTGTCAGAGGAGACTCTGTAGAAGGACAGAGTGCCAGCAGGACAGTCCACATACACTGCTACTCTGTTAGAGACAGAGGAGGAGGAGGAGGAGGAGGAGATGAATGTTTTTCTGTTATTGTGACGGACAGAGTAACCAACATCAGAGCAGAACAGACTCCAGGACTGATCATTAAATCCAAACAAACAGTCAACACTGTTTCCTTTCCTGCTGATTCCTCTGTAACTCACTGATATATTAACTCTTCCTCTCCACTCGACCTCCCAGTAACAGCGACCAGTCAGATCATTTCTACACAGCAGCTGATGCCAGTAATCAAATCTGTCTGGATGATCAGGATATGACTGATCCTCCTTCACATGTGTCACCTTCCTGTTGTTGTCAGACAGTTTGAGGTTTCTGTTTACTGTGTTTGGATCCAGTGTGAGTCGACAGAAATCTGATGGAGAGAACGAGACACAATACAGCTGCAGTTATTGATCTATCATCTGTTTGATGATGACATCATCTTCATCCTCAGTAGGATGTGAATGAGCTTTGTTTTGATGAATGAAATGAAAAACACACTTACACTTCCTCAGACCTGGTGTCAACCATCGGACTCCAGCAGGCTGCAGCCTGAAAGGAGGAGGGGGGTCAGAGCAGCACGTTCTCTTTCAGCATGCAAACATGGACATGATATCACTCTAGAAAAAGCAGCTCTGATCCTCATCACACTGAGCTGCTTTGCTGTTGCTAGGCAACACAACCGTCCATCACATGGCACGACGACTATCGACAGCAGCTACATTCAGCCAATCAGAAACAGGCGTCTCAAAGTCAAATCATGTCAACAATGAGACTTTTTCTTGTCAGACTCAGCAGTTTGTATTGTGAACAGATGACAGGACTGTTTAAACTGATTCACACTAACATGAAAATGATAAACCGCCTGTTTCTGTTTGTCTTTCCTCAACAATCTTTGGACGACTGACAAGTTATTTCCTCACACAGGTGGAACATTCCTGCATGATGGTTACAGCTGACAATCAGCTGCAGTCTCAAGAGTTTGAGCTGATTTACTGTCCACCTGTCTGTCCTCACCTGAGAGTGTCCACCTGTCTGTCCTCACCTGAGAGCGTCCACCTGTCTGTCCTTACCTGAGAGTGTCTACCTGTCTGTCCTCACATGAGAGCGTCCACCTGTCTGTCCTCACCTGAGAGTGTCCACCTGTCTGTCCTCACCTGAGAGTGTCCACCTGTCTGTCTCAGTCTCACAGTAATCAGTGAAATATTCACTAAATTTAATCTCTTCGTGTTCATTGACACGATTTTTCCTTTTTTTTGGTGACAGTCAGCAGGATTTTCAAACTAATGTATTTCAGGTGGAAGCAGGTTTCGTTCCTGCAGCAGGTTTTTTTCTGTCAGTTGGGACTCGGGAGCTCAGAGGCTGGATTGTTTTTTCTCATTTGTTCTTCATTTTTAAACTATAACCGCTACATCACTCAACATTTAATCAAGAGATTTGATCCTTGTTTTCATGTTTTTATTCTAATATTAGCAATCTGGTGGGACCGGAGAGGACGCGCTGCGTTTGAGTATTTTCCTCACTGTTGATTTTAATATTTTTAACATTTCTCAACATAAAACATGAAGGCGTCCTTGATAACTCAACAATATGAAAGGTTGTGGACTGTTTCACCCTGACGGTCCCGGTGTTTCCTCCGCAGGCTGCACTTCACTCAGCTGCCCGACAGACCCGCTGCTTCTTCCCGCTTTAACCTGAATAACAAACCGGGGCTCGGTGCTCCGGTTGGATCCACATGGAGAGCCGAGGCTAACGTTAGCTGAGAGGCTAGTTTTCTTGTCAGTTTTGGATGATAGCGGAAGCGGCTACATTAGCCTACCCATGATCCTCAGCCACCGTTACTATGGTGAAGACGCTAAAGCTGTGACATAAACTATATTCAGTATAACATTATACAGCAGGGCCGGACTGGGAAAATCATTCAGGCTGGGAAATATAGCTCCAGTCAGACCAGTTTATCAGCGGGGGGTCTGGGGGTCCCCACTAGGAAAACTTTACTTACAAAGACTTGATTTCCTGCATTCTGCTGAATTTTAGTGCATGTGAATAACAAACTAATGAGCCAACAGCTGCTTAGTACAATGTAGTGTTATGAAGCTGAAATAAAACCAAAGGTACATATCATTAAGGAGGGAGACGACACTACTACTACTGTGGCACCAACGCTGCTCTCTACACCTTCAAAAAGAAACAAGCAAGAGCACAACACCCTCCTCAGTTTACTGATATACACTAACAGTTAACCATCAAAGGTTCAAATAGTCCTTTAACCAACACAAACATTAAATAACACACATCTTTAAGTTCCAACAAATGACAGCAGCCTGAATAGTGACAGAAGACGTTGTGTTGTCTCAGTCATTTTAAATTATCAGCTCAAAGTATGAACTCACTCACTGAAACTTTCACCAAAACACATGAATTTTATAATAGTATTGACCACATTAACTAGACTACATATGCTAATTAGCTTTAGCATTGACGAGACGATGATGACGCATCAGTAACATAAGCTACGTTAGCTAGCTAGCACGTTAGTTTACCCGTCTTTCTCTCTCTCTGCTCCACCCTTCCTCTTTATCCACCGTCCATCTTGCTGCTAAATCATTTAGCCTTTAAATGCACTTAATGCCAAAAGAAACGTGTAACTGCCAACTACTCTCTCTGTTTCTCTGAGGCTAGCTGGCTGTGCTAGCTGGCTGTGCTAGCTGGCTGTGCTAGCTGGCTGTGCTAGCTGGCTGTGCTAGCTGGCTGTGCTTCATAACATGCTGCGGCTAACGCTCCGCTAGCCTCTCAGCTAACGTTAGCCTCGGCTCTCCATGTGGATCCAACCGGAGCACCGAGCCCCGATTTGTTATTCAGGTTAAAGCGGGAAGAAGCAGCGGGTCTGTCGGGCAGCTGAGTGAAGTGCAGCCTGCGGAGGAAACACCGGGACCGTCAGGGTGAAACAGTTCGCGGAGGAGCTGCTGTGTTCGGCTGCACAGATAGGAAACCCCTCGGCTGACAGGAGGTATCACTCTGTTTGGAAAAAAAAATCTTCTTGTTTCTAGTTTATAACGGCGGTTGTCAACCAGCGTATTAGGTGCATTACCGCCACCTTCTGCTCCGGGGTGTGGACCAGAGATTAAATCCTACACATTAATCCTGTCTGTCTAATAAACTCAAAGAAAACTACTGCTGCACCCACTTGGCAGGTTCATTAAAGTTTTAACACTGAGCTCCTGAAGTCCAGTCTTCCTGAGTTCTTCCTTCATATATTGTCTTTATTGATCATATTTAGTACAATCTATGCTTGCATGCATAATAGTCTCCTCAGCCAGCTGGAAAAAATATGTGCATATATCTTATATATGACGTACTTGATATATCCTCAATACCAAATACACCAAGTTGGGACTTGTGTACTTGCTAGTTCAGACGTGGCAAGTTGGACTCAGTAGTACAAACTTGTGAGGACGAGAGGACGCAGTAGATCATTCTGCAGCTGGAACAGCAGCAGCTCAGCTTCAACACACCTACCTGACTGTACTGTGACAAAATAATCTCAACTCAAAGCTCCACTAACTCTTTTTATCTCACAAAACAAAAACCTCACTGACAGAGAGATGCAGTAAATGATGTTATTCAGTCTGTAATGTAGCTATACTAAAAAAATCTAAACTGTTATGTAGCTTAATAAAATAAATGAAATGAATCTGTTCATTTTAATCCATGTACAGTACAGACCAAAAGTTTGGACACACCTTCTCATTCAATGAGTTTCCTTTCTTTTCATGACTATTGACATTGTAGATTCACACTGAAGGCATCAAAACTATGAATTAACACATGTGGAAATATGTACTTAACAAAAAAGTGTAAAACAACTGAGAATACGCCTTATATTCTAGTTTCTTCAAAGTAGCCACCTTTTGCTCTGATTACTGCTTTGCACACACTCTGCATTCTCTTGATGAGCTTCAAGAGGTAGTCACCTGAAATGGTTTTCACTTCACAGGTGTGCCCTGTCAGGTTTAATAAGAGGGATTTCTTGCCTTATAAATGGGGTTGGGACCATCAGTTGTGTTGTGCAGAAGTCAGGTGGATACACAGCTGATAGTCCTACTGAATAGACTGTTAGAATTTGTATTATGGCAAGAAAAAAGCAGCTAAGTAAAGAAAAACGAGTGGCCATCATTACTTTAAGAACTGAAGGTCAGTCAGTCCGAAAAATTGGGAAAACTTTGAAAGTGTCCCCAAGTGCAGTCGCAAAAACCATCAAGCGCTACAAAGAAACTGGCTCACATGAGGACCGCCCCAGGAAGGGAAGACCAAGAGTCACCTCTGCTGCGGAGGATAAGTTCATCCGAGTCACCAGCCTCAGACATCGCAGGTTAACAGCAGCTCAGATTAGAGACCAGGTCAATGCCACACAGAGTTCTAGTAGCAGACACATCTCTAGAACAACTGTTAAGAGGAGACTGTATGAATCAGGCCTTCATGGTACAATAGCTGCTAGGAAACCACTGCTAAGGACAGGCAACAAGCAGAAGAGACTTGTTTGGGCTAAAGAACACAAGGAATGGACATTAAACCAGTGGAAATCTGTGCTTTGGTCTGATGAGTCCAAATTTGAGATCTTTGGTTCCAACCACCGTGTCTTTGTGCGACGCAGAAAAGGTGAACGGATGGACTCTACATGCCTGGTTCCCACCGTGAAGCATGGAGGAGGAGGTGTGATGGTGTGGGGGTGCTTTGCTGGTGACACTGTTGGGGATTTATTCCAAATTGAAGGCATACTGAACCAGCATGGCTACCACAGCATCTTGCAGCGGCATGCTATTCCATCCGGTTTGCGTTTAGTTGGACCATCATTTATTTTTCAACAGGACAATGACCCCAAACACACCTCCAGGCTGTGTAAGGGCTATTTGACCAAGAAGGAGAGTGATGGGGTGCTGCGCCAGATGACCTGGCCTCCACAGTCACCGAACCTGAACCCAATCGAGATGGTTTGGGGTGAGCTGGACCGCAGAGTGAAGGCAAAAGGGCCAACAAGAGCTAAGCATCTCTGGGAACTCCTTCAAGACTGTTGGAAGACCATTTCAGGTGACTACCTCTTGAAGCTCATCAAGAGAATGCCAAGAGTGTGCGAAGCAGTAATCAAAGCAAAAGGTGGCTACTTTGAAGAAACTAGAATATAAGACATATTTTCAGTTGTTTCACACTTTTTTGTTAAGTATATAATTCCACATGTGTTAATTCATAGTTTTGATGCCTTCAGTGTGAATCTACAATTTTCATAGTCATGAAAATAAAGAAAACTCTTTGAATGAGAAGGTGTGTCCAAACTTTAAATTGATGTAAGAGATCCGCCCTGAGGAGGACAGCAGGAGCCCGTCCTCCTCTGCCCCCCCACTCCCCTCCCACTGCTCCCCAACACCACCTCACACACACTGCTCTTTCTCCTCCTGTTCACTGTTGAAGCATTTTAATCAGAATTTCAATAATGGATTTCTTCCAACAAAGAGAGAATAAATATTTTTTAAATGATAATGAAATTTGGTAATGGTTTATTTCAACCAAGTATTCTTTTTATATTTTGATCTCCCTGTTGCCTCTCAAAAATAGAAGATGGGCAACCTCCTCTGCCTCTACGGACCAGCTTCCTCTCTCTCTCTCTCTCTCTCTCTCTCTCTCTCTCTCTCTCTCTATATATATATATATATATATATATATATATATATATATATATGTATATTATCAGAGGAGGATATCAGCATACCAAGAGATTTTGGACAATTCCATGCTCCCAACTTTGTGGAACAGTTTGGGGATGGCCCCTTCCTGTTCCAACATGACTGAGTTTGGTGTGGATGAACTTGACTGGCCTGCACAGAGTCCTGACCTCAACCCGATAGAACACCTTGGGGATGAATTAGAGCGGAGACTGAGAGCCAGGCCTTCTCATCCAACATCAGTGTGTGACCTCACAAATGCGCTTCTGGAAGAATGGTCAAAAATTCCCATAAACACACTCCTAAACCTTGTGGAAAGCTTTCTCAGAAGAGTTGAAGCTGTTATACCTGCAAAGGGTGGACCAACGTCGTATTAAACCCTATGGATTAAGAATGGGATGTCACTTAAGTTCATATGCGAGTCCAGGCAGGTGAGCCAATACTTTTGGCAACATAGTGTATATAAATATATATATATATATATATATATATCTGTGTGTGTGTGTGTGTGTGTGTGTGTGTGTGTGTATGTGTATGAATTTTTTTATCAAGAATATATATATATATTAATCATCACAAAATTCACACCTTCCTATAGATAGCCCATTGGCTCACAAATAATAATAATAATAATAATAACTTGAAAAGTAGGCTTACAAATAAATTCAGTATGCAAAGTTGGAGGAGTTACTCTGGGCCACTGGGAAGTAATCTCATTCTTTTCTTAAAAAAGCTTTTTTTTTTATCAACAAAGAGCTGTGATAACAATCGTCACACAAAAACAGTGAAAGTAGAAAAAGTAGAAAAAGTAATCTCATTTATTTTCCTAGATGAACTGTTTCATGACGTCCTGTTTAAACATTTCCAACAGTTAATGGGCCTGAAACTCTCCCGGCTGATCAGTTCATCGGTACAAACAAATAACAGCTGGGTTGAAATAAAAACTCTAGAGGACTGTGTACCTACATGATAAAGCTTTACTCAACAACGAGTCCCAAACTGCATTGCCTCATGAAATCAGCCAATCACAAAGCTTCAAATTCAAATATATTCTTTACATTTCAATGTACAGTACAGTATGTTGTTCCTGATTGTAACCACCAATCTTCAGTACTCTATAATGCTATACTGAATATAATTTATGTCATGGCTTTAGCTGGCATCTTCACCATAGTAACAGTCGCTGAGGATCATGGGTAGGCTACCGTAACTGCTTCCACTATCGTCCAAAACTGACAAGAAAACTTGATTTCTCAGAATCAAAGCTGAAATAATTAAAACGGATGGTCATAACCTTTCGTATTGTTGAGTTATCAAGGACACCTTCTTGTTTAGTGTTGAGAAATGTTAAAGATATTAAAATTGACAGTGAGGAAAATACCCCAGTCCCACCAGACTGGTAATATTAGAGTAAAAAAATAAAAACAAGGATAAAATCTTTTGATTAAATGTTGAGTGATGTAGCGGTTATAATTTAAAAATGAAGAACAAATGAGAAACAAACAATACAGCCTCTGAGCTCCCGAGTCCCAACTGACAGAAAAAAACCTGCTGCAGGAACAAAACCTACTTCCAATTGAAATACATTAGTTTGAAAGTTGTGCTGACTGTCAAGAAATAAATGGAAAAATCGTGTCAATGTACACAAATAGATAGATTAAATTACATGACTATTTCACGAATTGCTGTGAGACTGAGTTGGTCCATACCTGAGAGAGTCCATCCGTCTGTCCATACCTGAGAGTGTCCAGTCTCCAGTGTGGATCCTCCAGTCCAGCAGACAGCTTCTCTCCCGAGACTCCTGGATGATTGTAGCTCAGATTCAGCTCTCTCAAATGGGAGGGGTTGAAGCTCAGAGCTGAGGCCAGAGAAGCACAGCCTTCCTCTGTGATCAGACATCCTGACAGACTGAACACACAGAAAACAACATATATGTCACATGATCTGAGATCACTGCAGGACATGAAGGTAGTGTCTTTATTACTTTCATCACTAGTATGTTTCTGTAATCTTTAAAGTTAAACTTAATACTTCCAGTCACTACTTCTAAATTCAAATGGCAAACCACAGTAAGGTTTGTATTGTGAGGCAGTTCCAGCTTTCTGTAACCTTAGTCAACATGATGTTAGTGTCTGCTAACTCTTCACTGCTAAAAATAGGTCTAAATAAAGAATAGTAAAAGAAGAAGCAGCCACAATGAGCTGATAAGATGAAGAGCTGCAGGTGACAAACTCTGACTACAGTTTGTAAAAACTTCAAACCTCCAACACGTCACAGAGGTAAATGACTCCGTCTCAGATGCTCACAGTTGAATACAGAACAGGAATCCTAACTAATGTGGCATATAAGGACTGAAGGTTGTGGAAATAAATATAAAAACTAATAGCAAGGAAGCATTTCTGACTCCTTCACTCACACTCACTGACTCTACTTCATACATTTTCAGTAATCATGAGTTTTAAGGTTGTTTGAAACAAAAGAAGAATTAAATGGTGGTTAACCACATAACAGCTGGGGTGCTCTGTCATATCACCATTGTGACTAAAAATCACTGTCATCCCAGCACAGATACTGCTCTGAAATTAAAAGAAACTACAACTGTTACCAAAACACTGGTCACTGAATAACTGTCTGTATGTGTTTTACTCTGGGCCAATTACACAGTTCTTCATTCAGTTTTTGAATCTAAAACTCCTCTCTCGTATTTCAGGTTCCAACAGCGGAGACAGAACAAAACAAATGGAAATATATTAGTAGAAAGTTATTCACAGGGTCTAAACACACAACTGGTCTGAAAATAATTTGAGTAGAGAAAATGTCCAGGTGTTTATCAACTCATATAAATCACAGTTTAAATAGTGATCAGTTCAGCAGGTTGATGAATTCTGACCTGAGAGTTTCCAGTGCACAGTGTGGACTCTCCAGTCCAGCAGACAGCAGCTTCACTCCTGAACTTTGCAAGTTGTTGTTACTCAGATCTAGCTCTTTCAGATGGGAGGGGTTGGAGCTCAGGGCTGAGGCCAGAGAAGCACAGCCTTCCTCTGTGATCAGACATCCTGACAGCCTGCAGACGCACAAAACAACATACATGTCACATGATCTAAGATCACTGCAGGACTGGAAGGTAGTGTGTTTATTACTATTATCACCAATATGTTTCTGTAATCTTTAAAGTTAAACTTAATACTTCCAGTCACTACTTCTAAATTCAAATGGCCAACCACAGTAAGGTTTGTATTGTGAGGCAGTTCCAGCTTTTTGTAACCTTAGTCAACATGATGTTAGCATCTGCTAACTCTTCACTGCTAAAAATAGGTCTAAATAAAGAATAGTAAAAGAAGAAGCAGCCACAATGAGCTGATAAGATGAAGAGCTGCAGGTGACAAACTCTGACTACAGTTTGTAAGAAGATCAAACCTCCAACATGTCACAGAGGTAAATGACTCCATCTCAGATGCTCGCAGTTGAATACAGATCAGGAATCCCAACTAATGTGGCATATAAGGACTGAAGGTTGTGGAACAGTAAGAAAACATTTCTGACTCCTTCACTCATACTCACTGACTATACTTCACACAGTTTCAGGAATCATCCAGAGTTTAAAGGTTGTATGAAACAAAAGAAGAATCAAATGGTAGTTAACCACATAACAGCTAGCGTGCACTGTCATATCACCATTGTGCCTAAAAATCACTATCATCCCAGCACAGATACTGCTCTGAAATTAAAAGAAACTATAACTGTTACCAAAACACTGTTAACTGAATTACTGTCTGCATGTGTGTTACTTTGGGCCAATAACACAATTCTTCATTCAGTTTTTGAATCTAAAACTCCTCTCTTGTATTTCAGGAGACAGAAAAAAACTAACGAAAATATATCAATAGATGGTGATCAGTTGTGCAGGTTGATGAATTCTGACCTGAGAGTTTCCAGTGAACAGTGTGGACTCTCCAGTTCAGCAGACAGCAGCTTCACTCCTGAACTCTGCAGGTTGTTGTTACTCATGTCTAGCTCTCTCAGACTGGAGGACTGGGAGCTGAGAACTGAGGACAGAGCTGCACAGCTTCTCTCTGAGAGGTTACAACCACTTAGTCTGGAGAACAAATGTGGAAACATACTTAAATACGTATTTTTCTCCCATCTTGAATATATTTCTTTGAATATCTTTTCAATAAATCGATAAATCAATCAATAAATAACTATCTTTGCACTTACAGAGCTTTGTTGGAGGCTTTGATCACTGGCAGCAGCCTCAGAAGAGCCTCCTCTGAAGCAGAGTATTTCTTCAGGTCAAACATGTCCAGATCGTTTTCTGATGACAGTAAGATGAAGACCAGAGCTGACCACTGAGCAGGAGACAGTTTATCTGTGGAGAGACTTCCTGATCTCAGGGACTGTTGGATCTCCTCCACTAAAGAATGATCATTAAGTTCATTCAGACAGTGGAACAGATTGATGCTTCTCTCTGCAGACAGATTCTCACTGATCTTCTTCTTGATGTACTCGACTGTTTCCTGACTGGTCAGTGAGCTACTTCCTGTCTGTGTCAGCAGACCTCGTAGGAGAGTCTGATTGGTCTGCAGTGAAAGACCCAGGAGAAAGCGGAGGAACAAGTCCAGGTGCCCATTTGGACTCTTTAAGGTCTTGTCCACAGCGCTCTGGTAGAAACGTGGCTCTGTATATTTTTGTTTAGTTTCAGACTTCTGTGATGTTGTTCGTTGTTCTGCCAGCAGATTGACTCCAGACATGATGAATGTCAGATGGACATGAAGAGCAGCCAGAAACTCCTGAACACTCAGATGGACGAAGCAGAACACCTTGTCCTGGTACAGCCCTCTCTCCTCTTTAAAGACCTGTGTGAACACTCCTGAGTACACTAACGCTGCTCTGATATCAATGCCACACTCTGTCAGGTCTGATTCATAGAAGATCAGGTTGCCTTTCTGCAGCTGCTCAAAAGCCAGTTTTCCCAGAGACTCAATCATCTTCCTGCTGTCTGGACTCCAGTGTGGCTCTGTCTCAGCTCCTCCATCATACTTGACATTCTTCAGTTTGGACTGAACCACCAGGAAGTGGATGTACATCTCAGTCAGGGTCTTGGGCAGCTCTCCTCCCTCTCTGCTTTTCAACAGATCCTCCAGAACTGTAGCAGTGATCCAGCAGAAGACTGGGATGTGGCACATGATGTGGAGGCTTCGTGATGTCTTGATGTGGGAGATGATGGTGCTGGCCTGCTTCTCATCTCTGAATCTCTTCCTGAAGTACTCCTCCTTCTGTGGATCAGTGAACCCTCTGACCTCTGTCACCATGTCAACACACCAAGGAGGGATCTGATTGGCTGCTGCAGGTCGTGTGGTTATCCAGAGGCGAGCAGAGGGAAGCAGTTTCCCCCTGATGAGGTTTGTCAGCAGCACATCCACTGAGGTGGACTTTGTAACATCAGTCAGGATCTTAGTGTTGTGGAAATCCAGAGGAAGTCGACACTCATCCAGACCATCAAAGATGAACACAACCTGGAACTCTTCAAACCTGCAGATTCCTGCGTCTTTGGTTTCAGTAAAGAAGTGATGAACAAGTTCCACCAAACTGTACTTTTTCTCTTTCAGCACATTTAGCTCTCTGAACGTGATCGGAAATGTGAAGTGTATGTCCTGGTTGGCTTTGTCTTCAGCCCAGTCCAGAGTGAACTTCTGTGTTAAGACTGTTTTCCCAATGCCAGCCACTCCCTTTGTCATCACTGTTCTGATTGGTTCATCTCTTCCAGGTGAGGCTTTAAAGATGTCTTCTTGTCTGATGGTTGTTTCTGGTCTGGCTGGTTTCCTGGATGCTGTTTCAATCTGTCTGACCTCATGTTCATCATTGACCTCTGCAGTCCCTCCCTCTGTGATGTAGAGCTCTGTGTAGATCTGATTCAGAAGGGTTGGGTTTCCTGCTTTAGCAATCCCTTCAAACACACACTGGAACTTCTTCTGCAGGTTAGACTTTAATTCACGTTGACCAACTGGAGCAGGAGTTTCTGAATGAACACACAAGAAATAGGATCAATGAATGAAGCAAATATTTAAACATTTAATTCCCTCAAAGAATGAGTATATAAAACATATTTCCCTCCATCTGTTGAGACATCAGTAAATGTCTCATTTATCCATCATGTTAAATCTTTATAGAAATCCTCTTACTGCTCTGCAGACAGTCAGCCAGCTCCTCCTGCTTCATTCTCCTCAGGAAGTGCAGTGTGATCTTCAAAAATGCCTCTCTGCTGCTGCTCCTCTGCTCCTCCTCACCGTCCAACACCTCCTCATCCTCCCTCTGACCCTCGAGGCATTCTGAGTAATCTGGACTCAGAACCTTCTGCATCTTCTTCAGCTCGTTCTTCACAAAGGTGAAGATGTTCTCCTCCAGCAGCTGGAACAGAATACTATATGAATGACACAATCAAACTAAAATCTTGAAGCAAACATCAGATCCATGTTGGACAGACTGACAATCCACTGGTCTACAAAGTGCAGCATGGAGATGATTGTGAACAGAATAGATGTAAAAGTACTTGTTGTACATGTACAGACCATAAATATGGAGTCCAGGTGTGTTTGATGCTGCTGGGCAGACTGACCACTGGGAACCTCTGAGCTCTCCTGGTCCACTCTGTCGAGGAATCATGAAGAATGAGTTCACATTATGTCTGTCCACACAGAGACAAACACAAGCTAAAGGTCCATCAAGTGATATTTGGATGTGAACAGAGAATCAGATGACTCCCTGTAGTGGTAAAGCTTTACTAGTCCTGCTGATCCCACTGAGAATCAACAGCTCAGTCTGTTTGTAGCTTTCAGCTCAGTGTTTTGCTTCATCAGTCAGTTTGGTTTAGTCCCAAAAGCTCTGAACAACCCTCCATACAGCTCTCCCTCCCTCACTGTACTCTGCTGAAGTGCCCTGGAGCAAGGCAGCTACAACCTCCAGCTGCTCCAGTGGAGCTGCTCAGTGTCTGCCTGTATCAGACTGGTTGAACTGGGCTGCTCCCAGTATGAAAATTACATTTAGGTGAAAAAGTGAGAAAGTAGGCAGGTGTCATGTCTGAGGTTTTTGGACGTCTTGTGTTTGAGCAGGTTGAGGAGTATTTAGTCAGATACAATATGTTGTATGAGCTTCAGTCTGGCTTTACAGCAGCAGACTCTACTGACACCTGTCTTATTCATTTGTTTGATTTTATTAGACAAAACCTTGATGGAGGAAATTATGCTGACTTGCAGAAAGCTTTTGACACAGTGAATCATTCTGTACTGTTGTCAAAGTTACAGTGCATGGTGTTTGGACATACTGCTGTAAAATGGTTTATTTCTTACATTACATGAAGAACTCAAGTCTGTGATGTTGAAGTGGTTCTATCAGAACCTCAGGATATTACATGTGTGGTGCTGCACGGTTCTATTTTAGGGGCTCTTTTATTTCTTATGTATATAAATGATACGGCAGCTGCTGTGACATGCAAGCTGCTGCTGTATGCTGATGATTCTGCATTACTGCTATCTGGGAATGATGTCAGTGAAATTCACAACTCTTAGTAATGAATCAGAAAGAGTGAGAGAGTGGCTCATGGATAACAAGCTTTCAATACATTTGGGTAAAACCCAGTCAATCCTGTTTGGAACAAAGACGTCAAGAACAAATACACTGAAAATCTTTTGTAATGGAACTGAAATTTTATAATATTTTGTCTCATATTTAGGAATAATATTGGACCAGTCACTGTCCTGTGAATCTGTTGTTGATAAAATATTATCTAAGAGTGGCAGCAAACTTCAGTTCCTGTTTTACAGACTAAGACTCTTTTTGACTTTTCTGTTGAGAAACTTCTCATGTCCTCATTGGTACAGTGTCAGTTTGATTCTGCCTGTTCTGATTGGTTCAGTGGTTTGACATCTAAATTTAGGAACAAACTGCAGGTGATGCAAAATAATATTATTCAGTATTTATTAAATGTATCCTGTTTAACTCATGTTGGTGATGAATTCAGAAGTGTAGGACTGCTGCCAGTACAGCTCAGAGTAGAACAAGAGAAGCTGCATCATATGTTCAACATTATCAATGGGTTTGCTCCTCAATACTTTACAGATAACAATGGAACATACTCAGCATGGCTATAACACCAGGGCCAGTGTGTGTTCATATAAAGTCCCTCCAGTGAATAATGTAGCCAGAAGTTCCTTTTTTTAAGCTGCTGCCGTGTTGTGGAACAGCCTCCTGTTACACATCCAGCTGTTAAAAATGAGAGGAGCTTATACAAGTCAGGTCAGGACTTATTTATGGAACATGGTCACAGGTTTATAATGAAATCTGCAATTCCATTTTTACTTCAGCCATCAAATTGTCTTTGTTGTACTTTGTGTTTTGATGTGGGCGTTTATTATTTTATTTAATTTGTGGTGATTCAGTTTTATGTTGTATGTCTTGTGTTTTGTCTTTTAACATCTTGGGTCCATGTTGGAAATAAGTATTTTCACTTTAACATATTTTTTATGTCTGTAATGTATAAATAAATCATATCATGTCACTTTTCATGTGAACAAGCGAGTGCAACACCATGAATGTCTTCCAGGAGAGACTGTCTGAACATGTGATCTGTTATCCCCATATTTAAATGATTATCACGTCTCCTCCCTCTCTATGACGGCCGGCTTTTCACTGACGTGGTCGGACAACATGTCGTACAAACCAGTTCTTTTCTAGCATAACCCAACGTTTACTGTCAGTTACAGCTTACATCTGATCAGCAGATGGACGTCCTCCTTTAAAATTAAGGAAATCCTCCTTCGACCGGTCGCTCTTAAAGGACAGACAGCTGGGTTCAGGTCCAGGAGAGTCTGGTCTCTGCTGCTGGATCCTGAAACAACAACAGCTCTGATAAATGTGCATGTTGGATAGAAATGAAAAGTCTGTTCAGTCTTTGCAGCTTTACATTCTGACCTTCCATCAGCAGGTTGTCCAGGTTTAAAATTTACAGGTTTCCCCATGGACAAGTCACTCTTCATGGACACACAGCTGGGTCCAGGTCCAGGTCCAGGTCCAGGTCCAGGTCCAGGTCCAGCAGAGTCTGGTCTGTGCTTCTTGTACTTCTTCGTTGTTCTTCAACACAACACACACAGAGCTCTGAGTGTGAATAATGATGGTGGAGTGATGTGAGTGGAGAACAGTGATGGACAGTTAGAGATCCTCATCTCACCTCTGAGCTTTGGTCTGGGTGTCATGTTCCCCACACAGAGAGCTTTTAGAGGGAGGGACTCCCTCCTCTCTGCTCTGACTTTGACCCATAGCAGAGAAGCACCTTCACACAAACACAACAACAAGCTCATTCATTACAACAAGCTGCACATCACACCAGCACTGCAGTTACAACGGCGTCATTCTTGATTCAACCACCAGGTGGCAGCAAAGTAAGACATTATTCTTCATTTCCACTGAGGTTTAATGTTTAATGTTTTACTTTCAGAAGCTTCCAGTTCTCTGTTGGCTTTTCATTTACCACTATAGAGCACATTTAATGGAGATGAGCTGCTGGTGGAGTCAGCTGTGTGGCAGAAGAAATAAAAATACCCACCAGGTGAATTCAGATCCACAACCAGTCACAGAGTCTTTGTAGCTTCACCTGCAGAGGAAACACAGAGAGAGAAACTGCTGCTGATTCTCCTTCATCAGTCCTTCATCATCAGTCTGAGGACTCTGGTTTTCTATGGAGTCATTTGTACTTCTTGCTGTTTTAATTAGAGATTGTACTGAATGACACTTTATTGATTAATAACAGTTAAGCAGCATTCACACTCAGAGGCCTGACATGTATTTCAACTGATGATTTAGTGAATATACATAAAGATACTGATGCAACAATTTTCACAAATATCAGTGGAAACAAAACTTGTGAAGTTTGTCAGACACTAAACGTGTTCTCTCTCTTTTATCCCCGAGGAGATTAGAAGGAGCCACGAGATCACATGAATGTTTGTATTTCAGAGCATCAATGCATCATATTTTTATCTTTATTTATGGTTCTGTTATAGTTGCTACAGCTGTATTATATTCTATTTGATCTTGTGGGAATGTTGTCTGTCAATCAGTGTTAGATTATAAGGATCAAAGCACAGACGTTTCCATGATTTATGGTTGAATTAATGGAGCATCATCATCATCATGTACAGTAAAGATTAAAACAGGCAGAATAAGAGAGAACAATCTGTCTGACTCAACACTAAATGCAGTTCTGTACAGCAGAACAAAGATCTTCCTGTGATGAGGCATCACATTGTAGTTTAAACTCCGTCATTATTCCACAAACAGAGTTTACTGTGTTTTGATGACAGTGATTCACTTTGTAGTTTATATAATGTGACATTGATTTTATATTGATATAGTATAAAGATACTGAATGAAGGTTTGGCAGCAACATAAACTTTAGTTTCTATTGCTGCAGCTCTTAGCTTGGTTAAAATACTGAATATCATCAATGAAAAGATGTTTTCAACAGTTTGTCTGTGATATAGATTAGAAAGATTCCAGAGAATATTATTTAATGACTTTTATTAGCTGTTAATCACTAACCATACCACCTGTGAAACAAAGTCTCCCTCACTACCAGCATGATACTGGTTATTAAAACATGCACCAGTTTAAAGGTGACTGAATGAGGCGACCCTTCATACTGACACTAAACTTCTCTGACAATGAATAAAATGTTTTACACAAACAAACTCAAGACTGTTTGAAACCGTTTGAGTTCATTTGATGTCAAACTGTCAGAACATAATCACATGACTGTGTTTAAGTGCAGTTAGTGACGTGTTGAAAGCTGATAAAATGTGTATCTGTCAGGTTGGTGAGCTGTTGTTGACTTGCTAGCTAGTGACAGTGTTCCTAATATAACTGCAGCACATTTTACTGTTTGATGAACAATAAATTCACTGCAGAACATCTATTAAAACATGGTTTACTTTTACTGCTCAACATTAAACACAACTAAACAGCATATTATTAATAATCTATTTCATTCATTTATGAAAAGCAGCAGCATCATACATTGAGCCTTTAACACTCAGTGTCAGCTGTGTATTTATTTGAGTCTCATTTATTATTATTGATGCACATATTACATGTTATATGCAGGTAATTTTTCAGAGTAACAACAGACAGTGAAAGGTTGACTGTTGGAATTAGTGTTAAAATAGTGCAGACGTGGAACAATGTATGGCACAGGGGTAACATTCATTAAGACCTGCATTATTGTCTCTGATGCTGTGAAATACACGCAGTGATGGAGGAAACTCAACTGCAGTCAAATACAACAGTTGTTGAAACAAGCTGATTGAAGGTAATTTGTGAGGTTTGTGATGTCACTATTCTTCAGCCAGCACATGGTCTCAGTTGGGTGTTGTGTGTTAGCAGCGACCCACACTGACACCGTTCTATAGCAGCTAGTTTAACTGACATGCTAACATCCAGCATTTTATTCAAACTGAGCAGAGCAAACACTGACAGGCATCTTTTATTCTCCCTCTAAATGTTCTTGTTGCTGCATCATCTGTAGATTCTCTTTACATCATAGATGCTTTCCAAGCTAGCAGCATACGAGCTGTCTGAGGCTAATGAGCTGCTAATTAAACCCTCTGAGTCATTTTTTACTGTTGGGTTAACTGTTATGTATTTTGCTCTTTTTAATTTTAATCTTGTATCTGTCTACTATATTAACTACTGACAAACACCTTTGTTATCACTCTTGTTTATTGTATCTCATCTTTTTCTGATTTATACTATTATTGGATTTGTTTAATATTGATTTCACATTTTTCCTCCATTAAAGCTCCAAAGGCAAACTGCTGTCTTCAACCTTTACTGGAAGTGTGTTGTGTAACTTAACACTTAGTGAGGACAGAAGAACAGTTAAAAGAAAGAGAACAGCAGCTTCTCTCACACACTTGGCTTCCTGGAAATCACAGACCACCTCTGACGTGACTGATCAGATCATAAATAGTCCAAAAGTTCCAGTTGATAAAACTTTATAACGTTAAAGGTGAATCAACAGGTTGTATAATACAGGTGTGTCTGTGTGTCCTTACATGACTGTTAAACCTGCTCATTATATCAGGTTAATGATTAACAGATATTCACATTAACTGGTGGAAACTACTAGTCTGATTCTTGATTAAATGTAAACTCAACAATACAACAAGATTTCCACTGAGAAATGATGGAAAAATGCAGGATGAATGCAGTAATATTTAGTAAAGGCTCAGCACAGGAAGCTGCAGACACTCATTTGATCTGATTGATCCTAATTAACACGACCAGCAGTAGCAGCCAACAAAACAATTATAATATAATTATAATTAATTACAATAGTCCAAGTGCTGCTGGTCTGTTTAACAACTGTACTGGATTGTCTTATATTGTCCAGGTGTTTGTAATAAGTTTCTCTCCTCTATATATGAAAATGAGCTTGACTAAATATCGGAAACATCTTTCAAAGTAATTAAGTCCAAAACAACAACCACAGAACCAATGAACCTCAACAAAACTTAACACTTATTGCATCACTGTTGTATTTCATTGTATTATTCAGGTGTTTCTATTTTTATGGCCACTTAGTGTGTCAACAGGCTGAATTTTGACTAATGAAGCTTTTCCAGAGTTTCCTCTGATGTTTCTGTTGTCTAAACAGCATCTTGTTAGCAAAGCTAATTAGAGTCAAAGAAGATTAACGAGGTTTCAAACCTTCCACCAGTATTCAACAAAGCAACATAATAAATCACTACTAGCACCATCTCTACTGGTGTCACATCATTTTAACCCCCGCTGACACAAACATGATGAAACCTGTTGCTTACGTTACCTTTAGATGCTGAAAATCATTTTCATCAAGCTGATGAGTGAAGGTGAAATTAATCAGCAGCTTCAACCAGGAAACCAAACGTAGGAAGAACAAACATGTAACTCACAGCAGGAAGACTTCAAATGTCAGTTGCTTCACAAACAGTCTCAACTCTGAATTCATCTTTAACCAGAAGTGACGGTAAAGAAATATGATCCCAACACAGCGCTGACCTTTGGAATAAAGAACCTGGAACAGCTAAAGTCAAACATTGACAGACTGTATAAATCCTCATCAGATGGTGGAAATTTTCCTCATTGGAAAGAGGCACAGAGACATAAAGAAAGCATTAAACATTGTCACTAGTTGAAGCAGTTGTAGATGCTGTACAATCCATCACACCATCAGTAACAATTATACAAATGTTCAAACACAAACAAAAATACAATCATCTTGTATTTTTGTAGAGAAAGCATGTTGTTCAGCCAGCCCTTTCCCTAAAGATTGTTAACCTAAACTAGACAGCTGTATACCTCTCCAGAAGCAAAGCTAAAAACAGTCTGGTCCCTAAATGGACACTTCCACAAACTGTTACACCTTCTGACAAACAAGTTTAGTGTCACAGGCTGCGACAAACATGGGAGACCAGACGAGTTTTACCAGTTAGGCCGAGTACAGAGCTGCTTGAACGTTTGTGAACGCTTTAGAATTTTCTGTATTTCTGCATAAATATGACCTAAAACATGATCAGATATTTACACAAGTCCTAAAACTAGATAAAGTGAACCCAATTAAACAAATAGGACAACATTTTTTTCATCTTTTTCATTAATTTATTGAGGAAAATTATCCAATCTAACATATGTGTGGGAGGCAAAAGTATGTGAACCCTTGCTTTCAGTAACTGGTGTGACCCCCTTTTACAGCCATAACTTCAACCAAACGTTTCCAGTAACTGTTTATCAGCTCTGCACATCAGCTTGGAGGAATTTGAGCTCGTTCCTCCTCACAGAACAGTCTCAACTCAGGGATGTTGGTGGGCTTCTCACCATGAACTGCCTGCTTCAGGTCCTGGTGCCATGGGCTTAATCAGGACTACATGCACACACTTAATCATGTGCACGTATTTGGACTCAGTTGACCATCAGGGTGTAAAACAGTATGCAGTTTGCTCATGTGGTGGCAGTGGGAGGTCTCAGATTTAAGGATACAGCCTGACTACACCACAGTAGTAGACAAACACTAATCCAATAAAGGGCACACAGGTTCATTCACTAATGAAAGTCAAAGATGTGTTGTTCCCGATATCAAAACTACAACGTTTATTTGAATGTTCACAAGTTAAAAGGCAATAACAAGGGTTTACACACACACACAGTCACTCAGCCAAATATGTACATCAGTGTTCTTCACTATTTTTTTCATGGCAGGACACTTAGATGAAGTAAATCTGCCAACTAATTTGTCATATCACGACATACAATATGTAACGCAGCCAATACAATCTGAATTATAGGCTTACCTTAAAGCTAGGGTATCTAATGCATTTTAGAAGCATTTTTGTTATAGTTGTTGAAATTCTCTGTACATCCCGACAGCCATCAATAAATCAAATGAAAATCCAGTATGTGTGACGGTTGCAGGCCTGTAATAATCCCGTCCAATCATTTCATTCAGCCTGAATGAAAAGTCATTTTATAGCAGGTTTCAATCTTGTTCTTTGACTTGTGTTAGTGGGATGTCTCTACATTCCAATAACAGATTGTGCCTTTAAAATATTTACCAGAACAGTAATTCATCTAGATACAGCTGTAATTTCCTCACCAGTTTTTCTGCTTTGAATGTGTTGGTGTCTATCAGATGACGCCTGCGTGGCCTCTGTGTTTCTCTTTCATCATTAAACTTTTTCTTTCAATCTTTTTGAAAGTTCTTTACTTTCTGCTTGTTTTCCTTTCAACATTATTACATCCTGCAACTCTTCCTCACTTCTGTCTCCTCTCTCCTGATTCCTTCACTCACTCTGAAAATATAAAAAGCCTTCCTTTAAAAATCTGAGTGAGCATGAAGCAGAACTTTAACTTGTATGATGTTAATTACAGACATTGTGGACAAAACACACAGCGGGGATGCATCATCAGCCCATCTATCTAAACTATCAAGCTAACGTTACATTAACATTAACGTTACTGTAAAGTAACAGTCAGGCTAAAGCAGCAACAGATAGATAAACTGGACGGTTAAATCACTGATGTCAATTTAAAAGAACTTTAGCTCCACTTTTTGCTGAAGAGTTTTTCTAGCTTCTTACTTTGTGCTGCTTTTTCTGACATTATTATTTGATGCTGCGCGTCAGTTAATGTCATATATGATCCTCTGAACTCTGATTCATTCGTCTGCCTGCTGGCTTCAGCACGGAGGGTTTGTTTGATTAAAAGACCCGCGCAGCAGGAGCGGGCGGTGGATTGTTGGTCACCCCTCGTTAACAGTAACAGCTGTCTCCGTGTCTCATACAAGGATACAAAGTTCAAACCCGAAAACAAAACGAGCGCTCCCAGAAGATACAACAGAAGCTGCGGTAGAAAGCCGCTCTGAGCCTTTAACAGCTTTCTGTGTAAACGCTGTTTCAGAGTTTAGGAGGTGGTTAAACGGCGTTTATGTGCGTTTAGTCTCCGTTACAGCCCTGTGTATAACTGAACAAAAATAATCCGCGTAGTTTAAGCATCACTCTTTAGCAAAAAGACTGTGACTGTTCATCTCTGTTGCTGTGGCGATGTTTTGGTGTGAGAATAGTTTGGGCAGCGTGAAGCGTGAGAGTTGGCAACCCTGAACTAGGAGCAGGATCTCTTCACCAACATGTATGCCCAAAATGACAACGACATGACATCACATCCAGTTGATAACAAACACTGACCCCTTAGTTTAAAAACATGTGTCACACATCTACAATAGATTTATATTCACTTTTCTTTCTCAATAGATTTAGTCTTTATTGTCTTTTTGTTTTCACAGCCTGGAGGAGACAAAGTTTGTTTTTTTCTGAAATGTTGTCATATACAGTTTATACTGTATTTATACTTTATATATATTATATTATATATATTATATATAAATCACTTTAAACTACAGAGACCTGAAACCTGAAAAACAGTCAAAACTTCTTAGTAGAGTAAGAAGAAATATAAAGTTTTATACTTTTCAATTAAAACTTCATTTGGTTTACTCTTCTAATTATTCCATATTTCACAAACATTTAATCATTTATAACAAATGAAATAAAGCATCTGAAGTTATTTGATCTTGAATTATCTTTATTTAAATATTATTATCTTTATTTATATTTATTTAAAAATGAATTGAAGGTTAAAAGAAAAAGTATACAGATTGATATTTTTACATTTTTGAACTAACTGTGTGTTTTATTGATGTAATCGGTTCATTTTTTACTCCTGATAACATTTTGTTGTTGTTTGGAGGCTCCGAACACTCAGACAGTTTGTTATCGACGCCACAGAGAAGAACTTTTACTTATTGTCTCTAAATTAAACCTCAAATCCAAACCTGAACCTGGACTTTTTAAAACTGTGTTTCTGTTTTAATGTCTTCAGAAAACACGTTTCAGCCGTCAGCATCATTTCACTGGTTTCATTTACATTTTACAGCTGATTTTAAAATTGTATTACTTACCTTTAAAGCAGGACTTGGACTGAGGATGTGCTGATATCACACTATGACTATCACAGGTCAAAATATCATGATTAACAGTATTATCATGATAATCATTCAAGTTCCTGAAATCCTGCTATTAGTGCTAAAACACAGATAAATGACACAAAGATCAGCTTGTGTTTTATTGACTGAATATTATTCTGTGTGTTGCAGCTTTGAAAACAGTTGATTAAATACAGTTTAAACAGTAAAGAAAAGCAGCTTGTTGACTGGAAATCACTTTAAATGCAGCTCAGAGTTTCTTATAGAAACACATTCATAGTCTGAAATTCATGAATTTTTCCTGATGAAATGGATGGATTTGAAGGTCGGAGCTTATTTAACTAATTCAAATACTGGAGTGTTGAACTTTGTATGAAGTGTTAACAGTTCAATTCATTTATAAAAGGCACATCAGTAACAAACAGCAGCAGAGAACATTCAGACCTGTAAGCTGCTGCTCTTCAGTGTGTTGGCAGCTCAGGTTAATATAGAAAGTCCTGAGCAGAGATGTTGGATCTGGACTGATCTGACCTGCTTCTCTGGTTATTCTGCCTGTGAGCAGCAGAAAGCTGCTTCGTCGTGTCTGAACAGAATCAAACTGCTGATGAAGACAGAACAGCTGCTCTGTGTTCAAAGTGTCTCTGAAAACAACAATAATCACAGTCAGAAACAATGTTTCACCACAGTTTATTGTAAAAAGGTTTCCCGCCACATCTCTAACTGGGACTGACTGACTCCAGAATATATAACAGACCTCTAACAGCCTGTGAGCCTGAACGTGGTCTCAGACCATCAAACCAGTTTCTGCTCGCTGATCCCAGTTCAGTTCTGTGACCAGAGAAGATCAGACTGTCGACATCTGTTGATCATTATTATTATTATTATTATTATTATTGTTGTTGTTATTTGAGCTGATGTTTAAATCACCAGACTGTGATTCAGGTTTCTGCTGCTACATGGAGACAAACAGACAGAAGCTGCTTTAAGTTGCAGCTTCATTTAATTCTCGTTATATTTACACCAGTAATGACTCGACACTCTTAACATGTCAAGCGAACGAACACTGAAATCTAACTGAATAATCTCATTAAATCCTCACAATCCAAAAACCATTCAGACACTTCATACAGAAAAACTGCTGAATTATCAGACTGATACTTAACTGTTTGTATTTTCAACATGTTTCACTTTTTCAAGATGACGAGCAGCTGATCTCAGGTAAACCTTCCAGAACTGCTAATGTTAGCCTCAACTCTGATATATCACATCTCATCAGGACCGACTCCCACACAGCCCATGTTCCAGTCCTGAAGGCTTTTTCTAACGTGACCTGTGACCTCACAACCCTCCAGACTCTAAATGTACAATGACTGGAGATCACTTTATTAGGAACACCTGTGCAGTCTGATGCGATCCAACACAACAGCTCTGCCATCAATTCTACATTTACAAAGCTTCTACATTCTCAGTTGTTGTTGACGTTGTCAGAAAGGTGATAATTGTATTTTATATTTATTATTGAGGTGGTAGTGGGGCTGCTGTACTGGACTGTGTTATATTGAAGTGTTCCTAATATTTTGCCCTCCTGATGCTTGTTAATGGGCTGGAATAAAACCACACAATGGAAAACATGATGGAAATATGACATTTGTCTCCTCTCTCAGTAGAGTCCCACTAGATACTAGTCTTCTTTCTCTGCCCACAGAATCTGTTCTGAACATCAGCAGACTGTTAAACTCCTGCAGCTGTAAAACTTTCTGACTGAAGTTTCATTTACAATCAAAGCTAAAAGCTCAACTTGTTCAACAGACAGGAAAACTTCTGCACACGCTCAGTTTGGGGAAACCTTCCTGAAAATGGCCTCGAGTACAGAAAGAAGAAGCAGCAAACACCTGCTGCCTGGTTTGAAATATGAAAATAAATAATAAATGAAGTTATTTTATCTTGATTTATCTTATTTATTTAAAAACCAACTGAAGGTTAAAAGAAAAAGTCTTTGTTACAACAATAAAGTGCAGAGAAAACAGTTTTCTTTGTTTCGGATGATTTCTCATCTAATTTAAAGTCATTTATAAATGCTGTAACCTTCAACACTCTCACCTGTATATAGAAACATTTGTTGGAGCAAAGTTATGTTTGTGATATGATTTATTTATTTATGGATTACAGACACAAAACAGAAATCCAAGTGATAACATGTTACAGTGAAAACACGTATTTCCAACATGGTCCCAAGATGTTAAAAGACAAAGAAACATAAAGAAACACATTCAACATAAAAACTAATCAATACAATCCTGAAATACAAAAACACACCAGCACAGTTTAAGAAATGGAGAATAATAATAGTTAACAGTTCTTTTTTTTATTAGAACTAGTGCAGAGCCCGTTCAAAACGTGTCTGTTCAGAACGGACAGATTGATTATTATTTCTCAAGAACCACATATATATGTATCAACTGACAAACATATCAATTAAAACCATAAAGATTGAACAAATGAACTGGTTTAAATCCAGTAAGAAACTTCACCAGTGAGACTAAACTGAGGTTGAACCGTAGAAGCAGTTTTGTTGGTGTCTGCTGGAAGGATTTGTGGCAGCACTTTACCTTCCAGCTGGGTAATAACAAGGTAATAGTGGGTAATATTTGATAATAACCAGCTAGTAATAATGCTAATTAACATGTAAAAGCTTGGTATTAACAATGGCTATAACTAGGTAATATTAGATAATAACGGGCCAAAAATAAAGAGATAATAATGTGAAACACATCTAAAGATGCAAAATGCAAAACTACCAGTTGCTACTTCATTTGACTGTGATGTTTGGTGATTGTGATGAGATGAAACCAACACCAAGAGACATATTGATTACCTGGAAACACACCTGGTAGTTTCTGTGTAACAGCCATGAATCAGCTGCTAAATGCTTCCTTTCATGTTACCTAAGATAAAAAAATGATGTATTTTCTTTAACTTCAAAATACCATAATAATAAAAAACATGTTTTTAAAAGGCTTGTTTGAAGCTGAAGTTTGATGAGTGAAATATGTCCATAGGCAGCATATATTTCTGGAACTTTTCATCAACAGTAGCACATGTTGTGTTGAGTTAACAGTGGAAGGGTTAGGCCTACCAGTTGTGTTTCCAGGTGATCACTGTACCTCTTGGTTTGGGTTGTTGCTGTTGGTTTAATCTAATATCACCGTGAAATGAAGTAGAAATATGTAGTTATGCACTTTGCAGCACTGATTCATGGCTATTACACAGAAACTAGCAGACGTGTTTCCAGGTAACAAATCACAGCATTAAAAGAAGAATTTTTACACTTTTACCTCAAAACAAAAGTTCATGTTTGGAACATGAGAGACGAAGAATTTCAGCAGGTTAATCTGATAATCACTGATTTAGACGTCCAAGAACTGTGATGTCATTTGAAGGTATGACGCTGATAGTAGCCCATAATATTTAGAAAATATGAACCATATTACATCATTATTATCAGGCTATTACCCCATTAATGTCACCATATTACTGTTTTAAATAAAAACATGATATAACCTTATTATTAGCAGGTTACTGTATAGTTACTGAAATGTTACTGTGATGTTTGTAATTAGTTCTGCCTCATTGTTCTTTAGGTTTATTTCCACTAAATATCCCCTTTCTTCTTGGCCCTTTTTAAAGTTACAACAGCTTTTAGCCTGACTCAAAGTCTCGGCCATCGCTGCCGGTTGGTGTGAAATGCATTTTGGGATACTTTTTATTACACTAACGTGTCTCCTCATTTCTCTCACTCGCGTCTCTTCTCCCAGCGAGGATGAGAGAGAGACGTGAGGATGGAGTCAGTGAAAGGAACTCTGAATGCTTCAGCATACCAAGAAATTTTGGACAATTCCATGCTCCCAACTTTGTGGGAACAGTTTGGGGATGGCCCCTTCCTGTTCCAACATGACTGTGCACCAGTGCACAAAGCAAGGTCCATAAAGACATGGATGAGAGAGTTTGGTGTGGATGAACTTGACTGGCCTGCACAGAGTCCTGACCTCAACCCAATAGAACACCTTTGGGATGAATTAGAGCAGAGACTGAAAGCCAGGCCTTCTCGTCACATCAATCAATCAATCAATCAATCTTTATTTATATAGCGCCATATCACAACAGAAGTCATCTCAATGCACTTTTCACATAGAGCAGGTCAAGACCGTACTTTTTAATTTACAGAGACCCAACAATTCCCCCATGAGCAGCACTTGGCGACAGCAGTAGGGGGACAGAAGAAAAACAATCACAACAACAACAACAACAACAACAACAACAACAACAACAACAACAAGCACAAGCAGCAACAGCCAGGGAAGGATGCCATCAGGACTGTGAAGAACCGCGAAGGTTCGGCCCGGGAGTCAGGTTTTCCTGTGAGATGAGAAAGCACAAAAAACTCCGGGGAAGAAGCAAAGTTAGTGACATGCATTGATGTTACATGAATGCATACAGATGGAGAGGAGGAGGAGGAGAGAGGAGCTCAGTGCATCATGGGAAGTCCCCCAGCAGTCTAGGCCTATAGCAGCATAACTAAGGGCTGATCCAAGGCGCGCCTGGTCGGCCCTAACTATAAGCTTTATCAAAAAGGAAAGTTTTAAGCCTACTCTTAAACATAGAGAGGGTGTCTGCACCCCGGACTGAATCTGGTAGATGGTTCCATAGAAGAGGAGCCTGATAGCTGAAGGCTCTGCCTCCCATTCTACTTTTAAAGACTGTAGGAACCACCAGTAAGCCTGCATACTGGGAGCGCAGTGTTCTAGTGGGATAATACTGTATTATGAGCTCTTCAAGATATGATGGTGCCTGACCATTAAGGGTTTTGTAAGTTAGGAGAAGGATTTTAAATTTTATTCTAGATTTTACAGGAAGCCACTGTAGTGAAGCTAAAATGGGAGAAATGTGGTCTCTTTTTCTAGTTTTAGTCAATACATGTGCAGCTGCATTCTGGACCAGCTGGAGAGTCTTTAGAGACTTGTTAGGGCAGCCTGATACTAAGGAATTGCAATAATCCAGCCTGGAAGTAACAAATGCGTGAACTAGTTTTTCTGCATCTTTTAGGGACAGGATGTGCCTGATTTTTGCAATATTACGTAAGTGAAAAAAGGCAGTCCTTGAAATTTGATTTATGTGGGAGTTAAAGGACATATCCTGATCAAAGATAACTCCCAGATTCCTTACGGTGGTGCTGGAGGCCAGGGTAATGCCATCCAGAGTAGCTTTATCATTAGATAATGTGTTTCTAAGGTGTTTAGGGCCAAGCACAATAACTTCAGTTTTATCTGAATTTAGTAGTAGAAAATTGCAGGTCATCCAGGTCTTTATGTCGTTAAGGCATGTTTGGAGTTTAGTTAACTGATTGGGTTCATCTGGCTTCACTGATAAATATAATTGGGTGTCATCTGCGTAACAATGAAAATTTATGGAGTGTTTCCTAATAATATTACCTAAAGGAAGCATATATAAGGTGAATAGAATTGGTCCAAGTACAGAACCTTGTGGAACTCCATGTCTAACTCTTGCCTTCATGGAGGATTCATCATTAACATGTACAAACTGAAATCGGTCTGATAAATAGGACTTAAACCAGCTTAATGCAGTTCCTTTAATGCCAATTAAATGTTCCAGTCTCTGCAAAAGGATTTGATGGTCAATTGTGTCGAATGCAGCACTAAGATCTAACAGGACAAGTATAGAGACAAATCCTTTGTCCGATGCAGTTAGGAGGTCATTAGTGACTTTCACCAGTGCTGTCTCTGTGCTATGATGCGCTCTAAATCCTGACTGAAAATCCTCAAATAAACTATTGTTATGTAGAAAGTCACATAACTGATTAGAGACTGCTTTCTCAAGGATCTTGGACAGAAATGGAAGGTTAGATATAGGTCTATAATTGGCTAAAACACCTGAATCAAGAGTAGGCTTCTTAAGAAGAGGTTTAATTACAGCTACTTTAAAGAACTGTGGTACATAGCCTGTTACTAAAGACAGATTGATCATATCTAGTAAAGAAGTGCTCACTAAGGGTAAGGCTTCCTTAAGCAGCCTAGTTGGGATGGGATCTAAGAGACAGGTTGATGGTTTAGCTGAACAAATCATTGAAGTTAGTTCAGACAAGTCTACTGGAGAAAAACAGTCCAAATATATGTCAGGATTTACTGCCGTTACCAAGGTTCCTGTGTTTGGGGAGAGAACGGTGCCTGTTGAGGGCAGGAGGTGGTTAATTTTGTCTCTAATAGTTAGAATTTTATCATTAAAGAAGCTCATAAAGTCGTTACTACTGAGAGCTATAGGAATACATGGATCAGTAGAGTTATGACTCTTTGTCAGCCTGGCCAAAGTGCTGAAAAGGAACCTAGGGCAGTTTTTATTCTCTTCTATTAATGCTGAGTAATAGGCGGCTCTGGCATTACAGAGGGCCTTCCTATATGTTTTAAGACTATCTTGCCAGACTAAGCGAGAATCTTCTACTTTGGTGGAACGCTAAATCCTTTCCAATTTTCGCAATGTTTGCTTTAATTTGCGGGTTTGGGAGTTATACCATGGAGCTAACCTCTTACGTTTTATTATCTTCTTTTTTAAGGGGGCGAAGGAGTCGAGTGTTTGTCTTAGTGAGCCTGCAGCACTATCAATAAGATTATCAATTTGGGAGGGACTAAAGTTAACATAAGAGTCCTCTGTAGTATTGAGACATGGCAGTGAATTCAGTATTGACGGAATTGCTTCCTTAAATTTATCTACAACACTATCAGATAGACATCTAGTGAAGACATTTTTGTCTAATGGTGTGTAATCCAGTAATAGGAATTCAAAAGTTATTAAAAAATGATCTGATAAAATAGGATTTTGTGGAAAAATTATTAAATGTTCAATTTCAATCCCATAAGCCAGAACAAGGTCTAGGGTGTGGTTAAGACGGTGAGTGGGATTATTTACACACTGAGAGAAGCCAATTGAGTCTAATAATGAGAGAAATGCAGTGCTGAGACTGTCACTATCAACGTCCACATGAATATTAAAATCACCTACTATAATTACTTTATCTGTACTAAGGACTAAATACGACAAAAACTCTGAGAATTCAGATAGGAATTCAGAGTACGGGCCAGGAGGACGATACACTATAACAAATAGAACTGGCTGTAAAGTTTTCCAGGTTGGCTGAGAGAGACTAAGAGCAAGGCTTTCGAATGAGTTATAATTAAATTTAGGTCTAGGGTTGATGATTAGGCTTGAGTTGAAAATGGCTGCAACTCCTCCTCCTCGGCCAGTGTCTCGAGGAATATGAGTATTAATATGACTGGGGGGAGTGGATTCATTAAGGCTGACATATTCTTCATGACACAGCCAGGTTTCAGTGAGACAAAATAAATCAATACGATGATCTGAAATTAAATCGTTTACTAAAACTGCTTTAGATGAAAGAGATCTAATGTTCAAGAGTCCACATTTAATTATCTTATTTTGTTGTACTATTGCAGTAGTGGTTTTAATTTTTACTAGATTTTCATGAATGACTCCTCTTTTGTTTACTTTGGATTTAATTGATTTATGTGGTTGGGGGACAGACACAGTCTCTATGTGGTTTTGGGTGGGTAACTGCTCTAATGGAAGCGCAGAGAAGCGTGTAGGACTGCAGCTCTGCCTCCTGGTCTCAACTCTGGGTTGTCATGGTTTTGGTTTACTAATAAACTTGGCCATATTTCTGGATATGAGAGCAGCTCCATCCAAAGTGGGATGTATGCCGTCTCCCCTAATCAGACCAGGTCTTCCCCAGAAAGTCTGCCAATTATCTATGAAGCCCACATCGTTTGCTGGACACCACCTCGACAACCAGCGGTTGAATTGTGACATGCGGCTATACATGTCATCACTGGTCAGATTAGGCAGCGGTCCAGAGAAAATTACGGAGTCCGACATAGTTTTTGCAAATGTACACACCGACTCAACATTAATTTTGGTGATCTCCGATTGGCGTAATCGGGAGTCATTGCCGCCGACATGGATGACAATCGTACCAAAATTATGTTTGTTCTTAGCCAGCAGTGTTAAATTTGACTCAAT
This sequence comes from Thunnus albacares, assembly GCF_914725855.1. Taxonomy (NCBI): domain Eukaryota; kingdom Metazoa; phylum Chordata; class Actinopteri; order Scombriformes; family Scombridae; genus Thunnus; species Thunnus albacares. The sequence goes on along the minus strand of NC_058118.1, from coordinate 31,701,870 downwards.
GTCGCCCGCTCTGGCCCCAGGAATACATTTAACTATAGCTGCTGGTGTCGCTAACTTCACGTTTCTGACTATGGAGCTGCCAATAATCAGAGTTTGTTTCTCAGCAGGTGTGTCGCTGAGTGGGGAGAACCTGTTAGAAACATGAACTGGTTGGTGGTGAACCGTGGGCTTCTGCTTAGGGCTATGCTTCCTTCGGACAGTCACCCAGCCGCCCTGGCTTCCCGGCTGCTCGGGAGCTACTGGGGGAGTGGGAGCTACGCTAGGTCGGCCCGCACCGGATACTAGGGGCTGGCTAACTATATTAGCAGCTGATTGTTTTTCCATGGTGCGGAGCCGTGCTTCCAATTCACTAAGCCTTACCTCCAGTGCTGCAAATAGACTACACTTATTACATTTATCACTATCACTAAAGGAGGCAGAGGAATAACTAAACATTTGGCACACCGAGCAAGAGAGAGCAGGAGAACGAGAGGGAGAGAGAGAAGCCATCGCTAACTGCTTAGTTTAAGTTAGCTGCTAGTGCTAGCTGCAGAGCTAAAGTGACTAACAACTTGTGCGATTAGCGAGAAAAGTCGCTAAGAGAAAGGCGCTGAGAGTGCTTGTGTAAAACTAGCGAAAGTTTAAATATACAGCAGATATTAATCCACAGTAATGTGATATATATAGGAAAATCAACTGAGATGAGAGCAGCAACAACGCTATCAGTATACACAGTCGGCAACCGGAAATGATACAATACGCTTACCGTAGCACGTCAGCACGTCAGCACCAAAGGCGTGTAAAACACTAATGAGAGGTAAATGACTCTGTCTCAGATGCTCACAGTTGAATACAGAACAGGAATCCCAACTAATGTGGCATATAAGGACTGAACGTTGTGGAAATAAATGTAAAAACAAACATTTCTGACTCCTTCACTCTCAGTCACAGACTGTACTTCACACAGTTTCAGTAATCATGAGTTTTAAGGTTGTTTGAAACAAAAGATGAATTAAATGGTGGTTAACCACATAACAGCTGGGGTGCACTGTCATATCATCATTGTGCCTAAAAATCACTATCATCCCAGCACAGATACTGCTCTGAAATTAAAAGAAACTATAACTGTTACCAAAACACTGTTCACTCAATAACTTATCTGTATGTGTTTTACTTTGGGCCAATTACACAGTTCTTCATTCAGTTTTTGAATCTAAAACTCCTCTCTGGTATTTCAGGTTCCAACAGCGGACAAAGAACAAAACTAATGAAAATATGTTAGTAGAAAGTTATTCACAGGGTCTAAACACACAACTGGTCTGAAAATAATTTGATTAGAGAAAATGTCCAGGTGTTTATCAATTCATATAAATCACAGTTTAAATGATGATCAGTTGAGCAGGTTGATGAATCCTGACCTGAGAGTTTCCAATGTACAGTGTGGACTCTCCAGTCCAGCAGACAGCAGCTTCACTCCTGAACTTTGCAGGTTGTTGTTACTCACCTCCAACCCTCTCAGACTAGAGGACTGGGAGCTGAGAACTGAGGACAGAGCTGCACAGCCTTCCTCTGTGATCAGACATCCTGACAGGCTGCAGATACACAAAGCAACACCTGCTGCCTGGTTTGAAATATGAAAATAAATAATAAATGAAGTTATTTTATCTTGATTTATCTTATTTATTTAAAAACCAACTGAAGGTTAAAAGAAAAAGTCTTTGTTACAACAATAAAGTGCAGAGAAAACAGTTTTCTTTGTTTCGGATGATTTCTCATCTAATTTAAAGTCATTTATAAATGCTGTAACCTTCAACACTCTCACCTGTATATAGAAACATTTGTTGGAGCAAAGTTATGTTTGTGATATGATTTATTTATTTATGGATTACAGACACAAAACAGAAATCCAAGTGATAACATGTTACAGTGAAAACACGTATTTCCAACATGGTCCCAAGATGTTAAAAGACAAAGAAACATAAAGAAACACATTCAACATAAAAACTAATCAATACAATCCTGAAATACAAAAACACACCAGCACAGTTTAAGAAATGGAGAATAATAATAGTTAACAGTTCTTTTTTTATTAGAACTAGTGCAGAGCCCGTTCAAAACGTGTCTGTTCAGAACGGACAGATTGATTATTATTTCTCAAGAACCACATACATATGTATCAACTGACAAACGTATCAATTAAAACCATAAAGATTTAACAAATGAACTGGTAATCCAGTAAGAAACTTCACCAGTGAGACTAAACTGAGGTTGAACCGTAGAAGCAGTTTTGTTGGTGTCTGCTGGAAGGATTTGTGGCAGCACTTTACCTTCCAGCTGGGTAATAACAAGGTAATAGTGGGTAATATTTGATAATAACCAGCTAATAATAATGCTAATTAACATGTAAAAGCTTGGTATTAACAATGGCTAAAACTAGGTAATATTAGATAATAAGGGGCCAAAAATAAAGAGATAATAATGTGAAACACATCTAAAGATGCAAAATGCAAAACTACCAGTTTCTACTTCATTTGACGGTGATGTTTGGTGATTGTGATGAGATGAAACCAACACCAAGAGACATATTGATTACCTGGAAACACACCTGGTAGTTTCTGTGTAACAGCCATGAATCAGCTGCTAAATGCTTCCTTTCATGTTACCTAAGATAAAAAATGATGTATTTTCTTTAACTTCAAAATACCATAATAATAAAAAACATGTTTTTAAAAGGCTTGTTTGAAGCTGAAGTTTGATGAGTGAAATATGTCCATAGGCAGCATATATTTCTGGAACTTTTCATCAACAGTAGCACATGTTGTGTTGAGTTAACAGTGGAAGGGTTAGGCCTACCAGGTGTGTTTCCAGGTGATTACTGTGCCTCTTGGTTTGGGTTGTTGCTGTTGGTTTAATCTAATATCACCGTGAAATGAAGTAGAAATATGCAGTTATGCATTTTACAGCACTGATTCATGGCTATTACACAGAAACTAGCAGACGTGTTTCCAGGTAACAAATCACAGCATTAAAAGAAGAATTTTTATACTTTTACCTCAAAACAAAAGTTAATGTTTGGAACATGAGAGACGAAGAATTTCAGCAGGTTAATCTGATAATCACTGATTTAGACGTCCAAGAACTGTGATGTCATTTGAAGGTATGACGCTGATAGTAGCCCATAATATTTAGAAAATATGAACCATATTACATCATTATTATCAGGCTATTACCCCATTAATGTCACCATATTACTGTTTTAAATATAACCTTATTATTAGCAGGTTACTGTATAGTTACTGAAATGTTACTGTGATGTTTGTAATTAGTTCTGCCTCATGGTTCTTTAGGTTTATTTCCACTAAATATCCCCTTTCTTCTTGACCCTTTGTTACCGTGGTTACACCCACTGTTAATACCAAGCTATTACTTATTAACTACCATTATATGACATTATTATTACCTCTTTATTATCTAAATATTAGCCCACTTTTACATTGTTATAACCAAGCTCGATAGCCAAAGACTCTTTGAAACATCTGGATGAAAATATATTCTGCTGGTTCCACCATTAAAAAGGTTTTGAACATTTTTCCAGGTTGTGACTGTTTCCTGTTCAGGTCGACGCCAACAGTCACAACTTGGCAAGACGGTTAAAAACAGCAGATAATGAAATCTAAATATATTTTAATATCATCCTTCATAGAATAATCTACAACATATAGATACTAAATATACACACACCATCATCAAACCAGTCTGCCCACTGTTAGATTCATACTGGGACCAGTTAGACTGTGTTATGGGAGGACTGGTGGACACACCTACTTTTCCTCCACATGTCAGAGAGAAACACTCAACTGTTTCATGATTCACTACATTTTATTTCTCAGAGTTTCAATATATTGTTGAATGCAGGACTTTTACTTGTAAAGGAGTATTTGATGGTAGTTTTACTACTTTTACTAAAGTAAAGGATGCGTTTTATTTCTTCCACCTCTGAACATATAAACTGTGTGAAACTCAAGTGTTGGAGGAACAGAAACATGAGCGTCTGCTGCCACCTGCTGTTCACTCAGAGCATCACATCCTGTCAGAGGAGGAGCTGTTTGCTTCACTCACACTTTAAAACATGAAAAAAGGAACATTTAGGCTTTAAAAAGAAATGAAGATGTTTGAAATAATCATATCCAGTGGATCAATAAACTCCACCAGCGTTCAAATACATACTTATTAAACATATTTATATGAAGTCTTTTCATTCACCATCAGAAATCAAACTGTCTCTTTACAGCGTGTCACCATTAAAACCATTAAAACCACTTTGTTCTTCCACTCTCACATCAGCAGTTTGACTGAACCAAATCATCTATCTTATGTGATGCACATTTACAAAGTTTACACAGTATATCAGATATGTTGTAAAGTTCCTTTGATGTATTTTTAGACTTTGATTATGTATCTCACCGTGTGTCTGTACAACATGAATCCAATCCATCAATCTGATCAATAAACACCATCAGAACTCATCGTTTTTGAGTCGCTCTGACCAAAAAAAGCCAAAAAAGTTTGACAGTGGATGTAAAAAATCAAAACAGACTTTAACTGACGTCAGTTGTGTCGTCACAGACTGTCTGAACTTTAAAGATCCTCCGCACATGTTTTAAGAATATAAAAATACTCTGCTTGGAATAATAATGTGTGTCTGATGTTGAACAACAGCTGTCAGACTGAATGTGAGCTAAACACATTAAACTGACACTTTAAACAGTCCTGAAACTGTCAAATACCTTCAATCTACTACATGAAATTAGATATGAATTAACATGCACACACACAAAAATAAATGGAGAAAACTAACATCAGCTACTGATCATCATGAACTTTATTCTCTACACAGGAACTAAATAAACACTCCAGAGAAAAACTAAATACTTCCTGTATGTCAGAAACACACAACAGCTCCTGGACTTCTCATCTCTAATGCTGTGTTCACATCATATGGGATGGATGGTAGAGGCGGGAAAGATTCCCATGTTTACAACTCGCCAGCGTTCATGTCACACAACAAATCAAGACGGCTGCATGATTACAAAGTTGGTGGAATGAGGCTCAAAAATACTGTTATTGACAATAATCCACCATATCCAGTAAATATCAGAGCTTTCAGCTTTTCCACTTCATAATTACCACTTGAATGTTGACCTGAATTCTATTTACAAGTCAGAATCTCATAATTAGCATCATTCCAATATGATATGAACGCAGCATAAAAGCAGCCACACTCCAGCTGCTGAGCCTCAGCCTTCACCATTAGAGGTGTTCATTTAACCAGCCAATAGGAGGCCTGTTGTTCTGACCATCATTTGTCATGTGATCTCTAAATAAGTGAAGGAATCAGGTAACACAGTTACTATGAAACTACTAGAAGAACTACAACTAAACATTGTGAAGATCCCATTCCCATTATCCCATTACAGTTCAAGCCTTTCTGATACACTAACAACAGAAAACAACAACAACTGGACTCAGTTTATCATTTGATTCATTTTACAAACAAACTGTCAATCATGTGGAAACCATGTTTACATTTACAAGCAGTGAGAGATCATGTTGGTACTAAATACCATCAGCTGTGTGTGATCCTGTACAGACTGAACTATCTGGTCAGCAGTGAGAAAGTTTCTCTAACAGGAGGAGACTCTTCCTCCTACAGACCACACAGAGACACTGAGGAACCAGGCCAGTTAGACCAGACCCCAAACCCAGCACACAGAGGCTGAGTGAATGTGGTGTTGAAGGTGTGGAGGTGGATCAGTGTGTCAGAGGAGACTCTGTAGAAGGACAGAGTGCCAGCAGGACAGTCCACATACACTGCTACTCTGTTAGAGACAGAGGAGGAGGAGGAGGAGGAGGAGGAGGAGGAGGAGATGGATGTTGATCTGTTATTGTGACGGACAAAGTAACCATGATCATCAGAGCAGTACAGACTCCAGGACTGATCATTAAATCCAAACCCACAGTCATCACTGTATCCTTTCCTGCTGATTCCTCTGTAACTCACTGATATATTAACGTCTCCTCTCCACTCGACCTCCCAGTAACAGCGACCAGTCAGATCATTTCTACACAGCAGCTGATAACAGACATCAAATCTGTCTGGATGATCAGGATATGACTGATCCTCCTCCACACGTGTCACCTTCCTGTTGTTGTCAGACAGTTTGAGTTTTCTGTTTACTGTGTTTGGATCCAGTGTGAGTCGACAGAAATCTGATGGAGAGAACGAGACACAATACAGCTGCAGTTATTGATCTATCATCTGTTTGATGATGACATCATCTTCATCCTCAGTAGGATGTGAATGAGCTTTGTTTTGATGAATGAAATGAAAAACACACTTACACTTCCTCAGACCTGGTGTCAAGCATCGGACTCCAGCAGGCTGCAGCCTGAAAGGAGGAGGGGGGTCAGAGCAGCACGTTCTCTTTCAGCATGCAAACATGGACATGACATCACTCTAGAAAAAGCAGCTCTGATCCTCATCACACTGAGCTGCTTTGCTGTTGCTAGGCAACACAACCGTCCATCACATCATGTCGCACCACGACTATCGACAGCAGCTACATTCAGCCAATCAGAAACAGGCGTCTCAAAGTCAAATCATGTCAACAATGAGACTTTTTCTTGTCAGACTCAGCAGTTTGTATTGTGAACAGATGACAGGACTGTTTAAACTGATTCACACTAACATGAAATGATAAACCGCCTGTTTCTGTTTGTCTTTTCTCAGGTGGAAGCAGGTTTCGTTCCTGCAGCAGGTTTTTTTCTGTCAGTTGGGACTCGGGAGCTCAGAGGCTGGATTGTTTTTTCTCATTTGTTCTTCATTTTTAAACTATAACCGCTACATCACTCAACATTTCATCAAGAGATTTGATCCTTGTTTTCATGTTTTTATTCTAATATTAGCAGTCTGGTGGGACCGGAGAGGACGCGCTGCGTATGAGTATTTTCCTCACTGTTGATTTTAATATCTTTAACATTTCTCAACATAAAACATGAAGGCGTCCTTGATAACTCAACAATATGAAAGGTTGTGACCAAGTTTTCTTGTCAGTTTTGGACGATAGCGGAAGCGGCTACATTAGCCTACCCATGATCCTCAGCCACCGTTACTATGGTGAAGACGCTAAAGCTGTGACATAAACTATATTCAGTATAACATTATACAGCAGGGCCGGACTGGGAAAATCATTCAGGCTGGGAAATATAGCTCCAGTCAGACCAGTTTATCAGCGGGGGGTCTGGGGGTCCCCACTAGGAAAACTTTACTTACAAAGACTTGATTTCCTGCATTCTGCTGAATTTTAGTGCATGTGAATAACAAACTAATGAGCCAACAGCTGCTTAGTACAATGTAGTGTTATGAAGCTGAAATAAAACCAAAGGTACATATCATTAAGGAGGGAGACGACACTACTACTACTGTGGCACCAACGCTGCTCTCTACACCTTCAAAAACAAACAAGCAAGAGCACAACACCCTCCTCAGTTTACTGATATACACTAACAGTTACCCATCAAAGGTTCAAATAGTCCTTTAACCAACACAAACATTAAATAACACACATCTTTAAGTTCCAACAAATGACAGCAGCCTGAATAGTGACAGAAGACGTTGTGTTGTCTCAATCATTTTAAATTATCAGCTCAAAGTATGAACTCACTCACTGAATCTTTCACCAAAACACATGAATTTTGTAATAATATTGACCACATTAACTAGACTACATATGCTAATTAGCTTTAGCATTGACGAGACGATGATGACGCATCAGTAACATTAGCTACGTTAGCTAGCTAGCACGTTTATTTACCTTTCTTTCTGTCTCTCTCTGTCTAATAAACTCAAAGAAAACTACTGCTGCACCCACTTGGCAGGTTCATTAAAGTTTTAACACTGAGCTCCTGAAGTCCAGTCTTCCTGAGTTCTTCCTTCATATATTGTCTTTATTGATCATATTTAGTACAATCTATGCTTGCATGCATAATAGTCTCCTCAGCCAGCTGGAAAAAATATGTGCATATATCTTATATATGACGTACTTGATATATTCTCAATGCCAAATACACCAAGTTGGGACTTGTGTACTTGCTAGTTCAGACTTGGCAAGTTGGACTCAGTAGTACAAACTTGTGAGGACGAGAGGACGCAGTAGATCATTCTGCAGCTGGAACAGCAGCAGCTCAGCTTCAACACACCTACCTGACTGTACTGTGACAAAATAATCTCAACTCAAAGCTCCACTAACACTTTTTATCTCACAAAACAAAAACCTCACTGACAGAGAGATGCAGTAAATGATGTTATTCAGTCTGTAATGTAGCTATAATAAAAATCTAAACTGTTATGTAGCTTAATAAAATAAATGAAATGAATCTGTTCATTTGAATCCATGTATATGTGTGTAAATGTGGTGATATGTGTACATGTGGAGCTCCAGAGGCAGCGCTGCTGTTCTGTCCAGTAAAAACATGAAGCTTCACTTTACATTCAGACAAACTAATGTTGCAGCTACAATTGTTAGATTTCATCTGTGAGACCAACATTTATCTTCCAGAAGGAATTATATCATATATCTAAATGCTGCGGAGACATTAGAGCCAGCGGTGAATCAGCAAAGAGCTGCAGATCAGTTCATGGATCATGTTCTCCCCGGGATGACCACATGTTGACCGGCCAATCATCTCAGGAGTCGGGCTGCTAGCAGCTGAGATGAGCGGCTGGTCCAAACATCTCCCAACACATTCCAGCAGGTTTACAGACTGGAGTTACTGGGATAAACTGGCCACATGTTGGAATCTACATGTTACTTTCTCTCCTGAAAACATTAAAAATTAATAAAGTCACATATTAATAATCCTACAATTCAAGTTACAACAGCTTTTAGCCTGACTCAAAGTCTCGGCCATCGCTGCCGGTTGGTGTGAAATGCATTCTGGGATACTTGGATGCTTTCCATTACGCTAACGTGTCTCCTGGTTTCTCTCACTTGCGTCTCTTCTCCCAGCGAGGATGAGAGAGAGATGTGTGGACGGAGGAATTTAATTTATCAAACGGGACGTTGTCGCTCACTCCAGCATCATTTTGAGGAGACAAGTTGTCATGACGCACTTCACCCTAAATGTCAAATATGAATAAGTCAGCAATAGAAATGACTAAGTAACAGTTTAAACTCTAAAGTTTGCATTTAAAATTCATGTACAATGAATGAAGACTTTACACTGTTACTTAATCATTTCTACATATTGATAGCTGGAAGGAAAACAGCTGATAACTGCTCCAGTGTTTAATCATTTGATTATAGATCTATGGCAGCGTCTGTCTGTCACAGAATGACACACAAACAGACAATTTAAACCTGTTAATTACTGAAAGAACAGAACCCACATAAAGGAACAATAGAAACAGCTGCAGCCTGCAGAATATGTTTAAATAAAATGTTGCTTATTTAGTTTGTGAAAGTCTGATGTGCTTTTCAGGCTCAGGATGGTTTTATAGGAGACGCAGCTGTGTGACGTCATGTTTTCCTGAAGGAGCTGAGACGCTCTGAAACACAGAAGAAGAAAGGAGAAGCCTTTTGCCTCATGAAGAGAAATAGTAGAAAGTTTTAATGATTGATTCATGATTCAGTCATCTTTATTTTATAAATAAATAGGCTATGATCAGCTGCTGTTGTGCTTTCATTCCTTCCCCACAGGTAGTTTCCTGATCTGCTGTATTACAACAACAGCCGACTGTTTACTGTCCCGTCAGATCAGCTGACCAATCAATACACACTTTGGATCAAAGGGGTGTTGCCGTCCGTTAAAACACTTCCACTAGGATACACCTGTGTTTCCTGGCTCTAAGCTCCTCCAGGAGCCTCCTCTCTCCTCGCCCCTCGTCTCCTCCAGGTGCATTTAAGGGATCGGAAGATCCTCCATGATGGCGGAGAGAGATCGATTTCCGGGTCACGGAGGAGAGAGGACGCGAGGAAGCATAGAGTTAGCTTAATGAAAAGCACCCACATACATCTCAAGTCTCTTATTAGAAAGATTTGTCTTTTCATGATGTTATTTCCTCCATTAAACTGTTTCTTGCTGATAGACAGACTCTCCCTGACTTTAATTTGATCCATAATAACAGTTCAACACATTTATATTTTACATCATCTATCCTCATTTACATTCAGTCACACGTGAGGCTGAAAATTCCTGAGCGTCGGGTTTGATATGAGTTACATCATTTCCATTTTCCCTGAAACATTTAGCCAAATACATATTTTCCAGTGTTCAAAAAACACTCTGATCATATTCTGGGTTATTAAATAATGAATTCACTATCAGAATATCAAACAATACAGATGCAAATAATCAATAAATAATATAAACGCATTCTGTGAGTAGAAATGGTTCCTGGTTCCAACTTTTCTATGTGTATGAATTTTTTGATCACGAATATATATGTATATGTATATACTGATTGTCACAAAATTCACACCTTCCTATAGATAGTCCATTGGCTCACAAATAATAATAATAATGATAATAATAATAATAATAATAATAATAATAATAATAATAATAATAATAACTTAAAAAGTAGGCCTACAAATAAACTCAATATGCGAGGTTGAAGGAGTTACTCTGGGCCACTGGGAAGTAATCTCATTCCTTTCCTAAAAAAGCTTTTTTTATCAACAAAGAGCTGTGATAACAATCGTCACACTAAAAGAGTAAAAGTAGAAAAAGTAGAAAAAGTAATCTCATTTATTTTCCTAGATGAACTGTTTCCTGACATCCTGTTTAAACATTTCCAACAGTTAATGGGCCTGAAACTCTCCCGGCTGATCAGTTCATCGGTACAAACAAATAACAACTGCGTTGAAAAAAAAACTCTGGGACTGTGTAGCTACATGATAAAGCTTTAGTCAACAACGAGTCCCAAACTGTATTGCCTCATGAAATCAGCCAATCACAAAGCTTCAAATTCAAATACATTCTTTACATTTCAATGTACAGTACAGTATGTTGTTCCTGATTGTAACCACCAATCTTCAGTACTGTATAATGTTATACTGAATATAATTTATGTCATGGCTTTAGCTGGCGTCTTCACCATAGTAATGGTCGCTGAGGATCATGGGTAGGCTAACGTAACTGCTTCCACTATCGTCCAAAACTGACAAGAAAACTTGATTTCTCACAATCAAAGCTGAAATAATTAAAACGGATGGTCATAACCTTTCATATTGTTGAGTTATCAAGGACACCTTCTTGTTTAGTGTTGAGAAATGTTAAAGATATTAAAATCAACAGTGAGGAAAATACTCATATGCAGTGCGTCCTCTCCGGTCCCACCAGACTGGTAATATTAGAGTAAAAAAAATGAAAAGAAGGATAAAAGCTTGTGATTAAATGTTGAGTGATGAAGTTGAGTTATAGTTTAAAATTGAATAACAAATGAGAAACAAACAATACAGCCTCTGAGCTCCCAAGTCCCAACTGACAGAAAAAAACCTGCTGCAGGAACAAAACCTACTTCCAATTGAAATACATTAGTTTGAAAGTTGTGTTGACTGTCACGAAATAAATGGAAAAATCGTGTCAATGTACACAAATAGATAGATTAAATTACATGACTATTTCACGAATTGCTGTGAGACTGAGTTGGTCCATACCTGAGAGAGTCCACCTGTCTGTCTTTACCTGAGAGTATCCAGTCTCCAGCGTGGATTCTCCAGTCCAGCAGAGAGCAGCTTCTCTCCTGAGTCTCCTGGATGATTGTAGCTCAAATCCAGCTCTCTCAGATTGGAGGGGTTGGAGCTCAGAGCTGAGGCCAGAGAAGCACAGCCTTCCTCTGTGATCAGACACCCTGACAGACTGAACACACAGAAAACAACATATATGTCACATGATCTGAGATCACTGCAGGACCGGAAGGTAGTGCGTTTATTACTTTCATCATCAATGTGTTTCTGCAATCTTTAAAGTTAAACTTAATATTTCCAGTCACAACTTCCAAATTCAAATGGCCAACCACAGTAATTGTGTATTGTGAGGCACTTTCAGCTTCCTGTGACCTTAGTCAACATGATGTGAGCGACTGCTACCTCTTCACTGCTAAAAAATAGGTCTAAATAAAAGAATAGTAAAAGAAGAAGCAGGCAGTGAGCTGATAAGATGAAGAGCTGCAGGTGACAGACTCTGACTACAGTTTGTAAGAACATCAAACCTCCAACACGTCACAGAGTATATGACTCCGTCTCAAATGCTCACAGTTGAATACAGAACAGGAATCCTAACTAATGTGGCATATAAGGCCTGAAGGTTGTGGAAATAAATGTAAAAACAAGCAAACATTTCTGATTCCTTCACTCACACTCACTCACTCTACTTCACACAGTTTCAGTAATCATCCAGAGTTTTAAGGTTGTTTGAAACAAAAGAAGAATTAAATTGTGGTTAACCACATAACATCTGGGGTGCATTGCGATATCACCATGGTGATGAAAAATCACTATCATCCCAGCATAGATGCTGCTCTGAAATTAAAAGAAAATATAACTGTTATAAAAACACTGTTCACTGAATAACTGTCTGCATGTGTGTTACTTTGGGCCAGTTACACAGTTCTTCATTCAGTTTTTGAATCTAAAGCTCCTCTCTGGTATTTCAGGTTCCAACAGTGGAGACAGAACAAAACAAATGAAAATATATTAGTAGAAAGTTATTCACATGGTCTAAACACACAACTGGTCTGAAAAAGATAGTAGAGAAAATGTCCAGGTGTTTATCAACTCATGTACATCACAGTTTAAATGGTGATCAGTTGAGCAGGTTGATGAATCTTGACCTGAGAGTTTCCAGTGCACAGTGTGGACTCTTCAGTCCAGCAGACAGCAGCTTCACTCCTGAACTTTGCAGGTTGTTGTTACTCATATCAAGCTCTCTCAGATGGGAGGGGTTGGAGCTCAGACCTGACGCCAGAGAAGCACAGCCTTCTTCTGTGATCAGACATCCTGACAGACTGAACACACAGAAAACAAAATACATTTCACATGATCTGAGATCACTGCAGGACTGGAAGGTAGTGTGTTTATTACTTTCATCACCAATATGTTTCTGTAATCTTTAAACTTAATGCTTCCAGTCACTAATTCTCAAATCAAATGGCCAACCACTGTAAGGCTTATATTGTGAGGCAGTTCCAGCTTCCTGTAACCTTAGTCAACATGATGTTAGTGACTGCTAACTCTTCACTGCTAAAAATAAGTCTAAATAAAAGAATAGTAAAAGAAGAAACAGCCACAATGAGCTGATTAGATGAACAGCTGCAGGTGAGAGCTCTGACTGCAACTTGTAGTAATATCAAACCTCCAACATGTCACAGAGGTAAATGACTCTGTCTCAGATGCTCACAGTTGAATACAGAACAGGAATCCCAACTAATATGGCATATAAGGACTGAAGGTTGTGGAAATACATACAATCCCAGCATAGATGCTGTTCTGAAATTAAAATAAACTAAAACGATATCTGTTACCAAAACACTGTTCACTGAATAACTGTCTGTATGTGTTTTATTTTGGGCCAGTTACACAGTTCTTCATTCAGTTTTTGAATCCAAAACTCCTCTCTGGTATTTCAGGAGACAGAACAAAACAAATGAAAATATATTAGTAGAAACTTATTCACAGGGTCTAAACACACAACTGGTCTAAAAAAATAGTAGAGAAAATGTCCAGGTGTTTATCAACTCATATACATCACAGTTTAAATGGTGATCAGTTGAGCAGGTTGATGAATCCTGACCTGAGAGTTTCCAGTCTGCAGTGTGGACTCTCCAGTCCAGTAGACAGCTGCTTCACGCCTGATCTCTGTAGGTTGTTGTTACTAAGATTCAGCTCTCTCAGACTGGAGGACTGGGAGCTGAGAACTGAGGACAGAGCTGCACAGCTTCTCTCTGAGAGGTTACAACCACTTAGTCTGGAGAACAAATGTGGAAACATACTTAAAAACGTATTTTTCTCCCATCTTGAATATATTTCTTTATAATATCTTCTTTATATCTTTTCAATAAATCAATAAATCAATCAATAAACAACTATCTGTGCACTTACACAGCTTTGTTGGAGGCTTTGACCACTGGCAGCAGCCTCAGAAGAGCCTTCTCTGAAGCAGAGTATTTCTTCAGGTCAAACACGTCCAGATCTTTTTCTGATGACAGTAAGATGAAGACCAGAGCTGACCACTGAGCAGGAGACAGTTCATCTGTGGAGAGACTTCCTGATCTCAGGTACTGTTGGATCTCCTTCACTAAGGAATGATCATTAAGTTCATTCAGACAGTGGAACAGATTGATGCTTCTCTCTGCAGACAGATCCTCACTGATCTTCTTCTTGATGTACTCGACTGTTTCCTGACTGGTCAGTGAGCTACTTCCTGTCTGTGTCAGCAGACCACTGAGGAGAGTCTGATTGGTCTGCAGTGAAAGACCCAGGAGGAAGCGGAGGAACAAGTCCAGGTGTCCATTTGGACTCTTTAAGGCCTCATCCACAGCGCTCTGGTAGAAATGTGGCTTGGTGTATTTTTGTTTTTCTTTAAAGACTTTAGGCCACCAGGATGTTGTTTGTTGTTCTGCCAGCAGATTGACTCCAGAGTTGATGAATGTCAGATGGACATGAAGAGCAGCCAGAAACTCCTGAACGCTCAGATGGACGAAGCAGAACACCTTGTCCTGGTACAGCCCTCTCTCCTCTTTAAAGACCTGTGTGAACACTCCTGAGTACACTGAGGCTGCTCTGATATCGATGCCACACTCTCTCAGGTCTGATTCATAGAAGATCAGGTTGCTTTTCTGCAGCTGCTCAAAAGCCAGTTTTCCCAGAGACTCAATCATCTTCCTGCTCTTTTTATTCCAGTGTGGATCTGTCTCAGCTCCTCTATCATACTTGACATTCTTCAGTTTGGACTGAACCACCAGGAAATGGATGTACATCTCAGTCAGGGTCTTGGGCAGCTCTCCTCCCTCTCTGCTTTTCAACAGATCCTCCAGAACTGTAGCAGTGATCCAGCAGAAGACTGGGATGTGGCACATGATGTGGAGGCTTCGTGATGTTTTGATGTGGGAGATGATGGTGCTGGCCTGCTTCTCATCTCTGAATCTCTTCTTGAAGTATTCCTCCTTCTGTGGGTCAGTGAACCCTCTGACCTCTGTCACCATGCTGACACACTCAGGAGGGATCTGATTGGCTGCTGCAGGTCGTGTGGTTATCCAGAGGTGAGCAGAGGGAAGCAGTTTCCCCCTGATGAGGTTTGTTAGCAGCACATCCACTGAGGTGGACTTTGTAACATCAGTCAGGATCTTAGTGTTGTGGAAGTCCAGAGCAAGTCGACACTCATCCAGACCATCAAAGATGAACACAACCTGGAACTCGTCAAACCTGCAGATTCCTGCTTCTTTGGTTTCAGTAAAGAAGTGATGAACAAGTTCCACCAAACTGTACTTTTTCTCTTTCAGCACATTCAGCTCTCTGAAAGTGAATGGAAATGTGAACTGTATGTCCTTGTTGGCTTTGTCTTCAGCCCAGTCCAGAGTGAACTTCTGTGTTAAGACTGTTTTCCCAATTCCAGCCACTCCCTTTGTCAGCACTGTTCTGATTGCTTCATCTCTTCCAGGGGAGGCTTTAAAGATGTCTTCTTGTCTGATGGTTGTTTCTGGTCTGTCTGTTTTCCTGGATTCTGTTTCAATCTGTCTGACCTCATGTTCATCATTGACCTCTGCAGTCCCTCCCTCTGTGATGTAGAGCTCTGTGTAGATCTGATTCAGAAGGGTTGGGTTTCCTGCTTTAGCAATCCCCTCAAACACACACTGGAACTTCTTCTTCAGGTTAGACTTGAGTTTACGTTGACACCTGCCAGCAGGAGTTTCTGAATGAACACACAGGAAATAGGATCAATGAATGAAGTATGAAGCAAAGATTTAAAATTTAATTCCCTCAAAGAATGAGTGAATAAAACGTATTTTCCTCCATCTGTTGAGACATCAGTAAATGTCTCATTTATCCATCGTGTCAAATCTTTATAGACATCCTCTTACTGCTCTGCAGACGGTCAGCCAGCTCCTCCTGCTTCATTCTCCTCAGGAAGTGCAGTGTGATCTTCAGAAATGCCTCTCTGCTGCTCCTCCTCTGCTCTTCCTCCTCACCGTCCAACACCTCCTCATCCTCTAAGCATTCTGGGTAATCTGGACTCAGAACCTTCTGCATCTTCTTCAGCTCGTTCTTCACAAAGGTGATGATGTTCTCCTCCAGCAGCTGGAACAGAATACAATATGAATGACACAATCAAACTAACATCATGAAGCAAACATCAGATCCATGTTGGACAGACTGACAATCCACTGGTCTTGTTGTACATGTACAGACCATAAATATGGAGTCCAGGTGTGTTTGATGCTGCTGGGCAGACTGACCACTGGGAACCTCTGAGCTCTCCTGGTCCATTCTGTAGAGGAATCATAAAGAATGAGCTCACATTATGTCTGTCCACACAGAGACAAACACAAGCTAAAGGTCCATCAAGTGATATTTGGATGTGAACAGAGAATCAGATGACTCCCTGTAGTGGTAAAGCTTTACTAGTTCTGCTGATCCCACTGAGAATCAACAGCTCAGTCTGTTTGTAGCTTTCAGCTCAGTGTTTTGCTTCATCAGTCAGTTTGGTTTAGTCCCAACAGCTCTGAACAACCCTCCATACAGCTCTCCCTCCCTCACTGTACACTGCTGAAGTGCCCTGGAGCAAGGCAGCTACAACCTCCAGCTGCTCCAGTGGAGCTGCTCAGTGTCTGCTTGTATCAGACTGGTTGAACTGGGCAGCTCCCAGTATGAAAATGACATTTAGGTGAGAAAGTGAGAAAGTCGGCAGGTGTCATGTCTGAGGTTTTTGGACGTCTTGTGTTTGAGCAGGTTGAGAAGTATTTAGTCAGATACAATATGTTGTATGAGCTTCAGTCTGGCTTTACAGCAGCAGACTCTACTGACACCTGTCTTATTCATTTGTTTGATTTTATTAGACAAAACCTTGATGGAGGAAATTATGCTGACTTGCAGAAAGCTTTTGACACAGTGAATCATTCTGTACTGTTGTCAAAGTTACAGTGCATGGTGTTTGGACATACTGCTGTAAAATGGTTTATTTCTTACATTACAGGAAGAACTCAAGTCTGTGATGTTGAAGTGGTTCTATCAGAACCTCAGGATATTACATGTGTGGTGCTGCATGGTTCTATTTTAGGGCCTCTTTTATTTCTTATGATTATAAATGATACGACAGCTGCTGTGACATGCAAGCTGCTGCTGTATGCTGATGATTCTGCATTACTGCTATCTGGGAATGATGTCAGTGAAATTCACAACTCTTAGTAATGAATCAGAAAGTGTGAGAGAGTGGCTCATAGATAACAAGCTTTCAATACATTTGGGTAAAACCCAGTCAATCCTGTTTGGAACAAAGACGTCAAGAACAAATACACTGAAAATCTTTTGTAATGGAACTGAAATTTTATTATATTTTGTCTCATATTTAGGAATAATATTGGACCAGTCACTGTCCTGTGAATCTGTTGTTGATAAAATATTATCTAAGAGTGGCAGCAAACTTCAGTTCCTGTTTCACAGACTAAGACTCTTTTTGACTTTTCTGTTGAGAAACTTCTCATGTCCTCATTGGTACAGCATCAGTTTGATTCTGCCTGTTCTGATTGGTTCAGTGGTTTGACATCTCAATTTAGGAACAAACTGCAGGTGATGCAAAATAATATTATTCAGTATTTATTAAATGTATCCTCATTAACTCATGTTGGTGATGAATTCAGAAGTGTAGGACTGCTGCCAGTACAGCTCAGAGTAGAACAACAGAAGCTGCATCATATGTTCAACATTATCAATGGGTTTGCTCCTCAATACTTCACAGATAACAATGGAACATACTCAGCATGGCTATAACACCAGGGCCAGTGTGTGTTCATATAAAGTCCCTCCAGTGAATAATGTAGCCAGAAGTTCCTTTTTTTAAGCTGCTGCCGTGTTGTGGAACAGCCTCCTGTTACACATCCAGCTGTTAAAAATGAGACGAGCTTATAGAAGTCAGGTCAGGACTTATTTATGGAACATGGTCACAGGTTTATAATGAAATCTGCAATTCCATTTTTACTTCAGCCATCAAATTGTCTTTGTTGTACTTTGTGTTTTGATGTTGGCGTTTATTATTTTATTTAATTTGTGGTGATTCAGTTTTATGTTGTATGTCTTGTGTTTTGTCTTTTAATATCTTGGGTCCATGTTGGAAATAAGTGTTTTCACTTTAACATGTTTTTCATGTCTGTAATGTATAAATAAATCATATCATGTCACTTTTCATATGAACCAGCGATTGCAACATCATGAATGTCTTCCAGGAGAGACTGTCTGAACATGTGATCTGTTATCTCCATATTTAAATGATTATCACGTCTCCTCCCTCTCTATGAAGGCCGGCTTTTCACTGATGTGGTCGGACAACACGTCGTACAAACCAGTGCTTTTCTAGCATAACCCGACGTTTACTGTCAGTTACAGCTTACATCTGATCAGCAGATGGACGTCCTCCTTTAAAATCAATGAGACCATCCTTCGACCAGTCGCTCTTAAAGGACAGACAGCTGGGTTCAGGTCCAGGAGAGTCTGGTCTCTGCTGCTGGATCCTGAAACAACAACAGCTCTGATAAATGTGCATGTTGGATAAAAATGAAAAGTCTGTTCAGTCTTTGTAGCTTTACATTCTGACCTTCCATCAGCAGGTTGTCCAGGTTTAAAATATATATCTTTATCCATGGACCAGTCACTTTTCATGGACACACAGCTGGGTTCAGGTCCAGGTCCAGGCCCAGGTCCAGGTCCAGGTCCAGGTCCAGCAGAGTCTGGTCTGTGCTGCTTCTTTGTTCTTCAACACAACACACACAGAGCTTTGAGTGTGAATAATGATGGTGGAGTGATGTGAGTGGAGAACAGTGATGGACAGTTAGAGATCCTCATCTCACCTCTGAGCTTTGGTCTGGCTGTCATGTTCCCCACACAGAGAGCTTTTAGAGGGAGGGACTCCCTCCTCTCTGTCCTCACACTGATCCATAGCAGAGAAACACCTTCACACAAACACAACAACAGGCTCGTTCATTACAACAAGCTGCACATCACACCAGCACTGCAGTTACAACGGCGTCATTCTTGATTCAACCACCAGATGGCAGCAAAGTAAGACATTATTCTTCATTTCCACTGAGGTTTAATGTTCAATGTTTTACTTTCAGAAGCTTCCAGTTCTCTGTTGGCTTTTCATTTACCACTATAGAGCACATTTAATGGAGATGAGCTGCTGGTGGAGTCAGCTGTGTGGCAGAAGAAATAAAAATACTCACCAGGTGAATTCAGATCCACATCCAGTCACAGAGTCTTTGTATCTTCACCTGCAGAGGAAACACAGAGAGAGAAACTGCTGCTGATTCTCCTTCATCAGTCCTTCATCATCAGTCTGAGGACTCTGGTTTTCTATGGAGTCATTTGTACTTCTTGCTGTTTTAATTAGAGATTGTACTGAATGACACTTTATTGATTAATAACAGTTAAGCAGCATATCACACTCAGAGGCCTGACATGTATTTCAACTGATGATTTAGTGAATATACATAAAGATACTGATGCAACAATTTTCACAAATATCAGTGGAGACAAAACTTGTGAAGTTTGTCAGACACTAAACGTGTTCTCTCTCTTTTATCCCCGAAGAGATTAGAAGGAGCCATGAGATCACATGAATATTTGTATTTCAGAGCATCAATGCATCATATTTTTATTTACATTCATCTTTATTTATGGTTCTGTTATAGTTGCTACAGCTGTGTTATATTCTATTTGATCTTGTGGGAATGTTGTCTGTCAATCAGTGTTAGATTATAAGGATCAAAGTACAGACGTTTCCATGATTTATGGTTGAATTAATGGAGCATCATCATCATCATCATCATCATGTACAGTAAAGATTAAAACAGGCAGAATAAGAGAGAACAATCTGTCTGACTCAACACTAAATGCAGTTCTGTACAGCAGAACAAAGATCTTCCTGTGATGAGGCATCACATTGTAGTTTAAACTCCGTCATTATTCCACAAACAGAGTTTACTGTGTTTTGATGACAGTGATTCAATTTGTAGTTTATATAATGTGACATTGATTTTATATTGATATAAAGATACTGAATGAAGGTTTGGCAGCAACATAAACTTTAGTTTCTATTGCTGCAGCTCTTAGCTTGGTTAAAATACTGAATATCATCAATGAAAAGATGTTTTCAACAGTTTGTCTGTGATATAGTTTAGAAAGATTCCAGAGAATATTATTTAATGACTTTTATTAGCTGTTAATCACTAACCATACCACCTGTGAAACAAAGTCTCCCTCACTACCAGCATGATACTGGTTATTAAAACATGCACCAGTTTAAAGGTGACTGAATGGGGCGACCCTTCATACTGACACTAAACTTCTCTGACAATGAATAAAATGTTTTACACAAACAAACTCAAGACTGTTTGAAACCGTTTGAGTTCATTTGATGTCAAACTGTCAGAACATAATCACATGACTGTGTTTAAGTGCAGTTAGTGACGTGTTGAAAGCTGATAAAATGTGTATCTGTCAGGTTGGTGAGCTGTTGTTGACTTGCTAGCGAGTGACAGTGTTCCTAATATAACTGCAGCACATTTTACTGTTTGATGAACAATAAATTCACTGCAGAACATCTATTAAAACATGGTTTACTTTTACTGCTCAACATTAAACACAACTAAACAGCATATTATTAATAATCTATTTCATTCATTTATGAAAAGCAGCAGCATCATACATTGAGCCTTTAACACTCAGTGTCAGCTGTGTATTTATTTGAGTCTCATTTATTATTATTGATGCACATATTACATGTTATATGCAGGTAATTTTTCAGAGTAACAACAGACAGTGAAAGGTTGACTGTTGGAATTAGTGTTAAAATAGTGCAGACGTGGATCAATGTGTGGCACAGGGGTAACATTCATTAAGACCTGCATTATTGTCTCTGATGCTGTGAAATACACGCAGGGCAACAGGGCAGTGCGTAATGTTTGTGCAGCGACTGAGTGAAGCTTCATTACTCCTGAGACACACACTGCTGCTGCTGCTCTATCTTTCTACATAGAGTTGGCTTTGAAAATTGCCATTAATAATAGCATTTTCATATCATTTAAGTATAAATTTCATTCATATTTAGTTTAGTCAGAAAAAGATTAAGAAGCATGCGCTCAATCTTTAAAACTAAATAAATAAATAATATGTGAGGTGAAAGTGGTTTTCTTTCTGACGGGGATGGTGTTGTCAGTCACATACACTCCTCACAAAGGACGGGGTTTTATTGATTATATTAATCATTCTGCCAGTTAAACCCTGCTGTCACCGCTCCAAGTGAATAAAATCCCTCCAGACGACACCAAGTTCCCCAAACGAGCCAAACACACCAAAACCTCCAAACTGTCAGGAGGGAAACTGACGACAAATAAGGAAAATAACACCAAATCTCTGCCTGGAAGCAAGAGAAACAGCAGGCAGGAACTCTGGTTGGAACTGATGTGACTGAAAGTGAGCAGGAGTCGAGAGAAGAAGCTCCGTGTGTTACCGACTCTTTTTACTGGAGTTCCCCGCCAGAGAGGCTTCCTGCCCCGGCTGCACCGCGCAGGCTGACCCGCAGTGGTGACATATTCTACAGATATAGACATTGAATGAGTGAGAGGTGTGATGTTGCTGGTATGATGTTATTATGACTATCAACTGATCATTTCTCTGTCTATTTTTGCTGAGAACCGCGCCTTACGCGGAAAAAACAGGCGCGACCCCGAATCTCTAGATGACGCGCCGCAGCAGCCGAGACGCGCTGTTTCTTCTGCTTGTAAATAACAAATAAAGTTATGTACAAATGTTGTAAGTTATTGATCTGTGAACACTAACTCAGTACTGTCAGCTGTTATTGGACACTTTGAACAGTGAACCTAAAATGGAGGAAAACTTCCAGCATGTTGATTTGTGTTGACTGTTAGTAGAGTTCTGAACTACAGATTTCTGCTGTTTCTACTGGAACTAAACTAACAAGATGAACAAAGAGTCATTCAAGAGTCAAACAGTGAAAACTGTCACAATATAAACACAATAAAGTCACAATAAATACCTTTAGAAGAAGAAAAGAAGCTGCGACACGATGAGAACAGAAAGAGAAACTAAACTTCAACAGGAAATAACAGAGAGAGAGAGAGAGAGAGAGAGAGACATAGAGAGAGACAGAGAGAGAGAGACATAGAAAGACATAGAGAGAGAGACATAGAGAGAGAGACAGAGAGAGACATAGAGAGAGACATAGAGAGACATAGAGAGAGAGACAGAGAGAGACATAGAGAGAGAGACATAGAGAGACATAGAGAGAGACATAGAGAGACATAGAGAGAGAGAGAGACATAGAGAGAGAGACATAGAAAGACATAGAGAGAGAGACATAGAGAGAGACATAGAGAGACATAGAGAGAGAGACAGAGAGAGACATAGAGACAGACATAGAGAGACATAGAGAGAGAGACAGAGAGAGACATAGAGAGAGAGACAGAGAGAGACATAGAGAGAGACATAGAGAGACATAGAGAGAGAGACATAGAGAGAGAGACATAGAGAGAGACATAGAGAGAGAGACATAGAGAGAGACATAGAGAGACATAGAGAGAGAGACAGAGAGAGACATAGAGAGAGAGACATAGAGAGACATAGAGAGAGACATAGAGAGACATAGAGAGAGAGACAGAGAGAGACATAGAGAGAGAGACATAGAGAGAGAGACAGAGAGAGACATAGAGAGAGAGACATAGAGAGACATAGAGAGAGAGACATAGAGAGACATAGAGAGAGACATAGAGAGAGAGAGAGAGAGAGAGAGAGAGGCATAGAGAGAGAGAGAGAGACATAGAGAGACATAGAGAGAGAGAGAGAGAGATTTTGATTGTATTATACACAAAAATATATTCAAAATTTCAAAAAAAAGGAAACTTCCAGTTTCCAATCAATGATTCCACTTCTCTACATCCTACAGGACCCCAGCTAGCTGCACAACAACTTCCAGAACATTTCACTGGTGAATTTCACAATAAAGGACCATTGAAAATATACAACAAAATATATTCAAAAAATGATTGAAAAAAAGGAAATGGCACATGAGATGAAAAAGCTGGCTCTTCAAATACTGAAGGCATCAGGTACATTATATTATGCATATAATGCATATGCATAATATGTAGATTTTACAGCACCTTTTGCAGAACATGTTTTAAATGTGGTATTTTCCTTTCCAGTGTTTGAAGCAGAAAATAACTGTGCCTGAATGTGCCAGAATTTTTTGAATTATTACATTATACACCAAAATATGTGTATAATGTTTTCAATGAGAAAAGACCTGCTGAATAAAATAGATGAGATGATCAGAGCTAGTGCAACAGGGCCCTACACCACTGACAGGTTCTACAAGGTTCAGACGTTTCCAGTGAAAGTTTCCATAAAATGGGATGAATTCCTGGAATGGTTCAAACAGAAGCTCCAGGAAATGGATACAAATCGCAGTAGAACCAGGTATACCAGACTAAGTGAAGAACATGAGGGCAGTGATGGAGAGGCTGCAGAGCTCCAGGTTCAATGAATTATGTATCATAATCTGGACTCAACTCTTGGACTCGACCCATCTCTAACCTCCCTTCCTGTCAGAAACACTGTTCATAAATTCACACCTTTGACTGAAATACAATGATTTATTACATCAGTCCTCACTGATCTTTACTTAAACATGTAAATTCCTCTCAGATCACATCGACTTTCTCTCATTTTAAACAACTTTTGGATACTTTCAGGTAATAATTGATATTTTGCAACTATACCATCAGGTTTTAGGGGGACAGAGCTTATTTTGAATGTGAACATTTTAAATGTGAGGTGTAGTGGAGGTCTAGTGGTTTAAGGCGCTGACCATGAAGCACAGCATCTCCGGTTTAAGTCTGGCTGGGGTCCTTTATTGCATATCTTCCTAAATCTCACTGAGAAAGGCTTTAAAGGCCCAGAAATAATAAGAAATAATATTAACAGGTCCATATCCAGGTATGTGTATCATCTACATCACTGTAGAAATGAAATTGTTCTTGACACATCATGTACAACAGAGAGGTCAGATTATCGTCAGGCAGGCTCCTTTACTCACCACAGGCTGGACTCTGTTGGTTAGTGAGGAACTCTTCTAATGCAATTAAACTTTGGAAAAAGGAAGTAAATTTCATGTGTTGAGTGTTTTTCTGCTCTTCATGTATTCACTAAGCATTAACTTAAGGACCGAATTAAAACTGCATCTCATTCAATAACTCACATATTCTCACTGTCATGGAAACAATTTCAGTGTTGAGCCACAGAAGAGCTGCTGAATCAGCCTTTGTATGTCTGTATCATGGGACGTCCCTCTCTCTGCCTCCAGCTCGTGTGATTGGTTTGGCTTCCTGGCTCAGGAGCCAATAAGCAGAGTCAGAGAGGATGTCAGGAAACTACCTGCATCACACACTGCATTCATTACTGACGAACATTATTACATTATTTTATACGGTAAATTCACATAGAGAGCATCTTTAGAGGCGTTTTTCTCTATAAATGTCCTTTTAGAACCTTTATTCATGTGTGATCCCATCTGTCTCTGAGCCACTTCCTGTCTGTTATATTTTGACTGATAGTGGAGTGACGGTAGCATCTCATCATCATAAGAGCAGGCTGGTTCTTGCTAAATACTGTTAACTGATCGATCTCTGTCACTGCAGGGTTTATTTCCTCATTCATAGCCTCACAGCTTGTAAAGTACCAAGTCACTGTGGTGCACAACTGTACCTGGACCCTGAATGTTGACTGAATAACTGAATAACTGACTGATGACAGACAGAGACTTAAACCAGTTTACACAGTAAGACAAGAAGAGAGTTTCTGACATGTGGCCAGTAGGAGACATATAAAAACTAAAGACAGAGACTCCACAACTCTTTCACTTACTGTCTACATGTGTAACCACAGTTAGACAATGAGTCGATCCTTTTTACCAGAAGAAGAAACTGTTGGAACATTTTCTTTCTCTTCATTTCCTGTTTCTGAAATATTCTTTTCTTTCTGTTTCATTCTTAAGTTCATACTGTTCGTTTCTTTCTTTTCTCTGTATTTTTGTGCTTGTACTGTGTAATATTTGTAACACAGATGATTATTATTTGCTCATAATAATAATAATTTAATTTTCATTCTGTCATCCTTCACTTTCATGTGTGTTGCACCCTGTTTTGTTCTTTTATCCTCTCTTATTTAATTGTTTTATACATTTACTCCATCTTTATTGTTTGATGTTAATATTTATGAATACTTTTTATTTTTTTATGTATGTATATGTGGAATATTTCTATATGTATATACTATATATATATGTTTTTGTATCTTGAGCATTTTGGGAATAAAAGTTCCCTTTGGAATGAAAAAAGTTCTCTTTTATTTCACAAATTCACCTTCATTTATCCAGAATAAAGCGTCACGAAGGTGCTTCAATAACTTTGATGAATCATTTAATCTTTCCAACATTTTTAAATCAGTTTCTGTCAATCAGTAATTAGAAACCCATTGTTTCTTCTCAGTGTTATTTGTTTTATGATGTTTATATTTTCTGTATGGTTGAGTATATTTCATGTTAGTAACTTATTGATTCTTTCAGGCTCCATTTGACAGACGTCAGTGTCTCCATTTTGTTTGTCAGTGAAAGTGAAAGCAACACTTTGCACTTTAAACTCAGTAAACACATACTTGTAAATGTAGCATTTATTTAGTTTTATTGTATTACACTAAAACAGCTTCATCTGTGGAATGTCTGAGTTGATTAGAGGATTTATCTGATGACAGAATGATGTTTGTGCTGAACTTTAATGGCGTCAGTTCAGAGAAGGAACACTTTCACACAATTTTGTGACATTTTTGACCTACAAATAATTTTTCTATGTGAAGAGAGTGTATGACTGGTACACGACGACATTTAGGAAGATGGCTTGATTCATCTTACAGTTAAATCTCTGGACTGTTTGGATAAAACAATCTTCTCATAACTAAGAGACATTCAGTAAATAAGAAATGAACCGCTCTGATTTCTCCACTGAAATAATCTCTGGTCCATCAGATGGAGCAAACACAGCATCAGGTGGCAAATGGAAAACAAGAGGAAGAACATGGAGAAGAGCATGCTCTCTTTTTGCTGGATGTCTGAGTCACCTGACAGTAGCAGTGTGTTACTGAGCTCAGGCTCAGTCCTTTCACTGGATTCACTGGATTCACTGGATTCACTGGATTCACTGGATTCAGTTCACATCTATGTTCTTCAGCTCCATCAGCTTAAAGAACGCAGTTCTTTTACTATCTTCCCAGCTCCATTCAAGTTTAAAGTGCCTATTTGAATTCACACATGGAGAAACAATTGTTATTACTGATATTATTGTGTCATGCATTTATAAATGTCAAACCCACTTGTGCTTCAAAGTTACTATCAACAAAACCAGCAGACGCTGCATCTCATCTGATTGATGATATTAAACTAACAAACCATCCTGGCTTTTTTACAGCTTTACAAACTAAACTTTCCAACTTAAAGACACTAAAATGAAACTAACGTCCATCTTTTCTTCATCAGGGCTCAGAAATATTCCTGAATTTCAATCATACATTTCACTCAATAAATTCTCTTAACAGGGACGATACAAAAGAAATGTGATTGATTGTCAACGTCTCCCAGTTCACACAGCTCACATAACCTGGATGTTTGAACAGGAGGGGACCTGTTGGTACCATGTGGTTCAATATAAGGTTCACTACCACAGGAGTGATTCATTTCAATACAAGTCTGTCATTTTGGTTTTAACAGAATATCTTTTGATCATTTTTCTTTAAAGTTAGTGAGTAGCCGCATCCTAGTTGCATTAATGTTGCAGCTTAGATTATTTCTATAGATATATTCCTCCATGATGCTACTGAGCTCTTTCTTTAGTGATCTAGTCTTCAGCTATACTTCCTCTAGCTAACTCTTTCTCACGCAGCCGAGTTAAATACTGATATAAACTCTGACTAACCGTCTCCACCGACTGAAGATCACTAAACTTCCAGATCATTTCTCCTGGATTACTTCTAGCTGAAGCTCTTTCTACCTCGCCTTCCCATCTACATATATACAGAATGTATGAATGTGTGTGTGATCACGACTTCTTTAATGCATTTCAAATGTTTTACTTATATTTGTGAATCACTTTGTAACTGTGGAAAAGTGTAATAAAAGTGTATTATTATTTATTTAAAGTCAGGATCACTGTGGAAATAAGTTGATAATAATAATTAGTTGAACTTGTTGTAAAAACGTGTTAAATAACTGTGATGAATCATGTTATAACTAAATATAATCTGACAGAGAAGTGAATGTATTTAATGTGATGTATCTTCTGATTAAATGCAGGTTTTCAGGCTGATGAAGCTGCAGTTCTGCTGCCACCTGCAGGTCAGACGAGTGGCTGCAGACGGTTCCTCAGGACCAGCTGGTGTTTGATCAATAATCAATAAACTGTCACAGTCATCAATAATAATAAACTACAGTCACCAGACTCTGTTATATTTGTGTTTTTAATAAGTTTGTTTGGAATCATTTAAATAACATAAAGCAGCAGAAACAGAAGGACATTAATAATATTCATGTTTATTCATATCAACACATTTACAGACAGGTGAGTCGATGCTGGACTGAGCCATTCAGCGGGGGGGGGGGGGGGGGGGGGGGGGTCCTGATGGACTTGTATAATATATTATAATAAATTGTTTGCAGCTGACCCTGTGTAAACTATTCATCATATTTGGGTTCATGCTCAGTTATTCATTCATTTCCAGGAAATTGGTATAAAATCGAAGGAGCTGTAAAATAAAGTGTTGCCGTCAAATCCAGTAGATATCTTTCAACGTTACAGTCTTTTCAGTGCCAAAGTCCCTCTTTACACTATACTTCCACCACAAGAGGGAATTTGATGCTAAAAAGACTGTAAATGTGTCAGATATCCACTTGATATGACTAACTCAGACTTTTAGATGACTGTGTGACACACTGTGGATTTTACATGAAAGCACATTTGAAGGATGTTTTAATATCCAGTATGAAGAGGAGGAATGATCACAGCGAGGAAAAACCTCTTTCACTGTTACTATGGACTCCTGACTGCTGGTTTAATCAGACTTAATGAACTGTGACTTTGTCCTTTAAAGTCTTTCTTCAGTAATAATCTCAGATGTGAACTGATGAAGCTAATGTAGCAGCTAAGGCTAACTGTTAGCAGCAGCTAGCTGTTAGCTTCGGTCTGAATAACTTCCTAATAAATAAATGAAGCAGAGGCTCTTCCCGCCTCCTGAGGCCGCCTCCCGGCTCACCTGGCCCCCTTGCTGGCTGCGGAGGTTTTTCTCCTCGTTCAATGAGAGGAACACCCGCAGGAGGAACTCCTTCAAACATCAAATATTCCAATAAGTCCTGAAATAAACTGATTAACTTTATTAACAGACTGATGACAAATTACCTGCTGAGTCTGTTGAACACTTTCTGCTCCTTAATTCAATTTAAAACTACATTGATTATTTATTAGAATGAACAGAATGTTTTTCTTTTGGCGTTTTATTTCAATTTGCACCTTTTAACAGGAAGTGACGTCACCAGCGGCTGAAGCTTAAAGTTACACTGCTGCTAAACTTTATGTAAACAAAATCCGTTACAAACATTAAATCTGATGTTCAGTTTGAACATTATAAGAAAAACATTTCAGACTTTAACTGTTAGTTTATTGAATATTCAGTTGTGAAATATCGATGAACTTGTGGTCATGTGACTGAACATGGAAACGCCGTGATGTCACGGCGAACAGAGACGCTGCACACAGACGGATGTTTCATGGTTTTTATTGTCAGAAAATGGTGCTGCCGTTTACAGACGGCGACCGCGGCGGCCGCCCTTCCTCCTGGTCGAGTCTGACGGGATCGGGGTGACGTCCTCTGTACACAACAAACAAACAAACAAACAACAAAACAGTTTGTTAATAAAGTTTCATTCAATCAGCTCCAAACTGAAGCTTCGGTCTGTTTCAACGTTTCACACAAATCTTTCACGTCAGGTTCACTTTTACTGAGAAAATGGTCATCTGTTGTCACGGCAACAAAATGTTTGTTTTTTTCTTCCTCTGAATGTCGTCAACATGTTGCAGGTGAATAATAATAACGACAAACAGAACATTAAAGCAGCTTCATTAACTTTATTATCTCATCGTTTGATCGTTTATTGTCCTGTGAAACTTTTTGTGTCTTTAATTAATCAATAATGTGATCAATAACATGATCGTTGTATAAAATCTAATATGTTTCAACTTCCTGCTGAAATTAAATCAGTTTATAAAATGTTAGAAAATTAAAAACGTTCGACGTCTTCAAATCTTTGTTGATTGATCAGATACGAGCCGGTTTATTGATCAGATATCAGGATTCAACTAATCAACGTTCTGTATAATTGAACCACATTTACATTTAGTCGACTGATCGATCGTTTCAGTATCAGACAGACTGGAGGATGCTGATGCAAGCGTTGCCGTGGAGACGTGATGACTGACAGCATGCGTTGTACTCACCGATGCGTCCGATCTTCATGCCGGAGCGAGCCAGAGCTCTGAGAGCAGACTGAGCTCCGGGACCAGGAGTCTTTGTCCTGGAACACAAGAAACACAAATCAAGTTTTATTTGATGTCTGATCAATATTCAGCTCGTTCATTTATTTATTTATTATTATTACACACATTCAGGTGAGAAACTCATATTTAAGGTGACTCTGACACGAACATGAACGCAGCGTCGTGTTCTGTATCTGAGCTCCTGAACTAAACATCGTTTTAACGGAACCACTACGGATCAATTCACCTCCAAATACTCCGATAAATGTTTTAATCATTGACTGTGAATGAAGCAGAGCTGCAACGATCAATACATTAATCAACTATCTGGATGATCAATCAGTCCTTTTGACTCTTTAGTTAAAAAAAGCTCGTTACATGTGAATATTTTCTGTCTCTGACGGTAAACAAACATCTTTGATTAGAGATCAATATTTAATGAACCAAACAACTAATCAATAATCTAAAAATAATGATCAACAGATGAATTATTGATCAGTTGCAGCTCTGAAGGTTGTTAAACATTTAAACTTCTGTTGGATAAAAACTTGCAGCCGTTTGACTTTCAGGAACCTTTGAGAATGATTGATTGGTTCATGTTTGTATTGATGGGGCAGTGATCAGGTGTATTGATCGGGCAGTGATCAGGTGTATTGATCGGGCTCTTACCTGTTTCCTCCGGTGGCTCTCAGCTTGATGTGCAGCGCTGTGATTCCCAGCTCTTTGCAGCGCTGAGCGACGTCCTGAGCGGCCAACATGGCGGCGTACGGAGACGACTCGTCTCTGTCGGCCTTCACCTTCATCCCGCCGGTCACGCGGCAGATCGTCTCCCTGGAAACACACACAAACACACAGCGTTAGACCCATCAGGGAGCAGACTGAGTAGCAGGCGGTGGCCGGCGGCGGCGGGTCGGACTTACTTCCCGGAGAGGTCGGTGACGTGGACGAAGGTGTCGTTGAAGGAGGCGAAGATGTGACAGACGCCGAACACGTTTTCTCCTTCGGCCACCTGAGGACCCAGACTGATCACCTGCTCCTCCTTCTTCTCCTTCCCTTTACGAGGAGCCATCGTCTGACCGGGAGGAAGAGGAGGAGAGAGGAAGAGTTAAAACACCGTTATGTATTGATCAGCTCACATCACACTTTAACTGCTTCTTAATGTCACATTATCACATTTTTATCAATACTTTGATATTAAGATTGATTTATCGATCGCGCTCCTGCCGTTAAATCAACTGATCTATCCGTCCACCGGGTCACAGCAGCAACCTGCTCCAGCTCCTCCTGGTGGATCCCAGACCAGGAGGATCCAGACCAGGTCACCGAACCACCTCAGCTGACTCCTTTCAATGAAGGAGCAGCGACTCTTCTGATCTCAAAACACCCTCCGCAGCCGCTCGGATCTGACCTCCAATCAGACGTCAGAATCAGAAACACCATCATCGACCACGACTGTTAAAACTACACTATAAACACGTCTGAATGTCTTCAGACACTCAGCGAGATAATCTCAACAATCCTCCAACATCAGATCAAACTACGAGTCTCATCATCAACTGACAGGTTCACTAAACTAAACTCAGACTAACATCAGCTCTCACACTGAAAAAACCACCGCAGAAATATAAATATACAACTTATAACAACGTGCAAAACTTTAACATCCGCAGACCAGTTGAATAATACTTATGGCGTGAGTTATTTGATTAGCTGCATCTATTTAATGAAAACTTTAATGTTGAAACATTTAGACGGTTAGTTTGACAGAAAGGCGGACTTCAAGCTGTGTCCGATAATGGAACCGACGGGTTTAGCCGGTCACATGGTGGCTTCAGCACCGGTTCTTCAACACTGAAGCTAAACACAGCTGCTAACAGACTGCTGAGAAAGTTTTCTGATTACAACACGAGCAATAACCGGCAGCTTCACACCGACTTAAAGCTCTTAACTTCATATCGATCTGATAAACTGATCGACACAGACGAAGCTCCGGCGACAGACTGCAGACATGCTAACGTTAGCTCATTAGCTTCTGGCAGCACACAGTCTCACCTGAACCGTTTTCACCTGCTGCGTCACTTCTAAGGACAGAAAACCTTTTAACGTAACGTTTTAAGTTAATAATAAAGTTAAGAATAAATCAGTAAAGTTCGTTTTCCGGCTCTAAACTCTCCGCTCGGAGCTAAAATGGCGACGTGTTGCCACTGCTCGCAGAGAAACTCAAAAACGTCTAAAATCAAAGTTTTAGTTTCACACAGAGAAACAATTTAAACGCCAACAGACATGAAGAACATCACAGTTTCAACAGAAAGACGTTAAATCATCGGATGATCACCTAAAAAGCAGATTAATGTCGGATTAAATCTCCGGGAAGAACTCACCTCAGTGTCTCTTTGCGAAGCAGAAACAAGAAAGGAAAGAACTTCCGCTTCCGGGGGTAAAGTTGAGGGGGGCCAGCGCGGGAACGAGCTGCTGCTGCCGCCACGTGGTTCCACACGAAATACACATTTGAGTTTTTATTATTAATTCAAAGCACAACAAAACTTCCAAAATACTGCAGTAAAAGTACCAATAAATACATGTAAAAATACTCCATTACAAGTAAAAGTACATAAGTATTGTGGACTTAATGTAGTTAAAGTATTGCAGTAAAAGTACATAAGTATTATGAGCTTGATGTAGTTAAAGTATTGCAGTAAAAGTACATAAGTATTATGAGCTTGATGTAGTTAAAGTATTGCAGTAAAAGTAGTGGTTTGGTCCCTCTGACTGATATATTATTATATATGACATCATTAGATTATTAATAGTGAAGCATCAGTGTTAGAGCAGCATGTTACTGTTGTAGCTGCTGGACGTGGAGCTAGTTTACACTACTTTATATACAGTTAGCTAGTTTAGTCCAGTGGTTCCCAACCTAGGGGTCGGGCCCCTCCAAAGGGTCAGCAGATAAATCTGAGGGGTGGTGAGATGATTAATGGGAGAGGAAAGAAGAAAAAACAAAGTTCTGATACACAAATCTGTTTTCAGTTTTTGGACTTTTTCTCTAATCTTTGATTTTTGCTGAAATATTGGATCATTTGAACATTTATTGAAATGAAAGCATGTGAGAAGTTTAGAGGGAAAAATCACTATTTGGTGGAGCTGTTAACAACTCATAGACATGTGAAATGTGACCCCGACTACACACTGCTTTTTGTAAGACGTCAAAAGACAAAAAGGTTGGAAACCACTGGTTTCATCTTTAACAATGTGTTGTATTTTAAAAGCTTGTTATATTATCCATTGTGTCAAATCTTCATCTGAAAAGTAACTAAAGCTGTCAAATAAATGTAGTGGAGTAGAAAGTACAATATTTCCCTCTGAAATGTAGAAAGTAGCATCACATGGAAATACTCCAGTAAAGTACAAGTACCTCAAAACTGTACTTCAGTACAGTACTTGAGTGAATGTTGAGTGAACTTAGTTTTCCACCACTGAGTTGAGTACCTGAGCAGCAGGTGGATTCAATCATCATCGACCAATATAATGCTGCCCAACATCAGTACTGCTGGTACTAGTGGAAGTAAAGTACCACTGGTAGAATCAGTGGACGCAGTGCTAGTAGGTACTACTACTACCTGCAACAACAGTAGTAGCAGTAGTGGTATTTGCAGCAGTACACACTGTAGTTCCTTTAAAAGTGGCAATAGTAGTAATATTTGCATCAGTCATAGCAGTAGCAGTAATTGTAGTTGCAGTAGTAGTAATACTTGCAGTAGAAGTAATAGCAATAGTATTAGCATTGACAGCAGCAGTAGTACTAATAAAACAACAGCAATCCTAGAATACTGTTCTCTACCATCGACAGACTGTTAAACCCCGCCCCTGACCTTCTTACCCAAGCTTCCTCCCCCAAATGTGAGGAATTTGCTAAACATTTTAGCAATAAAATCACAACCATCAGAGGTACAATTGTTAGAATCCTGGTGAACTTGTGAACAGCAGGCAAAAATGAGAAAATTCTCCAACATCACAAACTCAGAACTTTGCAGGATTGTAGCTACGAGTAACTCTTCCACCTGTTACCTTGACCCAGTTCCATCTGCACTCATCAAGAAGGTCTTCAATAGTATTTCAAGCACAGTCATAACTGTCATTGATACATCCCTTGAAACAGGAGTTTTCCCTGATAATTTCAAAACTGCTGTTGTGACTCCTCTACAGAAGAAACTTAAGATTGTGGAGTTTTAAGCAATTATGGACTCATATCAAACCTCCCCTTTCTAAGCAAGATACTTGGAAAAGTTGTCTTCAACCAACTTAACAACTTTGTAAATGAGAATAATTTCCTGGAGAAATTTCAATCTGGTTTCAGAGCCAATCACAGTACAGAAACTGCTCTCTTTAGGATAGTTAGTGATCTGAGCATTAGCACTGATGCTAATAAAGTATCTATTCTGGTTCTTCTTGATTCAAGCGCAGCATTTGATACTATCGACCACTAAAATCCTCATAAATCGCCTCGAGAGCTCGGTCGGCCTCTCAGACTGTGTTTTAAACTGGTTCCAGACAAACATTACAGGAAGGAAACTTTTCATTAGTCTTGGAGAACATGTGTCAGGAAAACATGAAATAACTTCTGGTGTTGCACAACGGAGCTGCCTCGGGCCTCTGCTATTCTCAATATATATGCTTCTGCTAGGTGATGTCATCAGAGAACATGATGTTAGCGTCCGCAGCTATGCTGACGATACACAATTATATATATCTGTTGAACCAAGCGACCCACTTGCTCCAAACTCCCTGACTGCCCGTCTGTCCGCAATCAATAAATGGATGAGTGACAACTTTTTAAAATCAAATGAGGAAAAAACAGAAATCTTATTAATTAGATCCTTAAAAGACTCGGCAACCTGACTCCCTTAATCACACCAGAGGTAACGAACCTCGGAGTCATTTTAGATTCTGACTTGAGCTTTAAATCCTGTATACACAAAATTACTAAAACAGCATCTTTCATCTCAGAAATATTGCCGAGGTTCGATCATTCCTAACTCAGCAAGATGCTGAACTTGCCGCACTTTTTATGGATCTTCCTAAAAGGTCGATTGAAAGATTACAGCTGATTCAAAACTCTGCAGCTCGACTGTTAACAAAAACAAAAAAGAGAGAACACAGTCAGTCCAGTCTTGGCAGGCCTACACTGGCTCCCTGTGTCTTCCAGAATCAAATTCAAAGTCCTCTTACTTGTTTATAAAGCTCTCAATGGATCAGGGCCGAGCTACATCACAGAGTCCCTGATACCTTATGTTCCCTGACGAGCCCTCAGATCTTCCTCTGAGATCCATAAACCTACACAAAAGAAAATTTCCTCAATTATGCTCCCAAACTATGGAACACCTTACCTAAACAACACTTAAAACAACACTTTAACCTAGCCTTTCTATAGTAATAGTGACTTTTGCTCCATATCATATATTAAAACATTTTAATACATTTTAAGGCATTTTTATTATTTTTCATGAATGATGAAATCATGATGAATGATTTCTTGTTTGCCTCCTTTTAATCTACACAAATATTCCTGTTTAATGTTCTCAATCGTTTTTATCTTTTTAATGTGAAGCTGCATTTTGTATGAAAGGTGTTATACAAATAAAGTTTATTATTATTATTATTAACAACAACAACAACAACAACAACAACAATAATAATAATAATAATATTTGCAGTAGCTGCACTAGTAGTATCAACCATGGTACTAACGGTAGTAGTAGCAGTAGTAG
The DNA here is from genome assembly GCF_914725855.1 of Thunnus albacares. Classification (NCBI taxonomy): domain Eukaryota; kingdom Metazoa; phylum Chordata; class Actinopteri; order Scombriformes; family Scombridae; genus Thunnus; species Thunnus albacares. The sequence goes on along the minus strand of NC_058118.1, from coordinate 31,666,200 downwards.
TGTATGCAGTAGCATTAGCATTTATAACAGCAGTTGTAGTAACAATAGTAGTAATATTTTGCAGTATTATCAGTAGTAGTAATAGTTGCAGTACTATCAGTAGTAGTAGTAGTTGCAGTATTGTTATTAGTAGTATATTTGCAGTACTATCAGTAGTAGCAGTAGTTGCAGTACTATCAGTAGTAGTAGTTGCAGTATTATCAGTAGTAGTAATATTTTGCAGTATTATCAGTAGTAGTAGTAGTTGCAGTATTGTTATTAGTAGTAATATTTGCAGTACTATCAGTAGTAGTAGTAGTTGCAGCACTATCAGTAGTAGCAGTAGTTGCAGTACTATCAGTAGTAGCAGTAGTTGCAGTATTATCAGTAGTAGTAGTAGTAGTTGCAGTATTGTTATTAGAAGTAATATTTGCAGTACTATCAGTAGTAGTAGTAGTTGCAGTATTATCAGTAGTAGTAGTAGTTGCAGTATTATCAGTAGTAGTAGTAGTCGCAGTATTATCAGTAGTAGTAGTAGTAGTTGCAGTATTGTTATTAGAAGTAATATTTGCAGTACTATCAGTAGTAGTAGTAGTTGCAGTACTATCAGTAGTAGTAGTAGTTGCAGTATTGTTATTAGAAGTAATATTTGCAGTATTATCAGTAGTAGTAGTAGTTGCAGTATTGTTATTAGAAGTAATATTTGCAGTACTATCAGTAGTAGTAGTAGTTGCATTACTATCAGTAGTAGTAATATTTGCAGTACTATCAGTAGTAGTAATATTTGCAGTACTATCAGTAGTAGTAGTAGTTGCAGTATTGTTATTAGAAGTAATATTTGCAGTACTATCAGTACTAGTAGTAGTTGCAGTACTATCAGTAGTAGTAGTAGTAGTTGCAGCATTATCAGTAGTAATAACATTTCGCAGTACTATCAGTACTAGTAGTAGTTGCAGTATTGTTCTTAGTAGTAATATTTGCAGTATTACTGCAGTTTTCGCTCTTCTCTCACAAAGCTGGCCTCTTTGCAGACTTATATTTTCCAGCAGTTACCATGGCAACCCTGTGTGTGTGTGTGTGTGTGTGTGTGTGTGTGTGTGTGTAGGTTCAGGGACATATTTCAGGCCTCAGATCAGTTAATTGGGGACAAAAGTGTCTTTAATTGGTAAAAAGCTTTTTTTCGGGTCAGTGTTAATGTAGAGGAAGTCTCCTTAAAACTGACCTGGGACAACGCTGTGTGTGTGTGTGTGTGTGTGTGCGTGCGCGCGCGCGCGCGTGCGTGCGTCCGTGTGTGTGTGCGTGCGTGCGTGCGTGTGTGTGTGTGTGTGTGTGTGTGTGTGTGTGTGTCTGTGCTGGCCTGTGATTGGCTGACGGGGGAGTGGGCGGGCTGCTGCGTGTGTGTGCTGGCCTGTGATTGGCTGGCGGGAGAGTGGGCGGGCAGGTTGAGCAGCTTTCTCCCACAGATCAGGACAGAGAGTCGGAGAGTCGCAGCTCTGCTCACTGCTCTCCATCATCCCTCCATCTTCTTCTTCCTCCTCCTCCTCCTCCTCCTCTTCCTCCTCTTCCTCCTCCAGAGTCTCTTCATCTCTTTGCTTCTTCTTCCTCCTCCTCTTCCTACTCTTCCTCCTCCAGAGCCTCTTCATCTCTCTGCTTCTTCTTCTTCTTCTTCTTCTCTTCTTCCTCTCTGCTCCATCCTTCACACTGACAGACAGACGGCTCTAACTCTTGGCCTTCATCATCATCATCATCATCATCACCTTCACCACCACCATCATCATCCTCAGAGGAAGACGGACAGGGAGCCCCCTGACCCTCGCCCCGCCGGGTCGCCATGGCAACGGTCATCTGCACTCGTTTCACCGAAGAGTATCAGCTGTATGAGGAGCTGGGCAAGTAGGTCCCCCTTCATCATCCTCCTCATCATCAGCATCATTTAACTTTTCATTTGGTTTCAGTTGTTTCAATTTATGCTTCAGTATGTTCGACTGGAATAATTATATTAATGATCATTATGAATGTTACCATAAATATGATCTGATCTGATATGTGTATCATTTTATTTTAATGTTGAACTTGTTGTTTGGTCCCACTTGATATTAATTAATTAATATATATATATATATATATATATATATATATATATATATATATATATATATATATATATATATAAAGAGAGAGAGAGAGAGAGAGTTATATAATTTTTATTTGTTTTCATAATAATTATAATTATTTAAAATGATATAATATTATTTTTATTATTGTTACATTTTTAAATAATACAGTTTACAATTTCATTATGTTTTCTGTATCATTATGTGTTATTTTGTATCATTATTTTTAGTTGTTTGTAATATCTGTGATTTAATTATTTTACTTAGTACAAGTACAATAGTACATCTAATACTGAATGTGTATTTTTATTGAATTTGGATTTTATTTCTGCATTAATTTGTATGTTTTTATTTAATTTATCCTCTTTTTGTCATAACTATTAATAATATATCAATAGTAATGATTACAGATGTATTATGTATATATAGGCCATAATAATTATAATTAATAATAAGACATATTAGTGACAGATAGATGGATGGAGGAGATGGAGAAGGAGTGTAAACCTTTTTGACCCCATCCCACGCACCGCCCACACACACACATATACACACACACACACATACACACACACACACACACACACACATATACACACACACACATATACACACACACACACACAATGCCAGGTCTCTTACATAATGTGATGGTGGGTGGCAGAATTCAGCTTTCATAAGAAACAGACTCACAGAGACGTTTCTGTGAAACTGTTTGACTGTGAAAAACAGCAGAAGGAAATCATTATTAATCAATATCAATATCCTTCTTATTGATCAGGCTGCAGCTCCTCTGTGTGTTTGAGAGACAGAGATTAAAACAGAAAAGTAATAAAAAGATAACTTGACTCTTACACAAACACTGGAGCCTACATTTCCCATGATGCAGCCTGGTCGGTGTCTTTCATTAGAGCTTCTTTCTGGTCTTTAAACTCCACACCTCTAATGACATCACTATGACATCATCAGGCCACAGATGACATCATACCACAGTCTCTTTAAAAAGGAGTATTTCGCTCGTATGCAGAAAGTTATTTACAAACTTAAATGTTGTCAATAAAATCATAAATCGAGTATCATTTTAACAACATATTTTACATAACTGTTATAAATAAGTTGGTAAAAACATGCAAATTATTTTCACAAAATACATCAATTTCAGGGAAATATAACAAAAAAAAAGTGATAATTATTGTTAGAAAGGCATCCAGCTGATTGGTTCCTCCTGTTGTTTCCAGGGGAGCGTTTTCTGTGGTGCGGCGCTGTGTGAAGGTGCTGTCAGGTCAGGAGTACGCCGCCAAGATCATCAACACCAAGAAACTGTCAGCCAGAGGTGAGAACGCTACACGCATGTTATATCTGACACGTTAACATGCAGATCATAGAACACGTCATTCACTCACGTCGGCCCTTTAGTCGGCCCCCTTAGTCAGTCCCCTAGTCGGCCCTTTAGTCAGCCCCCTTAGTCAGCCCCCTGGTCGGCCCCTGTCGGCCCTTTAGTCAGTCCCCTGTCGGCCCCTGTCGGCCCTTTAGTCAGTCCCCTGGTCGGCCCCTGTCGGCCCTTTAGTCAGTCCCCTGTCGGCCCCTGTCGGCCCTTTAGTCAGTCCCCTGTCGGCCCCTGTCGGCCCTTTAGTCAGTCCCCTGTTGGCCCTTTAGTTGGCCCCCTTAGTCAGTCCCCTGGTCGGCCCCTGTCGGCCCTTTTGTCAGCCCCCTTAGTCAGCCCCCTGGTCAGCCCTTTAGTCAGCCTCTTAGTCGGCCCCCTTAGTCAGTCCCCTGGTCGGCCCCTGTCGGCCCTTTAGTCAGTCCCCTGTCGGCCCTCTGTCGGCCCTTTAGTCAGTCCCCTTAGTCAGCCCCCTGTCGGCCCCTTAGTCAGTCCCCTGTCAGCCCTTTAATCAGTCCCCTGTCGGCCCTCTAGTTGGCCTCCTTAGTCAGTCCCCTTAGTCAGTCCCCTGTCGGCCCTTTAGTCAGCCCTTTAGTCGGCCCCTTAATCAGTCCCCTTAGTCAGCCCCTGGTCGGCCCCTGTCGGCCCTTTAGTCGGCCCCCTTAGTCAGCCCCCTTAGTCAGCCCCTGTTAGCCCCTTGGTCAGCCCCCTGTCAGCCCCTTAGTCAGCCCCTCAGTCGGGCCCTTAGTTAGTCCCCTTAGTCAGTCCCCTGTTGGCCCTTTAGTCAGTCCCCTGTTGGTCCTCTGTCGGCCCTTTACTTGGCCCCTTAGTCAGTCCCCTTAGTCAGTCCCCTGTCAGCCCTTTAGTCAGCCCCTTAGTCGGCCCCTTAGTCAGCCCCTGTTGGCCCCTTAGTCAGCCCCCTGTCAGCCCCTTGGTCACTCCTCTGTCAGCCCTATGTTGGCCCTTTAGTTGGCCCCTTCAGTCAGTCCCCTTATTCAGCCCCTCAGTCGGCCCCTTAGTCAATTCCCTTAGTCAGTCACTGGTCGGCCCCTGTCGGCCCTTCAGTCGGCCCCCTTAGTTGGCCCCTGTCGGCCCTTTAGTCAGCCCCCTTAGTCGGCCCCCTTAGTTAGCCCCCTGTTGGCCCTTCAGTCAGCCTCCTTTTGGGCCCCTTAGTCAGTCTCCCTGTCAGCCCCCTGTCGGCCCTTGGTTGGCCCTTTGTTGGCTCCTACGGCTAGACTCTGTGAATGTGGGGTTTCACCATGGTTACGTTACCTAACCATCGTTGTCGCCATGGTAGCGACTTTCCTGTGACGGCACTCACCTGTCACTCAAAGCAGCCTCGTCCTTAATTATTCAGAACTTTAAGCCTTGATAAAATAAAGTAAACAGGTGAGTTATATAAACATTCACATGTACAGTTAAAATAAAGAGGAACTAAACTAGAGACCAGAAGTATTTGTTGTATCAAACTGTAAACATGTTTATTTCTGCTGTAAAATTGGACATTTTAACATGGGGGTCTATGGGGGTCTATGGGGTCCATGGGGTCTATGGAGGTTTATGGGGTCTATGGGGTCTATGGGGTCTATGGGATCTATGGAGTCTACGGGGTGTATGGGGGCTATGGGGGCCTATGGAGGTTTATGGGGGCTATGGGGTCTATGGAGGTCTATGGGGTCTATTGGGTCTATGGGATATATGGAGGTTTATGGGGGCTATGGGGTCTATGGAGGTTTATTGGGGGCTATGGGGGTCTATGGGCATCTATGAGGGTCTATGGGGGTCTGTGGGGGTATATGGGTGTCTATGAGGCCTATGGGGGTCTTTGGGGTCTGTGGGGGTCTATGGGGGTCTATGGGAGTCTGTTGTGGTCTGTGGGGGTCTATGGGGTCTATGGGGTCTATGGAGGTCTATGGGCATCTATGAGGTCTATGGGGGTCTTTGGGGTCAATGGGGGTCTATGGGGGTCTATGGGGGCTAGAGGGATCTCTGGGGGTCTATGGGGGCTATAGGGATCTCTGGGGGTCTATGGGGGTCTGTAGGAGTCTAAGGGGGTCTATGGGGACTGACTTGCTGTTGGAGTCTCTAGTGGCCATTCGAGGAACTGCAGGTTCTGGCTTCATGTTTCAGCCCTGGAGGGTCTGCAGCCTGGTGTTTATATATTTATCTGATGCTTTTAGACTTTTCTCACAGTGGAAAGAGAGAAACAAAGATCTGCAGCTGGAGCTGAACCACAGACGTTGACCTGAGTACATTTGTGATATTTGTGATATTTATTGGTTCTGATTAGTGGTGAAATGTAACTGAGTATATTTACTCAGGTGCTGCACTTAAGTACATTTAAGAGGCACTTGTACTTGTATTTCCATTTTATGCTACTTATATCCATACTTATATATGATAAATATAACACTCACTTTAAATGCATCTTGCAGCCAATACTAAGTAATATTCTGAATGCAGAGACTTTTACTTGTAATTAAGTATTTTTTTACTGTGTTTTTCTACTTTTCTTCAGTAAAACATCTCAGGACTTTTTCTACAACTCGCTATGAGTCTAAAGTTTCACCAAAAGTCTGAGCTGTCATGTCTGACGCCTTCAAAGTTCAACCTGAACCTAAAGTTTACCTTCAAACGATCCATCGTAAATCTTGAATGCAATTATTTACCTCAAAGATTTGACATTTGTTGCAGGTAGCTGTTGAATTTCTCTCAGTATTGTTTTAAAGTCAGAGCTGTGAGCTGCAGTCGAGGTGTTTTCTACCTGTAGAGGAGACGCAGACGGTGTTTCACAGAAATCATTAGTGAGAAGAATGAACGATGAGAGAAACCCCGCCTACTTTCACACCTGACCAATCACAGCGTGAAGTGGGCGTGATGTCAGATTGTCTGTTTCACAAAGTCTCTTTTTTTAATGTTTCTTGTCTCATTTGTTAATTTTTTCTGCATCTTTGATGTTTGGTTGTGTCACAGACTGAAATATTATCAGTTATCTGCAGAGAACAACCAGCAGAAGAATGAAAGCTGATGTTTGTTCAGTTGAGTTTGTCTTCTTGACCCTTGACCTCTACGGGTCTCTGTCACATTCAAACACAACGACCAAACAGAGAGAAACGCCGACGCCGTGGATCTCTGCATTTCTGTTGATTTCTTTTTTTCAGATCACTATTCTGGTTTTCAGATTTCCTTCGGTTGCTTAGCAACACCCTGCAAAGTTGACAAAGAAGTGTGTGTGTGTGTGTGTGTGTGTGTGTGTGTGTGTGTGTGTGTGTGTCAGTTTTATTCTGCAGTGATGGGAGGAAGACCTGCTGCTGTAACAGCTCTGCACCAATCCAACTCATCTTATCATCAATATTACATAATAATCATCATCATAACCTGAAGGTGTGTTGGTGACAGTGGACGTTTCTGCCAAACTCCACATTCTATCACAGCGTTTCTGTCATCAGACAGTAACTGACTAATAAATACTGTGTGTTAGAGCTGCAGCTCATCATAATTTTCATTATCAATGACTTTGATTATTTTTAAATCAATTAATTTGTCTAAAAGACAACAAAAAATGTCCATCACAGTTTCTCAGATTCCATCATGACGTCTTCAGATGTCTCGTGTTGCTCGACCAAAAGTCCAAAACGCCAAAATATTCAGTTTATGATGATAGAAAAACAGAAAATCTGAAACATGCGAGAAACTGACATCAGCAAATATTTGAAAAGACGTCACATTTGAGCTGAAGGTGAAACTTCAACCAACAGTTCAAAACACAAAGATGTTCAGTTTGTAACGAGATAAAACCGAAAAGCAGGAAGTAACTCAACTGTTGGTGACGGTGACGTCTGTGCACGCACATTGATTGACTGATCAATGACTTTATTAATTGATTCAGCTCTAATAATGATGATAATGATCTGAACGTGTGCTGGTGACGCTGCTGTTAGTTTTCAGTCTTTGTCGCGACACTGCCGACATTAGACGATGATGAGACGGAATATAAACGCTGCTTATGAACAGATCCAAACATAATCAGAGGAAATGAAGACTTTCTGTGGAGATGAACACTTCTTCACACCCTCATTAAACAGAGTAAAGATGCCAAATAGCCTCCTCCACATTTTCAGCTTTAACAAGCAACAAATTGCACATCACATCATTCATGATATTATTTCCTGACCGCTGCAGCCTCGAGCTGAGTTACTGTTTGAAGTAGCCACAGACGAGATATTTCAAACAGTGTTTATATCACTGACCAGGCAGAGCTCTCACATCACATGATGTTTGATGTCATTTTCTTACAACCAGTTGCTCCTTCAGTAAAAGTTCATTCATCGGTTTAGGAACAGACTGAAACCTGAAGTCTGAAACATACAGACGTTTTTCCATATTTACAGCTTTTAAAGCTGATTTTGAACTCATTGTGTTTAAATTTGACCTTCTTTAGTTGCACATAAGGAGAAACTTCAGAGACTTTCTGCTCTCTAATCTCAACTATGCACAAAGACACAATCTGAAAATAACAGCACGTCACACACTGCAGTTTATTATGAAGATTATTGAGCCAAAGGGAGCAAAGCAGCGCGTCACGTGACCTCATGGGGTAGAGCTCTTCTCTGAGTCTCGGCAGACGTGTTCTATAGGTCTCATGTTGACTCGGCTGTCCGACACACGCAAACAACAGCTTGTTGTTTCTTCACCATTTCAAACATCCTTTCATTCACCTCCATCTCCTTCTGACTCGTCTCTCTCTCATTGGCTATCGTGGTCCCGCTTGGAAAGCAGTGACGTAATCATTCGAGGCGGCCTGATGAGTCTGCGAGCGGTTCTGGAGGTTTAAGCCTGGATCTGTAAAACCTCTCGTATTACCAGATAATCTGGGCCGAACATCAGTACCGAACAAGGTCCCAGACCAGATGAGTCGGGGATGAATTGGCCCAAAACTCCTGTAACATAAGCCCGACTTAAGCTAGTGGAACGGAGGCTAGACAGGAAGTGATGTCATGACTTTCTGTTGTGACCAAATTACCAAAGATTTAGTGTGTCCTAATACAGTGTATGTCAGAAGCAGTATGAAGTACCAGGATGTCCTAAGATCCGTCACATCGACCAACGACAGAAGAAGTTTTATTAACCAGTTATATGCAGACTGTAGGCAACAGCAGGTACTTTCAGAACGCAGCAAATGTCTGAGTTTGTGTTGGTGGAGGTTCAGTCTCTGCCTCCATCTGTGCTTTATTTAGTTTTGATCTCTGGATGTGTGTTTGGGTTCGATGCCAATGTGACATTTGTTTTGTGTGTTTATATCTGAGAATATCTCCGCAGCTCTGAGCTTCTATCAGCTTTTGTTTTCTCTGATTTTTGGGGGGATTCCTGTGATGAAATGTTTGATATTTCGCTGCACAGATCTGTGTTCGGCTCTGATGTATAAAAGGCCTTTTGGTTGCCAGTCATTGTTTGGTGTGACGAGCTGTTGGACAGCAGCTTCTCTGCTGGCTGCCGGACACTCGTCATCACACCGAGTCTCTTCTGTTCGCTCAGCTGAAACTCGCTGTCGGATCAGACGCCTCGATGCTCTGATGCTGCTTCAGAGGGTGTTTGTGGCTTTGGACGGTTGTGGTTCAGTGTCAGAACATAATGAACAACAACAGAAGCTGACCACAGGTTTTAACCCTCTGTTCAGCTTATTTACAGACTGTTTACATGTCATTATTTTCAGAAATACCATCAATATACATGTGAGTTGTTTCGTTTTTATGAAAAAAATAGTTTTGTTTGAGTTTTTTGCTTTATATGTTGACATAAAATAAATATTAGTATCTGAATGAATAGAGGAGCGCGTCGGTGTTGACAGGACAGTCGGAGCCTTATGTCAGAAAAGATCATATTCATGGATTTTGTTGAAGCTGCAACAATTAATCGAAGCTCTTCTTATCATCAATATTACATAATAATCATTATAATAACCTGAAGGTGTGTTGGTATATATATATATATATATATATATATATATATATATATATATATATATATATATATATAGATACAGTTGTGCTCATAGGTTTACATTCCTGTCAGTATCTGTATGATGTGAACCGTTCATAGTGTTTGTAGTTGTGACCATAAAGTTCAGTTTTGGTGTAAATAACTTTGTTCCAGGAGTTTTCAGGTTGTTCTCGGTGTTGTTTGGCAGATTGTTAGTGGGCAGTTTTGAGGCGTTGGTGCAGTAACGACTTTTTTCTGGCAGCTCGACTGTGCGGCCCGTTTTTGTTGAAGTCCCTCCTTATTGTGCATCTTGAAACAGCCACTTTCAGCTGAAGCTGCATGTGGGTTCTTCTTTGCAACCTGAACAGTTTTCCAGGTGGTTGTAACTGAAATCTCTGTCGGTCCATCTGACGGTGGCTTGATATCAACACAACCTCTAATTTTCCACTTCTTTATCAGAGCTTGATCACTACTGATTGGCATTTTCAAATCTATGGATATCTGACTTATAAAGTTCATCTACCTTTTCCCCAAAACTCAGTATCCAGTAAAGTCAGAGCAGCGCTGATGAAACGTCTCATTGACTATTTATACACAAACACTAATTACAGTCAAACAAGTCACAGGTGTGGAAACTTGTGTCTATATTATCAGGTCATCTATAGATATATATTGAAACAATTTTTAAAGCAGTGGTTCCAGCTCCCCAAGTTTGACTATTTTCTGCTTTTCCTTCTCTATAAATAAACTGGTTCTTTTTGGACTGTTGGTTGGACAAATTAAGACCTTTACAAAAGTCTCCATGAACTCTGAGAAGTTGTGATGGCAACAAACTCTCTGAATTAAATGACATTGTGTCAATGTGTTTTATGATGTGGTTAAAGAAGGGTTAAGTTTAGAGAAATGTGGTTTGGGTTAAAATAAATTCTTAGTTGAGGTTAGAAGGCGATGGTAGTTTTTTAAACAGAGTGGACTGTTGGTTGTAAACAGGAGAACAGTGATCTCTGGAGTTAAAGTCTGATGTTGACCTCCTCCCTTTGTGGACTTTGTCTCTGTAATAACGTCACCTGACTTCCTCCTTTGCCCCGTCACTGAAGGGCACTGTCGCTGCAACGTAAACATGTTAATTACAGGCTGAGACGACTGATTCTGTTGTTTCTGAAGTTTGATAAAAAAGCAACGAGTGGACCCAAACGCAGCACACTGAGACAGGGAAAAATGATTTATTGCAAAACTTAGATCCATCAGTGTGAGTGACGGTTAAGTGGTGGGTTGGAGAGGCAGGAGAGCACTGAAGGCGGGCTGAGCAGAGCGGAGCAGCAGGGAGCGATGAACCTGTGGCTGAGCAGGCAGGAGTGGAGCTTCACGTGGCGGTGGAGAGTAGGCAGGTAGACGGAGGGCCGGGGTGAGCGTGACTGTAGAGGAGTCTTGGCAGGCAGGCAGGCAGATGACTGTTGAACGGACCAAGCCGGCAGGCACACGAGGAGGAGTTCTGGAGCACCGGGAGACATAAAATACTTAAAGAGCAAAAAACACAGAGGAAAGTTGGGCATCTAACTACCACCACAGGTAACAGAACAAAGACTGGCAGGTGTGCCAGTCGCAGGTTGAGCAGGAGCAGGAGGAGGAGGAGGAGGAGGAGGAGGAGGAGGAGGAGGAGGAGGAGGAGGGAGTAGCCACATCCATGGACACACAGGAACACAGAGAGACAGATGGAAGAACCAGAAACACAGGGAGAAAACACTGCAATCATAGCGAGAGCCATGACAGTAGGCCCCCTCCCTCCCTTCCCCCCGCAACGGGAGCCTGCAGGCGACCCACCAGACTTGTCCTGATGGCGCCGATGGAACTCTCTAATGAGAGTGGAGTCCACGATAAAGCAGCGAGGGACCCGAGAACGATCATCTGTACCGCAAACCCTCCCAGTTCACCAAATATTGGAGACCCAATAATGGCGCAAATCCAACATCCTTCAGACATCGTAGGCAGGGTAGTTATTGATGATCCAGGCAGGTGGAGGGGGATTGGCAAGAGGGCACAATCTACTGGAAGACACTGGTTTTAACTGGGAAACATGGAGAGATAGGTGTACCTCATGGTTTTCGGAAGTCTCCGACAATTGAAGGATTAATAGCGTATCAAGGTGAGAGTTTCTTAGATTCTCTCTTTTAAGGGATGTCTTTGGAACACCAACCAAACCTTCTGACCTGGGACGTAGTTGGAGGCCGGGCTTCGGTGACGGGTCTCTCTCCAAACCTTGCGGCCGCGTCGAAGTGAAGAAAAGGACACAGCAGTCTCCCCTTCCTGTGCAGGAAACAGTGGTGGTCGGTAGCCGAGGGAACACTCAAAAGGTGAAATACCAGTGGCAGCGGAAGAACAGGGACTGTGAGTGTACTTGATCTAAACTAGCTGGGTGCTCCAGGAGGACGGGTTGGAGGCTGTGACGCAGTGGAGAGCCGCTTCCAGGCCTCGGTTGGTCCTTTCAGTCTGACCGCTGGTTTGAGGAGGCGGAGGAGAGGAAGTTTGAGAAAGGGGTCAGCTGATTTGCAATTGTCTCAACAACTCTGCCAGTGTGTGTTACCTGAACACCCACGGATTGTTGAGTCTCCATAAGGCCCCGGAGACCCCGGTGATGTCCCTGAGGAGGTTGCCGTGGGAGGAGAAGCCATTTGAAGGGAGTCGGCGGCTGCTGGGTCCATGTTTAGGCCAAATTATTCTGTCAGGAAAACAGCAACCAGTGGACTCAAGAGACAGACGGGGAGAAACACTGGATCATTGTGAGAGCCATGAAAGGAGAAGCCTTCAGTTAGTGTTTACTCTGGTTTCTCCGGTTTATAAACGACATGTTTCTATCAGTGATTTATACATTTTGCTGTAGACAATGAACATTTGATTTTGGGACTTTTTCTCTGTTTGGAAACGTATCTCTGCTCCTGACTGCTATGAATTCATGGAGTCTTGTGGCTCATGCAGGCCGAGTATATTTAATAAAAATGTCACTATTTCATTCATTCATTGGAAAATCCACGTCTGAAGAGTAACTATAACTGTGAAATAAAGTGGAATAAAAAGTGAACTCCCAAGATGCAATTCATTAACAAACATCCAATCACAGAGCTTCATGTTCTGGCAAATGAGGAGTCTTCTTCTCCGTAACAGCTGCAGCCGAGGATCATGGGTATTGTAGTGTTTAAAGGCAGATGAGAGTTTCTGTGTTCAGTAGTATTGATTGACAGCTGAGATATCCAATCAGGAGGCAGAACTCAGACCATGTGGGCTCTCTGTGTGCATCAATACCTGATCAATAACTCTGATCAGTAATATCTGTGTTTCTGTCTGCTGTCAGATCATCAGAAGCTGGACCGCGAAGCTCGAATCTGTCGTTTACTGAAACACCCCAACATCGGTGAGTACTACTGCAAATACTACTACTGTTATTACTGCAAATACTACTACTGTTATTACTGCTAATACTACTACTGTTATTACTGCTAATACTACTACTGTTATTACTGCTAATACTACTACTAATACTGCTACTGCAAGTACTACTACTGTTATTACTGCTAATACTACTACTAATACTGCTACTGCAAGTACTACTACTGTTATTACTGCTAATATTACTACTACTGCAAGTACAACTACAAGCACTACTGTTATTACTGCTAATACTACTACTGTTATTACTGCTAATACTACTACTGTTATTACTGCAAATAATACTACTGTTATTACTGCTAATACTACTGTTATTACTGCTAATAGTACTACTGATTCTCTACTCGTATATATTCTTGACTACTACTTCTGTACTACTGCTACTACTACTGATACTACTAGCACTGTTTGTACTACTACTGCTACCACAATACTACTACCTCTACCACTAGTACTCTAACTCTACTGCTACTATATGAGCAGCTGCTGCTGTTACTACTAGAACTGTGTACTAATACTGCTGCAGCTACTATGACCACTACATCCCTGCGTGTACTGTTACTGCGTTGTATACTGTGTACTCCGTCAGTACTACAGTCTGTCTCAGGCGTTATTTGGCTCTCGATGACTTTGGATTAAAAATGGATGACAAGGATGATGATGATGATGATGATGATGATAAATTATGGAGCTGTTGGCGTTACCAACGGCAACCAGAGCATAATCACTAATTCATGAGGAGATATAATTACCACGGAGACGAGAGACAAAGAGGACGGAGAGGTTTTCCTCCGACTCTCTGATCTCAACACGTCAACAACTCACAGCCTCGACTGCAGTAAAAATACTCCGATACAAGAAAAGTACTCAGGATTCAGTAAAAAAGTACTGCAGACTGTCCTCTCATCAGCTCTCAGAACGATCAGAGCTGTTTGAAAATGGGAACCGTGAGCAGCTGCAGTCGATATTTATGACAGATTCTATAAAAATATAGAATTTAGTTTGTGTAAAAAGACACACGTGATGTGAAGATATGACTCATAACTAATAAACTAAACGGTCTAAAAATCAATAAAATACAACAACAAACATTCACTCAGAGTAACTTTACTGCATCAGAGAGGTCAGAGGTCAACATCAAAACCAACAAATAACCAGCTCAGATACTTTACGTCAGTAAAAACTCCTTCATTCAAAATTTAAACATGGAAATATCTCAAATCTGCACTTAAAATCTGTTCAGTAGCTGAATAAATGTACTTCGATCTGTAAAGTACTGCTGAGGAAGTATTCAGATCCTTTACCGCAGTAAAAGTACATAAGTATTATGAGCTTGATGTAGTTAAAGTATTGCAGTAAAAGTACATAAGTATTATGAGCTTGATGTAGTTAAAGTATTGCAGTAAAAGTACATAAGTATTATGAGCTTGATGTAGTTAAAGTATTGCAGTAAAAGTACATAAGTATTATGAGCTTGATGTAGTTAAAGTATTGCAGTAAAAGTAGTGGTTTGGTCCCTCTGACTGATATATTATTATATATGACATCATTAGATTATTAATAGTGAAGCATCAGTGTTAGAGCAGCATGTTACTGTTGTAGCTGCTGGAGGTGGAGCTAGTTTACACTACTTTATATACAGTTAGCTAGTTTAGTCCAGTGGTTCCCAACCTAGGGGTCGGGCCCCTCCAAAGGGTCAGCAGATAAATCTGAGGGGTGGTGAGATGATTAATGGGAGAGGAAAGAAGAAAAAACAAAGTTCTTTGTCTCTAATCTTTGATTTTTGCTGAAATATTGGATCATTTGAACATTTATTGAAATGAAAGCATGTGAGAAGTTTAGAGGGAAAAATCACTATTTGGTGGAGCTGTTAACAACTCATAGACATGTGAAATGTGACCCCGACTACACACTGCTTTTTGTAAGACGTCAAAAGCCAAAAAGGTTGGAAACCACTGGTTTCATCTTTAACAATGTGTTGTATTTTAAAAGCTTGTTATATTATCCATTGTGTCAAATCTTCATCTGAAAAGTAACTAAAGCTGTCAAATAAATGTAGTGGAGTAGAAAGTACAATATTTCCCTCTGAAATGTAGAAAGTAGCATCACATGGAAATACTCAAGTGAAGTACAAGTACCTCTAAACTGTACTTGAGTAAATGTTATTTTCCACTGCTGACAGCTGATGTCTGTAAGTGTCGGAGGTGAACAGGTGGGTGTAGAATATAAAACGCTGCAGATTTTTCACAATTAGAAGACAAGATTACTGAATCTTGTCCGGACTGAATGCTACCACAGAAGAAGAAGATGCTAAAGTCGATGCAAAAACAATAAAAAAACAATGAAAACGTGTCCATCAAACCAAATGTATCTCAGCTCTCAGTCAGGACGATTCTCTCTAGAAAAAGATGCAGTGACAGTGAACTGGAGGCAGAATCTACTGAGAGATCATTTCCTGTCTTGAAACGTGTGTTTAGTGTTTAAAACTCTTCTACAGTGAGATGAAACACTCTCAGCTGTGAGGGAAAATCTGATCTAATCCACCAAAAAAAAAAAAAACTCTGTCTTTATTAAAGAGGAAACAAACTGAACCAGAGTCAGTCAGGTGTTCAAACATGACCTCATGAGGACCCAACCGGCCAATCAGGGGGCTGCAGCCGAACTGAGCATCCAATCAGAGCTCTGTGTGGGCAGGTGATGCTCTACAGATACTGAGGAGTGTTACGTAACTCTGTGTGTGTGTGTGTGTGTGTGTGTGTGTGTGTGTATGTGTGTGTGTGTGTTGCTAAGCAACAATGTCCTTAGGTGAAGGCATCAAAACCCTCTCTCCTCCTACACACACACACACACACACACACACACACACACACACACACACACACCTGTGTGAAAGCACTCAAAAAGAACTAATCAGGTTTTTCTCTCGAAACTCCTACACAGTACAGCAGAGGGATTTGATGTGTGTGTGTGTGTGTGTGTGTGTGTGTGTGTGTGGGCAGCTTCTTCTTCTCTTTCCTCTGTTATATATCCTGTTATACAATATACGCAGGAACAGACAGACACAGCTTCAGTAAGTTATCATCACAGTCCAACATGGAGGCGGCGTTCAGGAAATCATCCGTCAGCCAGCGTGTGAAGCTTCTCTTCAGTTCTCAGACTGACTCGACTTATTAAATGTTTCATCAGCTGTTTTAAACATATAAAGCTCAGTCAGACAGGATGACGTCACAGAGGAGGACTGAAACTAACGAGCATCAGTCGATACTGAAGTCTGATCACCAACACGCAGCCAAACCACCCAAAACACTTCATAATGTCTCAAAATAAACAGACAACAGGAAGCGTTGCATAAATGATGAACTCTTATCTTGGAAGTTTGAATGATTTGTCACATAAATCAGTATTTTATTATAGAACAACACATTTTTACTGTACTGACTGTACTCGAGTAACAAGAATGACTCAGAAATGCAGCAGTTTGCTTCAATATTCTTTGCATTTAGTGGTTTAATTGTGGAAAAATAAAAAGTTGAAACAAAAAAAAAGACAAATTCTTGAAATTCCAGGCTGCAATAATGATTAATAACGACAAAAACCCATCAACAACATGTCGTATAATCACTGCTGTGCAGTACTGTGAAGGTTCTAGTTCTCATCAACATCACGTCTTCAGGAGAAATGTCTCCTCAGCCACATGCATGACGTCTGGTCATGTGGATGAAGGTCATAAACCTTCACGCGGAGGAAGACTCCTCTATGGGGTTTAGGAAGAGGAGCATGAAGGCAGGAGTAGTACTGAGCACATGATGGAGAACCACATCATCCCACACAACTCTGTCTTCCACCGGCACAGATCCGTGATCCAGATCATCCATCTCCTCTCCCATTAATCATCTCACCACCCCTCAGATTTATCTGCTGACCCTTTGGAGGGGCCCCGACCCCTAGGTTGGGAACCACTGGACTAAACTAGCTAACTGTATATAAAGTAGTGTAAACTAGCTCCACCTCCAGCAGCTACAACAGTAACATGCTGCTCTAACACTGATGCTTCACTATTAATAATCTAATGATGTCATATATAATAATATATCAGTCAGAGGGACCAAACCACTACTTTTACTGCAATACTTTAACTACATCAAGCTCATAATACTTATGTACTTTTACTGCAATACTTTAACTACATCAAGCTCATAATACTTATGTACTTTTACTGCAATACTTTAACTACATCAAGCTCATAATACTTATGTACTTTTACTGCAATACTTTAACTACATCAAGCTCATAATACTTATGTACTTTTACTGTAGGAGGGTTTTTCATGCAGGATTTTTACTTGTAATGGAGTATTTTTACACTGCTGTTCTGGTACTTTTACTGCAGTAAAGTATCTGAGTACTTCTTCCGTCACTAGTCGCCTGTTTGATAAACAAAACGTTTCTTTCTTGCAGTTCGGCTACATGACAGCATCTCAGAGGAGGCGCATCATTACCTCATCTTTGACCTGTGAGTTCTGTCTGTTACATATATGTGATATTATGTCATGTTACATCATGTCGTCGTGTTTCGTCACATTATGTCACACTTTTTGATGTTTTGCTTTATCGTGATGTGTTACTTTGTATCATATTGTTACATTTCATTATGATGTATCATGTTATATTATTTATTACTTTTTTTATTTTATATGATATATTTAACTGGAGTAATAGTAGTAAATAATATAACATAACACAATAAAACATACAGTACGACACATTACAGTTTATTATTTTAATGATATATTACATAACATTAAAATAACACTATATGTTTGTCACACTATATTTTGTTTTGTTATATTATAATACATTAATAATAATAATAATAATAATAATAATAATACATTTAATTTGTACCACACTTCTCATTCATAATGCTGCAGTATTAATAACATAAAACACAGTTATGTTGTTCTGCTTCATGTTGTTATTTTATATTATGATGTTATGATGTTATGTTGTTGTAGAATAAATATTGCTTTGTACATAGTTATAATTTAACGTTATTGTTGTTTTTACATCACGATATTTTTGTTGTGTTGTAACTTTACACTTTATATGTTGTTATTATTATCCACGTTATGTTTTGTTATGTACATGTTAAATTAGCTGTAATGTTCTCTCTCAGGGTGACGGGCGGAGAGTTGTTTGAAGATATTGTAGCCAGAGAATATTACAGTGAAGCTGACGCCAGGTAAGAAAAACACAAACATTCATCAATCAATCATTTCATCCACTCGTCTAACTTGTGTTTCAGCCTGAACACCAGGTGACAGCAGACACACGCAGAGAGGCAGCGAGGTGTAAATCTCTAAACATTAATGGATTTTTTATTTTTAATCCAAGTGTGACGGAGCAGGTTCTCCTCCAGGTCACACGACACCTGGTCCACAATCAGCTGTTTAAAACGTAAACAAACGAGCCGAGAGACACTGTTTTATTCAGACTGAGTAACAACGAAGGTGTGAACGGCTGAGTGACAGGTGAGCTCAAATCAGCTGTCTGTTGTCATGGAAACATGAACTTGAATCACTTCTTCCTGCTCATTAGATTAGATTCAACTTTATTGTCAATGTCAAACGACTATCAAAGAAACAGTCAGCGTCTAACCAGAAATGCAAGAGAAAAGTATAATTTACAGATGAATGCAGGACAGTAAAGCAGTGGAGACAATATACAAATATTATTTATGTTAATATTTTAAATACGGAAACACAGAGAGGAGGTTGAACAGTGACATTGTTTGAACAGTGAAGGGGTTCTGGCTCCTGTAACGCTGCCGGATGGGAGGAGGGTGGAGGTCCACGGTTGGGATGAGACGCATCCTTGATGATGTTTCTGCCCAGCCGGTGCTCGGGGTAAATGTTCTTGATGGTGGGTAACTGGGTGCTGGTGATGCGGCACCCAGTTACCCAGGAGCTCAGGGACCAGGTGAGATCATCGGAGATGTGGATGCAGAGGAACTTGAAGCTTGACACACAGTCCATTACAACTCCGTAGACGTAGATGATGTAGACGTAGATGATGTAGATGACGTAGATGTAGATGATGTAGATGATGTAGATGATGTAGATGTAGATGATGTAGATGTAGATGATGTAGATGATGTAGATGATGTAGATGTAGATGATGTAGATGTAGATGACGTAGATGTAGATGATGTAGATGATGTAGATGATGTAGATGATGTAGATGTAGATGATGTAGATGTAGATGTAGATGTAGATGACGTAGATGTAGATGTAGATGTAGATGATGTAGATGTAGATGTAGATGATGTAGATGTAGATGTAGATGTAGATGACGTAGATGTAGATGTAGATGTAGATGATGTAGATGTAGATGTAGATGATGTAGATGTAGATGTAGATGTAGATGTAGATGTAGATGATGTAGATGTAGATGACGTAGATGTAGATGATGTAGATGTAGATGTAGATGTAGATGATATAGATGTAGATGTAGATGTAGATGTAGATGATGTAGATGTAGATGTAGATGATGTAGATGTAGATGATGTAGACGTAGATGTTGATGATGTAGATGTAGATGATGTAGATGTAGATGATGTAGATGTAGATGTAGATGATATAGATGTAGATGTTGATGTAGATGTAGATGATGTAGATGTAGATGTAGATGATGTAGATGTAGATGATGTAGACGTAGATGTTGATGATGTAGATGAAGATGATGTAGATGTAGATGATGTAGATGTAGATGATGTAGATGTAGATGTAGATGATGTAGATGTAGATGTAGATGATGTAGATGTAGATGATGTAGATGTAGATGTAGATGTAGATGATGTAGACGTAGATGTAGATGATGTAGATGTAGATGAAGATGTAGATGATGAAGATGTAGATGATTTAGATGTAGATGATGTAGATGTAGATGATGTAGACGTAGATGTAGATGATGTAGATGTAGATGTTGATGATGTAGATGTAGATGAAGATGATGTAGATGTAGATGATGTAGATGTAGATGTAGATGATGTAGATGTAGATGATGTAGATGTAGATGATGTAGATGATGTAGATGTAGATGTAGATGTAGATGTAGATGATGTAGACGTAGATGATGTAGATGTAGATGTAGATGATGTAGATGTAGATGATGTAGATGTAGATGTAGATGATGTAGATGTAGATGATGTAGATGTAGATGATGTAGATGATGTAGATGTAGATGTAGATGTAGATGAAGATGATGTAGATGTAGATGATGTAGATGTAGATGTAGATGATGTAGATGTAGATGATGTAGATGTAGATGTAGATGATGTAGATGTAGATGTAGATGTAGATGATGTAGACGTAGATGTAGATGATGTAGACGTAGATGTAGATGATGTAGATGTAGATGTAGATGTAGATGATGAAGATGTAGATGTAGATGTAGATGATGTAGATGTAGATGTAGATGTAGATGATGTAGACGTAGATGTAGATGATGTAGACGTAGATGTAGATGATGTAGATGTAGATGTAGATGTAGATGTAGATGATGTAGATGTAGATGTAGATGTAGATGATGTAGACGTAGATGTAGATGATGTAGACGTAGATGTAGATGATGTAGATGTAGACGTAGATGTAGATGATGTAGATGTAGATGTAGATGTAGATGATGTAGATGTAGATGTAGATGTAGATGATGTAGACGTAGATGTAGATGATGTAGACGTAGATGTAGATGATGTAGATGTAGATGAAGATGTAGATGATGAAGATGTAGATGATTTAGATGTAGATGATGTAGACGTAGATGTAGATGATGTAGATGTAGATGTAGATGATGAAGATGTAGATGATGTAGATGTAGATGATTTAGATGTAGATGATGAAGATGTAGATGATGTAGATGTAGATGATGTAGATGTAGATGATTTAGATGTAGATGATGTAGATGTAGATGAAGATGTAGATGATGAAGATGTAGATGATGTAGATGTAGATGATTTAGATGTAGATGATGTAGATGTAGATGTAGATGATGTAGATGTAGATGTAGATGTAGATGATGAAGATGTAGATGATGTAGATGTAGATGATTTAGATGTAGATGATGTAGATGTAGATGTAGATGTAGATGACGTAGATGTAGATGATGTAGATGTAGATGTAGATGAAGATGTAGATGATGTAGACGTAGATGTAGATGATGTAGATGATGTAGATGTAGATGTAGATGTAGATGACGTAGATGTAGATGATGTAGATGTAGATGTAGATGAAGATGTAGATGATGTAGACGTAGATGTAGATGATGTAGATGTAGATGAAGATGTAGATGATGTAGATGTAGATGTAGATGTAGATGATGTAGATGTAGATGTAGATGAAGATGTAGATGATGTAGATGTAGATGTAGATGAAGATGTAGATGATGTAGACACCAGCCAGCAGCAGGTGCTGAACCTCATCCCTGTAGGTCACAGACTCAGCTCCTCATCCTCATACCACAGACACATGACCTCTGACCTCTGTGTCTCTAACCTCTGACCTCTGTGTCTCTGACCTCTGACCTCTGTGTCTCTGACCTCTGACCTCTGTGTCTCTAACCTCTGACCTCTGTGTCTCTGACCTCTGACCTCTGACCTCTGTGTCTCTGTGCAGTCACTGTATCCAGCAGATTTTGGAGGCGGTGCTACACTGTCACCAGATGGGCGTGGTCCACAGAGACCTGAAGGTAACGTTATGACATCACTAGACAGAAACAGTCCTATTAGCATTGTTAGCCTTGCTGATGTAAACCAATGGGCAGAGCTAGCGTGTTAGCATGTGTGCTGTGTCTCCAGCCAGAGAACCTGCTGCTGGCCTCCAAGTCTAAAGGAGCGGCGGTCAAACTGGCCGACTTCGGTCTCGCCATCGAGGTGGAGGGAGACCAGCAGGCCTGGTTCGGTAAGATACTGTAGTATTACTGTAGTACTACTGTAGTATTACTACTGCTAGTAC
Source organism: Thunnus albacares (assembly GCF_914725855.1). Lineage (NCBI taxonomy): Eukaryota > Metazoa > Chordata > Actinopteri > Scombriformes > Scombridae > Thunnus > Thunnus albacares. The sequence continues at coordinate 31,644,296 of NC_058118.1, read as the reverse complement.
TAGTGTGACTCTGCACTCTACCTGTTGTAACTTGTTAAATTTAAGTTCATTTATTTCATTTGTATTTTATTTTAATTTATTCTTTGTTTCATTTTTATTACATTTTTCTTTATGTTTGTATATTCTACTTTTTATTTTATTTTGGTTTATTTTTAGTTTTTATGAGTTTGATGAATTGATGAAAAAAAAAAAATATAGTATGATTTTCCTTTTTTTAAAAATTTTTTTATTAAAGAACTACAGCATCTTACAGAAAACCACCTGGCAACACCCCGGCAACCATGCAGCAACCTGTTAACGTTTCTCTCGGTGTGTGTGTGTGTGTGTGTGTGTGTGTGTGTGTGTGTGTTTACAGGGTTTGCGGGGACTCCTGGTTATCTGTCTCCAGAGGTTTTGAGGAAGGATCCGTACGGCAAAGCAGTCGACCTCTGGGCCTGTGGTCAGATTCCACTGTCTTCTACTGTCTTCTACTATCTCCTAGTCTCCTCTACTGTCTTCTAGTCTCTTCTACTGTCTTCTAGTCTCTTCTACTGTCTTCTACTGTCTCCTACTCTCTTTTACTGTCTTCTAGTCTCTTCTACTGTCTTCTACTGTCTTCTACTGTCTCCTAGTCTCTTCTACTGTGTTCTACTGTCTCCTACTCTCTTTTACTGTCTTCTAGTCTCTTCTACTGTCTTCTACTGTCTTCTACTGTCTCCTGTACTCGTGCCCTCTCAGGTGTGTTTTTTCTCCCCTCAGGTGTGATTCTCTACATCTTATTGGTCGGTTATCCTCCATTCTGGGATGAAGATCAACATCGTCTCTACCAGCAGATCAAAGCTGGAGCTTATGATGTAGGTCACATGACTGTTTACCTGTAGTGTAATGACGGAGCTCAGTCATTGGTCTGTGTGTGTGTGTTGGGGGCGGGGCTTTGCTTGCTGACCTCATCCTGTCTGCCTCGTGTCCTAGTTCCCGTCTCCGGAGTGGGACACGGTGACCCCTGAAGCCAAAGACCTCATTAACAAGATGTTGACCATCAATCCGGCCAAACGCATCACAGCCGCCGAGGCGCTCAAACACCCCTGGATCTCTGTGAGTCAGCTGACCTCTGACCTCTTACCCTGCTCTGACAGATGATGATGATGATGATGATGATGATGATGATTGTTCTTCCTCTCAGCATCGCTCCACGGTGGCGTCCTGCATGCACAGACAGGAGACGGTCGAGTGTCTGAAGAAGTTCAACGCCAGACGGAAACTGAAGGTAGGCTGAGGTCAGAGGTCAAACAGGGGTTAACCAGAGGTCGTAGTGCATTCTGGGTATTTCTTTCTCTTTAAAACTTGTATAAAGAATTGAATATGAATGAATTAAATGTATTATGGCGTCGTTCACACAACAACAACTGCTGCCTGTAAAAACACATGAATTCAAACAGAGAAGAACATAAAGAAACAGCTGAACCATCTTTTACCTTCAGATCTCACTGACGGACGCTTACTGTGTTTTACAGAAAAATCTAAATAAATACTAATTAAACAATCTATCTCGTCTTATTTTCCAGCTTCTGAGATAAAGTTAGCAAGTTTAAACACATCAAAATTAAACAGCCGTTTCAGTTTCTGCTCATCTGAGCACCAGAACATTTCAAGGTTTTGTGGAAACGATTTCATTTCCACCTCACGGCTCACATAGTTTGTTTTCCTCTGGAGTATTTCTGAGGACGTAAGATTTACTTTACCTTTAAAAGTTTTAAAATAGTTTTAATTATTAATCTTATTTGTCTGTCTTTCTTCAGGGAGCCATTTTGACCACCATGTTGGCCACCAGGAATTTCTCCGGTAAGACCAGCGGCTCGTCTCGTCGCCTGGGGGTCAGAGGTCAGAGGTCGTGTGACGCGTCAGACAGGCTGATGTTTTAAATCAAACAGCTGTTCAGTCTCCTGATTGGTTATCAGGGGTGTCACATGACCCGTAGCAGCTGTGTGTTGTGGACCTTTGACCCGCAGGTTTGTGTTCAGTAGCTGAGAGTTAAGACACACACAGTAACAGAGGAACTGACCAATCAGCTGTCGGCTTACACACAATTAACAGGTTAGCACTGTGTGTGTGTGTGTGTGTGTGTGTGTGTGTGTGCAGCAGCTGTCAGAACATTTCAAACACACACACACACACACAGATCTATAGATAGCAGGAAACACTCAGGCTGCGTCCACACTGCAGCTTCAATCTGAAAACACACACACACACACACACACACACACACACACACACACACACATTATCACAGACGGTGTGTGTTTCTGTCAGACTACTGTACGTCTACATTAAGTCAGAAACGGATCATTCTCTCTTTCTATTGGTCTGCGTCTTTAATGGTGTGTGGAGTTTAATCAGATGTCACAGAGGGGTCATGTAATGTTTCAGCACAGGTGTTGCAGCTATTATATGAGAGTGAGACAAGTCCCAAAGATTCCCCCCCCCCCCCCCCCCACCACCACCACCACCACCATGTCGTCACTGCTTCCTTCACACACACACACACACACGAGCACGCCGCCAACGCTACGTAGGAAGAAGAAAAACATGACAGGAAACAGACAACAAATGAGACTAAAAGAGAAGAAATGGATGAAATGAAGGTAAAGAAGTGAAATAAGCACTAATGAAGGAAACCAGTGAAGGAGGAACTGAGGCAAGGAGGAGCTGTAGATATAAGCTTTACTCTTTATTATTATTATTATTATTATTAAACCTTCTGTTACTGCAGTGACACCGTCACATCAACTGATAAACTGTGTGAGGTTATGAAACATATCAAATAAAAAACAACAAAAAGCATCAACTCCTTCAGTCATTGTCAGTCGTTAAATTGTGTCACATTCATTTCAATATTTTTAACATTTTAAGTTATTTGTAAATATGTATTTTTTTAGTCAAAAAGCATCATGGCAGCTGGCGGATGTTTGCAGCAGCGTCATGTGTGTAAACGTGTGTTAACACTAAGATGAGAGAATCCAGCTGATCCAAGATCCAAACCTTTATTTATAAAACACGATTTTAACAAACACGACGTTTCCAAAGTGCTGCACAGCGAGATAAATAAACACAATAAAATGATGAAGGACACAATAAGATAAAATAAAATAAAATAAAATAAAATAAAATAAAATAAAATAAAATAAAATAAAATAAATAAAGTTCACTGTTCACATAAGATGCAACACGCTACGTTTCTTGCATCGGGACACTTTGACTACAGTCGTTCTGAACTTTACTCATCGATTTGTTAATGTTAAAGAAATTAATTAACAGAAATTACAACTGTACGCAAACATAAAGAGATCCTCAACTTTAAATAAACACTGAGTGTTTATTATTACTGAATTAGTCATTAAATCCATTTCTGCACTTTTAGCTTTTTAATATCTTCAGATATATGATCTGGATGATCATCGTTTATCTCCTGCTAATAAATCCACATTAAACTATCAAACCATCAGGATCCATGTGTGTGAAGTAGAGCCCTACATTTACCCTCCACCGTGTTATTAGTGTCTGAGTGTGTCAAAAGTATGTTCACTACTTCCTGCTAACAATCCCACAATGCAACGCTGCACGTTTTAAAGACACTCAACTCTACAGCTGAGTAGAGTTACGGCGTCGGCGTCGAATGTTTCTGCAAACCACAGAAACGTTGAATATCAACATTCAACCTGTTGAATAATGATGTTTTACGCTGTGGGTTCAGGTCTGGGTAGGTTTCAGCACAAAGACCACTTGGTTTGGGTTAAAATAAAAAAAGTAAAACATAAAAACACACCAGGTTTTGTCGAATGAAACAGGAAGTGGGCCTCGAACCGCGCTAATGCGTACGTCATGTGTTGATATTTCTGTGGTTTTTTTGCAGAAACCTGTGACGTCAACGTTTTATTCTGATTAGTTGGTGTCTGCTCACTACTGAGTGAACTGTTTAGTGTCTGTGATACAAGGAGGGGTTTCAGACGTGTTCCAGTTCAGTTTGCGGACGGAGCTCCGAAATAAAGTTTTCAGATTTATCCGGTCGGTGTGGACGCTCCGTCTGACACACAGGAATGTTTTCTGCTCTCCAACTATCTCAAGTTGTTCCTAAATTTGGCCTCGACTCTCTCTGAGTGACCCACATGTCACGCTGGGAACTCCCTCCATCTGTCTGTCTGTCTGTACTGGAACAGCTGGTCTGTGGCTTCATGCAGACAGTCGGAGGCAGGAAGCAGCGCTGGATTCAAAGTTTTAAGTTCAGGGTGATTTGTTATTTGGGATTTTTCTGAATATTTGGGATTTTTTTCCACCTGAACGTCTGACTTTTGTTTTTCATTCCTCAGTAGTGTTCTTTATTCTTTCCTTTCACATTTCTGCTTGAGTTTGGAATCAGTTTTTTCTCGTCAGATTTTCCTCCTTGTTTTCGGTTGTTTGACCCTCTCGAGGACCGCAGTCGACAGACAGGCCGGTTTTGCCGAAGGGCACGTCGGCAGCGGTCGTCGGTACGATGCCTTCACTCCTCTTCTCTGCCTTTGTTCCTTTCTTTCTGACTCTGCTGCTTCTCCTTCTCTTCATTCTCATCCCTCGTTCAGGAGGAAAGAGTGGAAGCAACAAGAAGGCTGACGGAGTCAAAGTAACAACACTATTATCATTATTATTATTATTATTATTATTACTGTAGTTTATTAAGGTTAAATCTGTGAGTTGGACAAATAAAACAAGATAAATCTGGTTTGTGTGACAGCTGAAAGCTCAGGAACAATTTAAACACACTCTTACTGTTGTTGTAGGAATCATCTGAGAGCACAAACACCACCATAGAGGATGAAGACACCAGAGGTGAGAACTGCTTTCATCCAGAAACTTTCATTATAATTTAACCTCACCGACATGTTTTCGTATGAAACGTGTTGTGTAAATAAAGTTTTATTGTTATTGTGAAGACCGAGCCGTCCTTACAGAGCCTGTCTCTCTGCCTGTCTGTCTCTCAGTGAGGAAACAGGACATCATTAAAGTCACTGAGCAGCTCATCGAGGCGATCAGCAACGGAGACTTCGAGAGCTACACGTATGTAACACACGGCAGATCTTATATCTTCTCCATGAAATCCTTTTCTGTCCTCTCGGTTGATCTTTTCTGTCCTCTCAGTAAAATGTGCGACCCGGCTGTGACGGCGTTCGAGCCCGAGGCGTTGGGGAATCTGGTCGAAGGCCTGGACTTCCATCGCTTTTACTTTGAGAACTGTGAGCTGAACAAAACTTCCTGCATGACTGAGTGTATTTACACACTCATCGCCACTTCGGTAAATGTCGTCCTACCTGTCCAGGTGACCGCTGTCTGTCTCTGTCTCCGCAGTGTGGTCTAAGAACAGTAAACCCGTCCACACCACCATCTTGAATCCTCACATCCACCTGGTTGGGGACGAGGCGGCCTGCATCGCTTACATCAGAGTGACGCAGTACATCGACGCCAACGGGACGCCTCGCACCGCCCAGTCGGAGGAGACCAGGGTGTGGCACCGCCGGGACGGGAAGTGGCAGATCGTCCATTTCCACCGCTCAGGCTCTGCCTCCACGCTCAGCAAGTAAGAGCGAGTTAAAATCCGACTTTAACGACGCGAATATCGTGTCACCATGATCAATAAAGACTGAAGAGAAATCCTCATATCAGGATGTGCTCTGAACAGCAGTGTTGAAATGACATCATCACCATTAGACCCCGCCTCCCACATAGCAAACATCTGTGACATCATCATCATCATTAGACCCCGCCTCCCACATAGCTAACATCTGTGACATCATCATCATTAGACCCCGCCTCCCACATAGCAAACATCTGTGACATCATCATCATCATTAGACCCCGCCTCCCACATAGCAAACATCTGTGACATCATCATCATCATTAGACACCGCCTCCCACATAGCAAACATCTGTGACATCATCATCATTAGACCCCGCCTCCCACATAGCAAACATCTGTGACATCATCATCATTAGACCCCGCCTCCCACATAGCAAACATCTGTGACATCATCATCATCATTAGACCCCGCCTCCCACATAGCTAACATCTGTGACATCATCATCATTAGACCCCGCCTCTCACATAGCAAACATCTGTGACATCATCATCATCATTAGACCCCGCCTCCCACATAGCTAACATCTGTGACATCATCATCATCATTAGACCCCGCCTCCCACATAGCAAACATCTGTGACATCATCATCATCATTAGACCCCGCCTCCCACATAGCAAACATCTGTGACATCATCATCATTAGACCCCGCCTCTCACATAGCAAACATCTGTGACATCATCATCATCATTAGACCCCGCCTCCCACATAGCTAACATCTGTGACATCATCATCATCATTAGACCCCGCCTCTCACATAGCAAACATCTGTGACATCATCATCATTAGACCCCGCCTCTCACATAGCAAACATCTGTGACATCATCATCATCATTAGACCCCGCCTCTCACATAGCAAACATCTGTGACATCATCATCATTAGACCCCGCCTCCCACATAGCAAACATCTGTGACATCATCATCATCATTAGACCCCGCCTCTCACATAGCAAACATCTGTGACATCATCATCATCATTAGACCCCGCCTCTCACATAGCAAACATCTGTGACATCATCATCATCATTAGACCCCGCCTCTCACATAGCAAACATCTGTGACATCATCATCATCATTAGACCCCGCCTCCCACATAGCAAACATCTGTGACATCATCATCATCATTAGACCCCGCCTCCCACATAGCTAACATCTGTGACATCATCATCATCATTAGACCCCGCCTCTCACATAGCAAACATCTGACATCATCATCATCATTAGACCCCGCCTCTCACATAGCAAACATCTGTGACATCATCATCATCATTAGACCCCGCCTCCCACATAGCAAACATCTGTGACATCATCATCATCATTAGACCCCGCCTCCCACATAGCAAACATCTGTGACATCATCATCATTAGACCCCGCCTCTCACATAGCAAACATCTGTGACATCATCATCATCATTAGACCCCGCCTCCCACATAGCTAACATCTGTGACATCATCATCATCATTAGACCCCGCCTCTCACATAGCAAACATCTGTGACATCATCATCATTAGACCCCGCCTCCCACATAGCAAACATCTGTGACATCATCATCATCATTAGACCCCGCCTCCCACATAGCAAACATCTGTGACATCATCATCATCATTAGACCCCGCCTCCCACATAGCAAACATCTGTGACATCATCATCATCATTAGACCCCGCCTCCCACATAGCAAACATCTGTGACATCATCATCATCATTAGACCCCGCCTCCCACATAGCTAACATCTGTGACATCATCATCATCATTAGACCCCGCCTCCCACATAGCAAACAAGATGTCGGGGGAGTAAACAGATGTGTTTGTCAATATTTGGTGAACTTTATTATTCTGTCAAACTTATCATTGTGTGGTGACTGTTTCCTAAAAACTAATTTTGTTGACTTGTATTTGAGATTCGGTTTAATAAATTCAGATGTTTTTAAATTAAAATTCTTACTTTCATCTCAGCTTTTATATAACTCAGAACAGTATTTTTTAATTGATTACTTTGCGATGTTTGTCATTTGTCTGTCCAGTTAACTTCCAGAGTGGGCGGTTCTTTGAGTGGGCCACCATCGCCATGACAACTGATTGATTGACAGCAGGCCAGGCGTCTTGATACTGACCATCTGGGATTTGTTTGAGAAGCTGGAGAAAAACAAAATGGAGGAGACGAGGGTGGGGACACAAAGCATCACTCCAACTTAGTCCAGTAGTGAACTGCATAATCAATCAACCAATCAACCAGTCAGCTTCCTTTTTCAGCTTCTTTGGACTTTGCTTCAACCACGCCCCCTTGTGATTAGCCAATCAGGTCTCTTGGTGCAGTACAGCTGCACAGCACAGGTTGTATTCATGTGTGGAAACCTCATAACTCATGTTTTTAGTTTTCTGTGTATTCGGGATGATTGACAGGTCTGATGCCTCCTTCACAACTGATTTTAGTGTTCAAACTGCCCTAAACCTCCATTCATGACACCACAGCGCCCCCTTGTGGACAAAATGAAAGTTTTATAGTTTTTTTAATTCTGTTAACTTCGAGAAATTATCTTATTTTTTTCTTTTCATTTCTGTCCAGCATCGAAACAGGTCCAAGATGTGTTCAGCCTAGCTTAGCACAAAGACTGGAAGCAGGGGGAAGCTGCTAGCTTAGCTCCATCAAGAGAGAAAACTGTCTTATTTACATGTTGTCTCTTGTTAAATAAACAGGTGCAGAAATAGATTTTTTATTTTATTTTAGCAAGTTTAAGAAGAGCAATAAAGCTCTCCCATTAGTTACTGGAGCTACTGAAATAGTTTAACTAGTGTTAGCTTGTTAGCTAGTCAGCTGGCTAGTGTTAGTTAGCTTGAGAACATTAGTTAGCCAGTGAGCTCATCAGCTAGCTAAAGAGTGACTGAACGATATATGATCTGATGCTGTGAGATGAATCTGATGACTTGATAAAGACAAAAAAAAGACTTCCAACAACGATGATGTGTGATCATGAAATCAAACTTTTGACTTGAAAACAATGACTTGGTCCCTGGTTTGGTTTGATCACAGAGCCCTGCAGCCAGCGGGGGGGGGGGGGGGGGGGGGGGGGGCAACACTGCGGTAGAGGGCAGCAGATTCAGTTGTGAACGAGGCGTCAGTGGTTCCATCCAGACAAGATTTCCACCTAGCAGTGAAAATAAGTTTATAGAGTAACATATTATAGTAACATGATATATTATTATATACAGAAGCCAAGAGTCGCCATTGTTATTAACTAATTATTAGACCTGTTATCTCAGGATCACAATCACGGCTGTAGCCAACCAAAATATACACACACACATATATATATGTATATATATGTGTGTGTTGTCCCTAAAGGAGGTGAAATCAGACCTCAGTGGTAGCTACAGTCCTGGTCACAACTTAATTATCTTAGAAAATAGTGCTCATAGTTTATTTTTATAGATTTGATTATTGAGTTTCCTTGTTAGATATTGTCAAATAAATGAAAAAAATGATTATGAGCACCACAGAAACTGAATCTGAACTTCTCTCAAGATAACAAAGTCAGGATCTAGATTTAATTTGGTCTAAAGGTTATCAGAAACAACAGCGTCTCTCAGCCTCTGTAGCAATATGATTGAACAGAGTGTAACATTTAATATTGTAACAGCGGCGCAGGAAACGCTGAAAACATAACGATGACGGGGTTGGCTGTACGACGCTCATCTCTCTGCTTCCATCGGGCTCGGAGAGCTCCAGAAACCTTCCACCGCTCTCCGACCCGCGATCTTCCATGAACAGCCACACCTCCGCTCAGATTAGCCGCCCACCTCTACCCCTGACCCCTGCCAGGTGTCCTAACGAGGGCCTTAATGAGGTACCCTTAATAAGCTGTCTGCCTGCTGCCTGCGCTCCACTCCGGGCTTCATTAGCAGAAGAAACTTTATCAGTTAGGCGAGTTTACAAAATGTTTTAGCAGCAGAAGAAGCCAGCTTCTTGTGAGAGGAAGAAGAAAGTAGGGAAGGGACAAAAAAGTATGAAACAGAAAAAGGAAGGTTCAGCAAAAAAAAATGAGTCGCAGTGACGCTCAGTCAGCCAATCAGAATCACTATCACCTGTCATCTATCGCTGCCCTCGTCAATCAGAGCGGAGTCATCGGTACGGAGGCCCAGAGGTGACAAACATCACCGATGAGTCAAAAGTACAAATGAATGCATATAGAGGATGAATAAATAGAGCAATCATTTAAATTGGTCCCGATCAATACTGACATTTGCATATTAAGGCATTTGGAAACAGAAATATAGGATCTAATGTTTCTGGAGTTTAACCTTCAAATTAAAAAATAATAAATGTTTGTTATAAATTAAAAACAGATACAAGAAAAATGTATCAAACTTAATTAAAATGGGGCATAAATCTACATAAAAATGCAACATATACAACAACTATATGCTGTTGTTTAATTTTGCACATGTACGTCAACATGTACACTATGCCCACATAGCACTATCCTGTTATAGTTAATATCAGTATTATCGTTCCGCTAACGTGTCTGTGAGATAAAAACCTTTATGTTTTAGCCAGTCTCATTATCATAAAAGCGACGAGGGGAAAAAGTCACTAAAAATGTGAGATTGGTGGAGGATTAAACGCACCAATGAGAGACAGGAATGCGAGAGGTTGAAATTTAAAGAGACAGTAAACCAATTTAAATGGTTTTAATGTATTCAGTTTTACTTTTTGAGACATTTGAGATTGCGTTAGGACGATCTGGGTTGTTCCCGCTGTGTTGGTCTGTCGGGGGGGGTGTGGTCGCTGTGTGAAACCTCATATCTCCGTTTTGGTTTTTTTTTAGAAGCCTTAATAAGTAATAATGAGTTTTAATATTATAATTAAGATTAAAATTGCATTTTGGATTTAGAAGTGAAACATTAACCCGCCCGCTCAGAGTTGCTGTATTAAATTGTTTTGTTGCTAAATTCTTTTTTTCGGGAGATGTGAGGTTTTGTGGTAACGGCAGCGTTGTAGAAACGTTAGATTTGTGAGTGTGGAGAGCTCGTATTTCTTCCTCTTCAGTGCTGGTGTTTACTTTCTTCTGTACAGATTCTGTGGTTTTTCTGCATGCTGGACTTGACTTTTGTGTTTTGTGTTTCGGCTTCGGCGTCTGCTGCGGTTTTTTTGGCGTTCCCGGCTGTCAGGTTGTGTTCCTGCTCTCAGGTGATTTGACTTGGACTTGTTAGCTTTGTTAGCATTCCTCACTAGGAGCGACCGTCTCTGCTAGCCGCGAGCTAACAAAACGCTAGTGGTGTTGACTTTGATATTCTGCGACTTTTGACCTGTTGTGTTTGTCTCAGAGGCTTTAAGCAGCTTTTTACCGTCGGGAGAATGTAGAACTTTGTACAATCAGATTCTTACTATGATGATATTATTATTCTCGATATATCGCATTTGTATATTCAAAAGCTTTTTAATGTTCAGATCAGACTTCCAGTGCCCGCGTCGTGTGAATCACCCTGTAGAGAACACATTGTGTATTATTAGGCTTTATTATTTTTGTTAGTATGATATGCATTATAGACTTTGACACGAGTTCCCACAGCAACCCGCTGGATGTGTTTGCCACAGCACTGCTTATTTTACTGACATCTCGGCGCCATTTGGCGTCCCGACTCGGGACATACTCAAACAACTGGGGATGCAAATTGGAGGCTGAATATCTGAGACTCTGAGAGTTGGATAGAAGAGGGTGGATCCTCTTTGATGATGTCACCAGGGGGGCAGAGTCTGGTACTGGTGCTCACCTGTTTACTGTCAGGAAGTGATGTTGTCAATAGAAATTAGAAAAATTATTATCAGAAAAAAAAAAAAAGACTCAGCTCAAATATTTTTTATACTCACAGGTTTCATGGCAGACACTATAACACGACTCACTAATAGAACCATCATTATGTTATTAATAACAGGTGTAATTAAACACCTGTGCTGCTTTAACAAGTTAAAGTGTCCGCTATGAAAAAGAGTCTATAGAATTTAAAATCAAACCTGTTCGGTGATCTTTTTTATGACTTCCCAGGAATATATATCAGTATCGGCAAATAATGAATGTAAAACACTGTTGGACATTAATTAAACATAAAAAAAAGTGATAAAAACATTAATTCGGCTCCTCAGGAGACTTTGAGTGAACAGATTTAAGCTATTTTGCTAAGCTAGCTACCAGAACCCAACTCTAATGCACACGTATTATAAACAGTTAATTTCCGCAGATATTATTCTCGGAAAAAACAGGAGAAGAAAAGAAAAAATCTGCCCTGCTAAAGTCAAAAAGGTGAATTTATCTGACTGACAGATGAGTTCAGCCTCCTCAGCGACACTTTCACCCCAAAACCAGAATGTGACCCCAGTCAGGACATCAAACGGCCCCTCAGAGTGAATGTCTGTTTTCTACTGTAGACTAGTCTGTGTTTTCTATAAAGCAACTCTTCCACTTTGACCTTCTAAGACACTTGAAAGTATTATTAATCAGTGGTGGAAATATTTGAGCTCCCGGGACGCAGAGACAGTCCCTGGAAATATCTGAGATGTCATTTTTTTAGAACTATTTTGGTGTTTATGCTTGAAACTGAAAGTAGATTTCATGTTATTCCTACTGTATGAACAGATCCTATGATGTTTTTCCTGTTTTTACCAGATGTTCAGCAGGTCTGGCTGCTCCATATTTATCTTCATGAATCCAAAGCAGCGACTTCCAACCTTCAGTTCATCCGAGAGATGATTTATTTTGTCTTTGTGACCCAGATGAGCCGCTGGGATTCAGGATTCCTGCGCTCATCGTTCGGTCTAAAAGATGTTGTCACAGATTACAGATCTGATTCTTTCATGAGGAGTTTTGTCGGATGCTAAAGACTCAGACAGGTTGGAAGTCTGTTTTGAAGCCTCATGTTCACCACAGGAAGCTTTTTGAATCGATGTGATGGGAAACAGCAGGATGAGTTTTATTTGTTTATCTGGCCATATAGACTACAGGTTATCAACAAGACAACATGCTAACTCGCAGCTAACATCCACAAGTTACAGTCAGGAATACAAACAATGCTAACAGTTAACTCGGGTTTAACTGATACACACTTTTAGTTTTCTATAAATTATTATCATGTAATCAACACAGCAGCATTGGTAAGTTTTAATGGTTTTAACATATAAATAATACTGGATTAATACTGGTTGAACTGTTTAATTATACTTTCTGTACATTTCATCCATCTACAGATGTTCTTTGTTCCCCCTGAAATATGACATGACCTTCGAGTTAATTAAACAAAAATTTTAAAGCATTACTTATAAATGTTAAACCCTAAATTACCAGAAATATGATCTACGCACATGATCAAACAAACTCTGTATAATTTTCTCAGTATTTAAACGCACAACATGTAATTTCAGCCGCTAGGCGTCTCAATCAAAACAATAACAACAGACGGAGTGTGATGACGGTGTGAAGTAGCAAGGGATCATGGGAGTTGTTGTCTTCGTTGTTAAATAAGCAGCTTCACCGGGATATGATTACTCCAGTGTTCATCATTCAGGATGTTTTTACCTGCAGAGGTCTCCTCCTCTCCAGAACAAACAGACCCGGAGATTACAGGTAAAAACACTGAATAAAGCTGTTTCACCTAAAAAAATCAATGTTTCTACGACGATGTTTGGCGACCACCGGACGTCCGGTACGGGCTGTTAGCCGAGCTGCTGCTAACGTTTGTTCGGTTTATTTCTCTGATAACTTTAGATCCAGACGTTCAGCCGGTTTCTCCCGGGAGCCGAATTATCCGCAGAGGTCTCCTCCTCTCCAGAAACAAACGTACACACAGATTAAAATCATTAAAATATTAATTAAAGCTGTTTCACCTAAAAAATCAATATTTCTCCGACGATGTTTGGTGACCACCGGACTTCCTGGAGGGGCTGTTAGCCGAGCTGCTGCTAACGTTTGTCCAGTTTATTTCTCTGATAACTTAAGATCCAGACGTCCAATGACTAAAATCCTTCTTCCTGCTAAAAGATATAGTTAAAAACCACCTAAATTTATCATGAAAATGTGTCTTAAAACTGAATAAAAGTCCATTTATAACAGTTTGTGTGGAACAACCACAACACCGATGTATTATCTTGTATGTGTGTAAGTTACTCTTTGGTAGACGCCATTGTAGCGGACAAACACAGCGCCGCCGTATGCATCTGGTGCGTGTTTACTCTTTGGTAGAGGAGGTATGACGCCATCGACAGGCGACCAAATGAAACGGTCCGTTACTTTGATTAAATTACAGATTTCTCTGAGTTTGAAAATACACAACTCAACAACATATATAACATAGGTCTAGTTGTTTTTAGACATTTTAATGTGGAATAATTACATATTATAGCTTTGATCTAAACAACGTTTTAAATGTTAACTGTTCAGTTATATTAAATGTACATTTTCTCTCCCTTCAGTTTGGTCTAGATGTTGTTTGTCTGCACCGTCAGGTACATCAGGGGGGTTTAAAAATGTATTAAAGGACTTTTTTTTATCTATAATTTAAAGAAAGGTTTGAGTCGGTCTGAGCCTGAAGCTCCTCCGCTCGCTGGGTTTATTGATCATTTGTTTGGTCTTTGGGGTTTTTTTTTCTTCCCAGTTAATAAATAAAACATTCAACATTTCTGGATATTTCAAATAAAAAGTCTTTTCTCACACAGTCCTCGCTGTTTCCCATCCACGATGTTCACACGCTCTGCAAAATCAATAACCGGCTCCTTCACAACCACTCAGCTTTTTCTACTATGATGGATATTGTACTGTATTAACGGACTCTAATGCTGCATGCTCAGTTTGTAACTGTGTGTGTGTGTGTGTGTGTGTGTGTGAGCGAGAGTGTGTGTGTGTGTGTGTTTCTAATTCTTCTTCTTCTGCATCGTGTTCAAAGTGTTTCTGTAAATAAACTGAGGTGGTCAAAACGCTGCCTTCTGATTGGTCTGTTTGATTCATACAATTAAAAACGAAGACAGGAAGTGGTTTCACGTGAATCTGCTTTTCATCGTAACACAAATAAACTTTAAATATTGTTTATGTTTATAAAACACAAGAGAGAAATGAAGCAATTATCTGAAATACTTTAATGACATCAAGCTCATAATACTGATGTACTTGTGCCACAGTAAAGGATCTCAGACCTGCGGCCTGAAGGACGACTTCTTCTTCTTCTTCTTCTCTTTCTATTTTTAGTTTGTTTGTCTCTGCGGGGACGAGACTCTTCTGTCTGTCTTTTCTGTCATTCATCTTTTATGGTTGGTTTCCTCTATTCGAGCCTGCTCTCCTCCCCCCTGGGAAAGAGGAGGAGGAGGGAGAATGAAGAGGAGGGAGGAAGAGGAGCTAGAGCTGATTGGTCAGCTGAGTCTCAGACTCTGCCGGTCCTGCAGCGCCGCCTGCAGGCTGCTCTGATGATGACATCTTGCTGTTTCTGTATTTCTGCATCCTGGTGAATTAGCTCTCACACTGTGACACAACTGATCAATAAATAAATGTCAGATTGAGATGAAGAGCTACGAGAACAAACATCAGCGAAGATTAATGATCAAAAACATGCAGGAAACATTTGTTTACTGCAATAAAGAGTTGTAATATTTTAAAACTGATTGATGCTGATAGTTATTCTACATTTATATTTCACATCTTATGTATTATTATATGAAGTTATTGTATGTTAATATAAAATTTATTATAGTTTAATGTGCTCAAACTCAGAAGGAACCAATAATAAATCTGCACTAATGAAACATCTTTCTGTGTTTTCCAAACGTCTCCCGGTGAGAATCCGGCTCTCTGCTCTTCATACGTGAACAAACAGCAGATAAATAAAGAAAAACATCTCCGGCTCTGCAAAGCTGCTTTAATATGAATCTGGAGCCGTTGTCATGGCAACAAGTCCTGAAACTCAAACCTGCAGACCTTATTGACAAGTCAGCGGATCAGGATCAAGATATTTAAGTCTGAACCACAAACATATAATTATCAGGTTACTAATCAATTACTATGATTCATCTGTGTAATTATCACAATGTTAATGTTATAATGAAGAGTTACCGATAATCATACCTGAATAAATATACAAGTAAATAAAAGTTTGTGCATGAAAAAGGAATTTAAATTTAGTTTGTGACTCTGAACAGACTCATCTGTTAAAGGACCAACGACTGTTTCTTCTGTTTTTTTTTTTTAAAGGTTTTTATTGTGTGATGAAACAAAACAACAGCAGGAACACAGAACCTGTTGCCCCAGTGCATGCTGGGAGGGTTCCCCAACACACTTTAACAGCAGTCACATGATCAGCTCTCAGTCGATCACATGAACGCTTCCTTCGTTAATCAAGATAACGTCACACAGGGTTAATAATTCATCCTCAAACTGGCTGCATGAGAGTTAACAGGATTATTTTAGCCTGAATCAGTTAAACCACAGACGGAGGTGAAGTCGCTGGTTTCCTCTGTGTGTTTGTGTTGTTGATTTAGTGAGTTTCTTGTGGTTTTCATCGTTAGGATCAGTGATGCGTTACAGTAATATAATAATGTTTGTCAGTAACAGTAGTGTGAGAGATGACAGCCTCAGTAACGTTGTCTGACTGGATTAATGGAGGGTTGATATCAGTATAATAATGTCTTATATATAATTAAAGCTGTAAGCAGCGTTGGTCGGGACCTCTGGCCCGTCGGGATCAGATCATTTTACTTTTTAAAAATGAGGGATGTTTCTTACAAGTGTTGTGTGCTTTTATTTTGAAAGTTTGATTGACAGGATGAGAGTTCTCTGCAGGGTGAGACATGTCTGTCTTGCTCACACCTGTGGCCCATTCACTTGAATTTCAATTAGTACATTTTTTGTGTGTAAAACAAATTATTTTCCTAATTTTCATCAAGTCTATTTTTAGAAAAGTAAAGACTTTTAACTCACATGACCAGGTCAAAGTGTGATTGACATGTGTACTGTCAGGTGTGTAGAGACAATAAGTAACTGCAGCTGGACACAGAAAAATACTCATATATTTGAATGGAGAGTGTGAGCGAACCCACACCTTTTTGAACATTTACTGCTTCCACATAGTTTTAGATACAAACTTCATTTGAACTTTAAATGAGTCACGAGACTTTGACCTACAAATCTTGAATTTACATGTTTTTTCTATCTTTTACTGTTTTTGAGATATTAGAGTGTGAGTTTTAAAGTCTTTTCTTGCTCCTCCTGTGATTTTATAATGAGTGTGTATTGCGGAATGTTTCACAGCACTGAGGGAGTGACATCACCAGGAGCAGTTGGAGAGGAGGATTTTAGAGTACGCTTCTGGTGAAATATCCTCATAAATCCCATGACTTTGGCCAAATCTTACATTAAAAATCATATTTTTTAGTAGGAAATTTCGTGGTGAATCCATTGATACAGGTTTGAAAGTGGTCAGACTTATAGTTTAGACGTCAGAAGCCTCTGTTTGACACAAAGTTCATGCCCATAGATTGCCTCCCCATTGTTTTACATTGTAAGGTGTGATGTAGCACTGCAACTTTCAGGGCTTATTAAATCCAAACCGTTCAAGTTATTACAAAGTTTTTAAACAACTTTTTTTCAGCACAGTGTCATAAGTCATCTATTAAAGTTTGAAGCCGATACCATTATCTTAGCGTTTGTTCGGGGGCCAAAATTGGGGCAAAGTCTTATTTTGAAAGGCTAATTGTGGACTTCCTGTTGGATTTAGGTCAGGGGTGTCAGTGTATGATTTGTAGGTCTTGATGAGACGAATAATTGAGTTTTGGTTTGATCTCTCTACGACATTCCTTCGGGCCGTGGCGGCCATTTTAGTTTTTCAGCAGACCTGAAAACTGTTTTCAGTAATTAATTATAATTTTCAAGTAACTTGCACAACTCTGGATAAGATTGTGTTTTTGTTGTGTTTATGTAAAGTATAAATATATATTTGGACAATGAAATGAACAGAAATCAGTGACTGGAAGACTGAATTTAATGTTTCAGTTTAGTTGTTACATAATGAACAGCTGAGTTTTGCTGTTTTAAAGTTTCTACTTGATGATTCGTCAGTCTGAAAGTTTGAATGGAGCTCCGCTGTGATTGGTGGAAACACAACATGTGATCTGGTCACATGTCAGGACCACTGAAGCTGGAGACACACGGGTCACCTCAGACCCTGTGAGGACCAGCAGCACCAGGTCCTGGTTTTGGTTGAAAGATTCAAAGTTTTCAAAGAGAGAAAGAACCTGCGAGTCCTGCAGGATGAGAAGGATCAGGACTGGGAGACAGAGTCCGGTTCCTTAGAGTCCTGGACTGGATCTGCAGGGTCCTGGACTGGGCCTGCAGGGTCCTGGACCGGTTCTGCAGGGTCCTGGACTGGTTCTGCAGCATCCTGGACTGGTCCTGCAGCATCCTGGACTGGTCCTGTAGTGTCCTGGACTGGTTCTAAGAGTTCTGGTCTGAGCTTTCGGGTCTCAGCGATGAGTCGTTTGACACCAACCATCCATTGGCTGACCTCGGTCACATGATCGACCATCAGGGAGCGATGCAGCTCATCAGCAGAGTCCCACCTACCAGACCGCAGCTCTGGAGAGACAGACAGGTGTTCAGACAGACAGACAGACAGACAGACAGACAGACAGACAGGTGTTCAGACAGACAGGTGTTCAGACAGACAGACAGGCAGACAGACAGGTGTTCAGACAGACAGACAGACAGGTGTTCAGACAGACAGGTGTTCAGACAGACAGACAGACAGACAGACAGACAGGTGTTCAGACAGACAGGTGTTCAGACAGGTGTTCAGACAGACAGGTGTTCAGACAGACAGACAGACAGGCGTTCAGACAGACAGACAGACAGACAGACAGACAGACAGACAGGTGTTCAGACAGACAGGTGTTCAGACAGACAGACAGACAGACAGACAGGCGTTCAGACAGACAGACAGACAGACAGACAGACAGACAGGTGTTCAGACAGACAGACAGACAGGTGTTCAGACAGACAGGTGTTCAGACAGACAGGTGTTCAGACAGACAGACAGACAGACAGGTGTTCAGACAGACAGGTGTTCAGACAGACAGACAGACAGACAGACAGGTGTTCAGACAGACAGACAGACAGACAGGTGTTCAGTCAGACAGACAGACAGGCGTTCAGACAGACAGACAGACAGGCGTTCAGACAGACAGACAGACAGACAGACAGACAGACAGACAGACAGGCGTTCAGACAGACAGACAGACAGACAGACAGGTGTTACCCAGAGACAGGTTGTCCATGCGTCTCCTCACAGGTAGGCTGAGTCTACCTGACCTCCAGCTGTCCTCCAGGAGGCGGAGCCTCTTTGCCACATCGTTACACACCTGATCCTGCACACAGAGGTCAAAGGTCACACAGGTCGCACCGTGTTTACGCTACCGCTGTTCACTGTGAGTATGTTTACTTTATCCACCATAGTGTCTGTCATACAGGAAGTGATGTCACAGCCAGTCTGATCAGTCATGTGACTCTTCAGCCGTTAAAGTATTGAACGTGTTTCTATCAGGAAACTGTTTAATATTCTAATAAACTGCTGATCGGATCAATTAAACACGATTAACGTCTCACTGAGATCAATCGACACGTGTTTCACTATTACTAAACAATCACCATGTTTATATTATTAAATATATTATAATATATTAATTATTATTGATATCTTTTAAACTCACAGAGACGTTCTGTCTGCAGGCAGCGAGCGCTCTGTTCAGCACCGACATCACGGCCTCCACATCAGGCTCGCTCTCTGATTGGCCGCTGTCGATATCCTTCTGACTTCTCATTGGACCGAGAGGAGGGGGCGTGGCTACCCCGCCGGCAGGAGGCCGAGCTGTGAAGAGGAGGAGGAGGAGGAGGAGGAGGAGGTTAACTGGTCGTCTGACTTTATCGATCTGTGCACCTTCTTCTGCTGCTGCTGCTCCTTACCTGGGCCCAGAGGAGGCGGGGCTACGCCACATGGGGGAGGGGCCAGAGGATTGGAAGTGACAGGGGCCATGGGCGGGGCTCCGGCATCTGGGGACCAATCAGGGACAAGATGATGCTCACGTTACAGTCATTGCCCAAATCTGTGGACAAGCAGCTGATTGACGCCACATTTAGAGCTGCAACTAACGATTTGCTCCATTATTGATTAATCTGGTGATTAGTTGATCAATGTTTCCAAAGATGACGTCATCAAATGTCTCAAAGATCTTCAGTTTACTGTCAAAGAAACTAAAGAAACCACAAAATATTCACATTTAACGAGCTGGAATCAGAGAATCTGAACTGTTTTTTATTAAAATGATTCATCGATTATCAAAACAGCTTAATCAATGTTTGTTTCATGTTTACAGTCTGTATACAGATGTTGATGTTTCATGTTTACAGTCTGTATACAGATGTTTGTTTCATGTTTACAGTCTGTATACAGATGTTGATGTTTCATGTTTACAGTCTGTATACAGATGTTTGTTTCATGTTTACAGTCTGTATACAGATGTTGATGTTTCATGTTTACAGTCTGTATACAGATGTTTGTTTCATGTTTACAGTCTGTATACAGATGTTGATGTTTCCTCACCAGATGCTGGTGGAGCTGCTCTCTTGTTCAGGAGGTTCCTCTGTGGCCCGCGGGCCATCTGGAGGCCGTACGAGAACTGAGGGGGGTCGTTCCATCCCCGCTCCTGGTTACCTAGGCAACAGTGGTGGAAGAAGTATTCAGATACTTTACTGCAGTAAAAGTACATAAGTATTATGAGCTTGATGTAGTTAAAGTATTGCAGTAAAAGTACATAAGTATTATGAGCTTGATGTAGTTAAAGTATTGCAGTAAAAGTACATAAGTATTATGAGCTTGATGTAGTTAAAGTATTGCAGTAAAAGTACATAAGTATTATGAGCTTGATGTAGTTAAAGTATTGCAGTAAAAGTACATAAGTATTATGAGCTTGATGTAGTTAAAGTATTGCAGTAAAAGTACATAAGTATTATGAGCTTGATGTAGTTAAAGTATTGCAGTAAAAGTACATAAGTATTATGAGCTTGATGTAGTTAAAGTATTGCAGTAAAAGTAGTGGTTTGGTCCCTCTGACTGATATATTATTATATATGACATCATTAGATTATTAATAGTGAAGCATCAGTGTTAGAGCAGCATGTTACTGTTGTAGCTGCTGGAGGTGGAGCTAGTTTACACTACTTTATATACAGTTAGCTAGTTTAGTCCAGTGGTTCCCAACCTAGGGGTCGGGGCCCCTCCAAAGGGTCAGCAGATAAATCTGAGGGGTGGTGAGATGATTAATGGGAGAGGAAAGAAGAAAAAACAAAGTTCTGATACACAAATCTGTTTTCAGTTTTTGGACTTTTTCTCTAATCTTTGATTTTTGCTGAAATATTGGATCATTTGAACATTTATTGAAATGAAAGCATGTGAGAAGTTTAGAGGGAAAAATCACTATTTGGTGGAGCTGTTAACAACTCATAGACATGTGAAATGTGACCCCGACTACACACTGCTTTTTGTAAGACGTCAAAAGCCAAAAAGGTTGGAAACCACTGGTTTCATCTTTAACAATGTGTTGTATTTTAAAAGCTTGTTATATTATCCATTGTGTCAAATCTTCATCTGAAAAGTAACTAAAGCTGTCAAATAAATGTAGTGGAGTAGAAAGTACAATATTTCCCTCTGAAATGTAGAAAGTAGCATCACATGTAAATACTCAAGTAAAGTACAAGTACCTCAAACTGTACTTGAGTAAATGTACTGTACCGCTGCTGACGTGTTTTTATTGATCGTTTATATATCATCGTTTATAAGATGTTTTGTGTTTCACTGTATTTCTTTGTTTATAATCATTTATAATCTTCCACACATTCAGACCTGACATCAGTCATGGTATCATGTTTATTGATTACGTCATATTGATCGTGGGGGGAGCAGCTATAGATTTGGGATCTCAGCCGTTTCTCACTGCAGACGCTTTTTTTTTTACATATTTGACCAGCGGGGACTGTCAGTAGATCACCGACATCTCTGTTCATGTCAGTTACATTTTATCTGACTGTGACACCAAAACAGTCTTTTAATAGTAAGCTGAGTCATAACGTGATTAGACACGTTTAACAACTGACAGCAGCTAAAAACTACATTTAAACCAACAGACAGACAATTATTATTCTGACACACACACATATATAACGTTATGTATATATATTATATATTATGTATATATTATGTATATATATATATATATATATATATATATATATATATATATATATATATATATATATATATATATACATACATACATACATATATATATATATAAACATACACACAGCTGCTGGTGTTTATAGATGAGTAATTTATCAGGATTGAGGAAACAACCCGACAACCAGCAATAAATCTCACATTAAAACCTAAATAATTACTATTTGTATTATTATTTGTAAGCCGAATTAAAAGCAACATAATTAAGTGATAAACGCTATCATTCATATTTATAAAGTGTGTGATTTCAGCCTCAGGAAACTCGGAACATTAATTTACCAGATTTTTCAACGCAGTTCGTTGCTGGTTCCGTCGCTTCGACATTAACTCAGTTTGGGTCAAAGCAGCTAAAGTATCATGCTAAGCTAGCTGTTAGCTTACAGATCATTAGCTCATTAAAGACTTTATAATTAATATTATTAACTTTGTTCAGTGAAGCTCATAACTCACCTGGTTTAATGTACCGGTCATCCATGTTGGAAGCGAAGCTAACGGCTAAGCTAACCGGAAGAGTTAAAACAACATTAAGCGTTTAAAGAGAACTTTGATTTAATCTAATTGATCAAAACAGACATAAAAGCTCATTCTGTGAACAGGAAGTAGTTAGTGTTACGTTTACTTTAAAACACAGAGAGTTAAAATAACGTAGATTTATATCCGCGTCAATCTCAAATCAACTTCCGCTACGACTTCAAAATAAGATCAAGTTGTTTGTATTTTATTTTGTTTTTGCTGACGTGGCTCCTCACTTCCGTCCCAGCGAGGATGGACGAGTGTAATCCACCAATCAGGACGTCCTCGCTCACACTACGTCATTTAGAGGAGACGACAACTACTGATGACGCACTTCACCTCAGCTGGATAGGAGGAAATCAGTCATCAATATGTAAAAATTATTAATAGTTTAAACTCTAATTTCTGCATATTGATAACTGCTCCAGTGTTTTATTAGTGAATTATAGAACTACACTGAATAAAACACTAATAGATCATTTAAATCTGTTAATTACTGAGAGAACAGAAGTGATGTAAAGGAAAAACAAAAACAGAATCCGTTTAGATGAAATATTTAGTGACGTCAGAGAAGAAGAAAAGAAACTTTTTGGCTCATGAAGAAAAATAATAAAGTTACGAGAATGTTTTTATGATTGATTCATGATTCTGTCATTTTTATTTTATGAATAAATATGATCAGCTGCTGTTTTCACTCCCGATCAGATCAGCTGACTGATCAATAAACACAATAAACTGTAGGATACACCTGTGGTTCCTCCTCTAAGCTCCTTCAGAAGCCTCCTCGTCTCCTCTCTTCTCTCCTCATCTCCTCGTCTCCTCGTCTCCTCTCTCGTCTCCTCGTCTCCTCTCCTCGTCTCCTCGTCTCCTCTCTCGTCTCCTCGTCTCCTCTCTTCTCTCCTCATCTCCTCGTCTCCTCGTCTCCTCTCTTCTCTCCTCATCTCCTCGTCTCCTCTCTTCTCTCCTCATCTCCTCGTCTCCTCTCTTCTCTCCTCATCTCCTCGTCTCCTCTCTCGTCTCCTCGTCTCCTCTCTTCTCTCCTTGTCTCCTCGTCTCCTTGTCTCATCTGCAGCCGTCGTGTCCTCGAGGTGCATTTAAGGCTGAAAAAATAACATTAATTTTAAATATATTGTTTTAAACATGTATGTTTGTTTAGACATGTATGTGCAACGTGTTTGTCTTTTTTTATTAACATATATATAATAATAATAATTTGATGTAAATATTTCTATTAATACAAAAATAATAATTCATAACGTATTTACTGACTGATATAAATCTGGTAGAGTTGAGCAGGGCTGAATGTTTTATTCATATAAAAGTCATATTTAAATATAATTGTGCTGTTTAGAGAATATATGAGGTGATCAATGAGTCTGATTAGCTCATCAGGTCGTGATGCTGATCAATCAGCTGATGACTGTTTACAAGAGTTGAATCTTTCAAAACCTCCTCTCTTCTCTGATTGTAACAATATATTTATTGATTAATAAACATGTTTGTGTGTGTGCGTGTGGTTGTCATGGAAACGTGCTTGTTTTCATTGAAGGGGAGCAAAGAGTGAAAGAGGGAGGGGAGTGATGATGTCATCAGGAGAAGGGAGGAGGGAGGAGGGAGGAGGGAGGAGGGAGGAGGGAGGAGGGAGGAGGGAGTGGTACTGCCTCCATCACTGAGAGAGAGGAGGAGGAGGAGGAAAGCAGCATCCTTCATCACACACAGAGGAAAGAGAGAGAGAGAGAGAGAGAGAGAGAGAGAGAGAGAGAGAGAGAGGAGGGACGAAGGAGAGGAGACGCCGGGACGGACGGATAAATAAAGAAGAAGAAGAAGAAGAAGAAGACCGATGGTGTCGTCTGAGAGAAGGACGAGAGACACCGAGACAGACACACGGACAGAGAGAGAGAGAGAGACGGGCAGGAGGAGGGTTTAATCTGTCATCTGGGCCTCTGTGTGTGTGTGTGTGTGTGTGTGTGTGTGTGTGTGTGTGTGTGTGTGTGTGTGTTGGAGGGCGATCAGCTGATTGGAGCACACACGTCGGAGGGCGGAGCCATGATGGGCAAGGATTACATGTTGGCCATCATTATAGTCAACTATGACGGTAAGAGACACACACACACACACACACACACACACACACACACACACACACACACAAACAGGTCCTTGCAGTTCGACAGACTTGTGAGGACCTTCCTCACTCTGTTGTTTACGTGTTTGTTGTTTGTTGAGCAGGTGTATAAAACAAACAGGATGTTTATTTATTTACTGAGGTCAGAAACATCACAGCATGAAAAGTTTCACGCAGGATAAAAACAAATAAACTAAACTGAGAAACACAGATAACAGTGTTATAAATGAGCTACCAGACATATCAGAGTCCTTCATTTAGAGGACCAGTTCCCAGTGTTCCCAGAGTTCCCAGTGTTCCCAGTGTGTTAAACCAGCAGTCAGGTGTCTGTAATCATTCCTCCTGTTCATACTGGATATTAAAAGATCCTTCAAATGTGTGATGGAGTGATGGAGGATAAAATCCACAGTTTGTCCACACAGTCATTTAAAAGTCTGTGTGAAGCTTCTATTCAGCTTCATCAGTCTGAGTTAGTCATATCAAGTGGATATCTGACACATTTACAGTCTTTGTGTTTCCCTGTTGAGCTGCAGGTGGAAGTATAGTAACAAAAAGAGGAACTTTGGCACTAAAAAGACTGTAACGTTGAAAGATATCTACTTGATTTGACTCATTTGGACGCTGAAGCTTCATATTAGCTTCAAGTATCCTGTGGATTTTGTTCTCCATCACTTCCATTGTAAGGTCATTATGAAGGGATCTTCTAATGGTCAGTATGAACAGGAGGAATGATTACAGCAAGAAAAACAGCTTTAATGTTCATTTGATGACTGTTGTTGTTTTAAAACAGACTCTAAAAAACTGTGAACTGGTCCTTAAATTTCCGTCTGTCTTGTTGTTAATACTGTTCCCAGTCTGACTGTCACCTCATCACCACCTGCTGTTGTGTAAATGTGGGATTGTGTTTATCAGAACGAGCAGCAGAAACATCCAAACCAACATAAACACAGAAATTAGTAGCAAGCGACTCATCTGACTTAAACATTTATATTGACTCAGTAATACAGTGTCCTCTACATGGATCATCAGCTGGTGACTTTTTACCTGTGACCTGTTAGTCTATTAGTATATAATATAGTATATAAGCCATAATATGTGTATTTAAGTCATGTCAAATCTGATTTATGTAGCAAATCATCATTAACCTCAACGGGTTGTAACATCCTCTATCCTCAGGAAACCCCCCAAAAAACACTCTTTAACAGGAGAAACATGAAGGAAAATAACAAAATGACAAAATCAGGAGAAAATTAGAGATAAGAATGAGAGATTTGACCTGGAGGCAGCGTTCTCCACTGTAACTGTAAAAATCCACAATTAAACAAACAGTACGACTCATTTCTGCCAACAATCCTCCAAGAAAAAACACACAACAGGTCGTAATGTCAGTCGCCCAAAAAACGACCTTCAGTTAGTTTGAGTGACAGCTGCCATCTAGTTGTCATAGTAACTGTGAGGCGGAGCAGCGCTGCAGGTCACATGACAGATTTCCTCGCTCAGAGGAGGGAGGCTTTAACCCAACAGTGGACTCGACTACCATCGTCCCCTAACCTTTAACCCTGTAGTTATTATTGTTGCCATGACGACGAAGGCGGCCTAACTTTAAGGAAGTAGTAACTTTAACCCACCACATGTTTCTCTGAACTTAACGAAGTGATCATTTGAACCCCAAAACCATCATCTTTAAACCCCAACCGGAGCTGAACCACAGCGCCGTCAAACATCATCAATCATCATTATTGATTAACAGTGACGCGTCGATGACGTCGTCCTGCTGGTTACCGCTGATAGAGACACATGATCAAACCAGTGTATCTGGAGGTTCAGTCTGGAGGACATTTTGCAGATGTGGAAATGATGCGACTGAGTTTCAGCATTAAAATGAGAAGCTGCTACCAGCAACCAGGTTTCAACACAAATTTCCAAAATATTGCAAAATAAAGTGTAGTAAACGCTTGTTTCCAGAGAGACGGCGGCTATCGTAGCGTCGTAGCTGTGTGTTTACACCAGTGGTACTATTTTAAGTTACTTGTACTTTACTTGAGTGTTTCCTTTTTATGCTTCTCATGTGGCCCCAAAAGACTTTTCCCATAAATAAAGAGATGTCTGTGAATCAGTGGATGCATTATTTTGAGCGAAAGTGACTCGTTTCAATCAGAATTTGATCCATTTGGTCCAATAACGTTTGTAAAGTTTAGAGGCGCAACACGATTTAATAGTTTTATCCTCATTCAGTTTAGCTGGAGGGCTAAAGTGGAAGTTAGCTAGCATGGCCAGAGGAAGTCTCTACTGAGCATGCTCCGTGGGCTGCACAGACGCAGAAGATCTGGGTCGTTTCATACCTGGAAGTCGAATGTTTTGGCTTCATGCGCCGCCGAAAAACTTCCATAGGATCTCCGACGCTGCTCCAGGTCTCTTTATACAAACATGGACGACGTCATTAAAAGAGCAGCAAACAAAGCTCAAATGATGGAAAACACGATGGAAATATAACGTTTCTGTTAGTTTCATGTATTGATGTGAGGAAGGTTACAGTCTCCTCATCATCGCTCCACACAGATCTGATGTTGTCAAGTCACATGATTCACGTACGTCATCATTTATTCACTCAGTCTGTTTACATTTAGTTTTTACCCACTCAGGTTTTTATGCACAAATTAAACATGTGGATGGAAACACACCTCGTTACAGCTCTGTGACCGTCTGATGGCTCCCCGCACTCCACCGTCAGTCACATGACCTCGTTTTGAAAGACGGTCAAACAGGACCTCAGTATGATAGCAATACATGAACACACACACACACACACACACACACAGATATGGCGGTGCTGTGTCATGAAGGATTCTGGGACGAGAGAGAAGACCAGAGCTGTCTGTGAGGAGACAAAACACAGTTCAGGTTCACACCGAACGTTTACAGGAGTTTAATTAAGAGTTAACAGATGAAGTATGAAGGTAAACAGAGACCTGTGTGATCTGAACATCTGGCATCTGTTAATCTACCTGAATATGACCTCACAGTGACCTCTAGTGGTGCATTATGACCATCTGTTTCCTGTTATTTATTTCCTGCTCTGATGTCGGATGTTGGTCAAAGTTGAGAAACTTGAGGTGAACGTGTGACGAAATGCTGCCTGCAAGTCAAAAGTCAGGGCGTCAACCTGCTCCGAAGGCTTCGTTTGTGACCTTTTCTCTTAATATTAGAACTTTTGCTCTCATAGTATTTCAACTTTTTTCTTGTATTATTTCTTTCTATTAATATGTTGGCTCATTACACATGCTCATAAACAGCCGTCCGTTCTGTAGCCTTGGTTGCTAAGGTGGTTGCTAAGGTGGTTGCTAAGGTGTTTCCATGTGTTGTTCAGCTCCAACATGTACGGATGGATTTGAGAAGTTGTCATTTGGAGTAAAGAAGGAGAAAAAGAAGTGAAATCCTGCTACTATAGTTTGTTTACGTAGCCTCCGGAGCCGGAGGAAGCTTCCTGAAAGCTGACCAATCAGAACAGAGTGGGCTCATCAGGAGGCGGGGCCTTAAAGAGACAGGAGCTAAAACGGCCTGTTTCAGACAGAGGCTATAATTTCTTTTTTCCCTTTATGTTTCCCTCCTATGTTATTAATACTGTGGTACTGTTTCACTATGAATAAAAAGTGCAGTACAAACTAAATGTATTATTATTACTATAAAGATATTCCAATAGAGACAGTAGAGACACAAAATGTCTTTGCGAGGAGTTTGATTCCTGTTTTCTACCAACAGTCAGTTGATTTCTTTTACAACCATTCCTCAACCTTCACCAAGTCTTTTAACTGTGATGACAAAGGCTCCCTGAACTTAAAGCTCGCCAGATTAAACCCAATTTTAACCAAGAACAAGCTGAATTTCTGTCAGATCAGTTGTGGTTTAACGTCTGATCAGCGATCTGGTGGTCGGTCTGCAGTTTGGACAGCTGTGAGACCAGGAGTCATATTTATCAGAGCAGGAAATCTCTCCTAACTGGCAGAAAATTCTCAGAATGACGCGTTTTTGTTCCTACTTTTCGGATGAGGAGTAAAAGCATCTTATCAACCTGCTGATATTTAGGAGCTGCAGAGGAGTCCTGACCTGTCAGAAGTTTCCAGGAGACGCTCAGATATTCAGAGAGAGGAGAGATGTTTTATGAAAGCTTGATGAGAATAAGATACAGTCATGTCTGGATAATGAATCTTCATTACAACAGGTCAAATATTTTTATAAGGTTACATTATCCCAAATGTTTCCAACAATGTTCAAACTCAGAGAAATCTGTAATTTAATCAAAGTAACGGACCGTTTCATTTGGTCGCCTGTCGATGGCGTCATACCTCCTCTACCAAAGAGTAAACACACACCAGATGCATACGGCGGCGCTGTGTTTGTCCGCTACAATGGCGTCTACCAAAGAGTAACTTACACACATACAAGATAATACATCGGCGTTGTGGTTGTTCCTCACAAACTGTTATAAATGGACTTTTATTCAGTTTTAAGCCACATTTTCATGATAAATTTAGGTGGTTTTTAACTATATCTTTTAGCCGGAAGAAGGATTTTAGTCATTGGACGTCTGGATCTTAAGTTATCAGAGAAATAAACTGGACAAACGTTAGCAGCAGCTCGGCTAACAGCCCCTCCAGGAAGTCCGGTGGTCGCCGAACATCATCAGAGAAACACTGATTTTTTAGGTGAAACAGTTTTATTCAGTGTTTTTACCTGTAATCTCCGGGTCGGTTTGTTCTGGAGAGGAGGAGACCTCTGCGGGTAAAAACATCCTGAATGATGAACACTGGAGTAATCCTATCCTGGTGAAGCTGGTTATTTAACAACGAAGACAACAACTCCCATGATCCCTTGCTACTTCACACTGTCATCACACTCTGTCTGTTGTTATTGTTTTGATTGAGACGCCTAGCGGCTGAAATTACATGTTGTGCGTTTAAATGTGCACGAGGTGTAATATAATAATATAAACCAGTCGCATAAAATTCTTTTTAAATAAAATATATTTTTTAAAATGTGTTTTAAATGTTATTCAAGGAGACGACGACTTCAAAGTTGTATTCAGTGAATTCCTCTAAATCTGATATAAAATTGATGATTGGAAGGGTGACAATCAGGTAACTGAAAGTCCTTTGATCGTCTCATTGAATAAGAGTGAATGTCTGATGACAAAATGAAAAAATGATGAAATGTATCTGGAAGGTTTTTGTCTGTGATAATTGAATTTGAACCTAACACACATGTTAGAAGAATATTTACAGAATAAATTGACAACATTTTAAATTTCCTAAACAAAGGTGCAGATGGCTCTTGGCCTATAGAGTTTAAAATCATTCTTAAAAACCTTTTTTGGGTTAAAAATAACTGATTGAGGTGTGAAGAACATGTAGCAGCCCAAACAATATTACAATAACTGATATATGGATCGATTAGACTGAAACGGTCCGTTACTTTGATTAAATTACAGATTTCTCTGAGTTTGAACATTGTTGGAAACATTTGGGATAATGTAAGTACACAACTCAACAACATATATAACATAGGTCTAGTTGTTTTTAGACATTTTAATGTGGAATAATTAGAGATTATAGCTTTAAAGTGTTCAAATTTCCGTTTTACTTGTTTTTTCTTTTCTTTCTTTTTCTCTTGTTTTTTGCTTCACACGTTTCTTTGTCTATTTGATGTCATATTGTTTTATGACTGTATGTTTTTATGATTTGACTTCTCCTGCACAATTTAATATAATTTTTACTGTGAAATATTTTTATTGTAACCTTTGTGCAAATGAAAAAAATACTAAAAAATACATAAAGAAGTGTTTGTAACAGCTAAACTAACCCACAGAGCTTCAACAAGCTGCTGTGGTTATAAAAACTGTCCAGTGGAGGTTTTGTTGCTGACTGTAGTTTATTGAACTGACCGTCCCTCCTTCCGGTCATATCATGGTCTCTCAATCAGCTGATTCAGCATTTTGTGTCTCTAAAGGTTCATTAATTATTCAAATCCTCTTTGGTTTCTTCTCCTCTTTCGTCTCTTCCTGTTGCTGCAGTTTGACCTCTGATTACTCGTTCAGAACATGATGTTTAACATCAACAACGTATCCTGAACGTCTTCTGAACCTGTCCACAGATCAGGTGAAGACTGGAGGAGGGAAAAGTGTCTTTAGTGTCTCTTTTACTGATGTATGATGAATGTGGCGTCATGTGCCAGCAGAGTGTGTCAGCACTGACCCGCCGAAGGTTAAAGTCACCTTGTACTGAAATAAAACTGCAGAGCGACAGAAGAGGAGGAGCTTTCATTTTATTACACTGAATTACTGCTGACATGTTTTTTTATGGATCAATAGTTCATGTTATTATTAGCACAAGTCTGAGTTTGCTACATTTAGGTAAATGAAATGATGTTTAAGACTGAATCAGTTATAAAGTGTCTGAGTTTCCTGATTATACACGCAGCAGATTTATTTCTGTAGATAACTGAGGTGTACTCGCTCACACTGAAGATCACAACAATGTGAGAGGATGAATGCAGTTTAAGTTGAAGCATTTTAAAGCCTGCAGGCAGCTCACGTATCAGTTTGTATGTAAGCAGAGAAAACAAACAGGAAACTGAAAGCAGTTGAAATGTCAGTTGAGCTGTAAACAAGTTGAAGTTATTACTGTACGTAAGAACTGAAAGCAGTTACTCTGTTGAAAGAGATAAAAGCACTTAAATGATCAGTTTAGTTAGTTTTACTTGACATTTTACTAAACAGTGTTGCTCTTAAAGCTATAATCTCTAATTATTCCACATTAAAATGTCTAAAAACAACCAGACCTATGTTATATATGTTGTTGAGTTGTGTACTTATATTATCCCAAATGAAATAGTGATGGCTACGCCTATACTCTGTGAATCTGGGGTTACGCCACAGTTACTTAGCCAACGTTCTTGCTGTGGTAGCGATTTGACTGTGATGGCACCCGCCCATCACTCAAAGCAGCCCTTAATAATACATAACTTTAAGCCTTAATAAAATGTAAACAAGTGAGTTATATGGAAATACACCCCTCTGTACAGTTGTCATGAATGAGGAAATTAGCTTTAGAGACCAGAAGCGTTTTTTGTACCAGGCTGTTTATTTCTGCTGCTTTCTCCTCATTTGAGGAACTGCAGTTTTTGGCACTTCCATGTTGGCTTCATTTTTCAGAGGACAGCTGGTGACAGTTCTTGTGTCTCTGCAGACAACATCTGGACAGACCAGAACCTGCTGTTGGACCCAGACCTTCCCTCTGGCTGGAGAACCATCAAGGACTCCACAGGAACCTACTACTGGCATGTTCCCACCGGTGCCACCCAGTGGCAGCACCCAGCACTAAGCAGGACGCCACAAGCACTCGACACACAGGTAGAACTGACAGAACCGGTTAGAACAAATACAACAGGTAGAACTGACAGAACAGGTAGAACAAATACAACAGGTAGAACTGACAGAACAGGTAGAACAAATACAACAGGTAGAACTGACAGAACCGGTTAGAACAAATACAACAGGTAGAACTGACAGAACCGGTTAGAACAAATACAACAGGTAGAACTGACAGAACAGGTAGAACAAATACAACAGGTAGAACTGACAGAACAGGTAGAACAAATACAACAGGTAGAACTGACAGAACAGGTAGAACAAATACAACAGGTAGAACTGACAGAACCGGTTAGAACAAATACAACAGGTAGAACTGACAGAACAGGTAGAACAAATACAACAGGTAGAACTGACAGAACCGGTTAGAACAAATACAACAGGTAGAACTGACAGAACAGGTAGAACAAATACAACAGGTAGAACAAATACAACAGGTAGAACTGACAGAACAGGTTAGAACAGGTTAGAACAGGTTAGAACTAACAGAATAGGTAGAACAGGTAGAACTGATAGAACAGGTAGAACAGGTAGAACTGATAGAACAGGTTAGAACAGGTGGAACTGATAGAACAGGTGGAACTGATAGAACAGGTAGAACTGATAGAACAGGTAGAACAAATACAACAGGTAGAACTGACAGAACAGGTTAGAACAGGTTAGAACAGGTAGAACTAACAGAACAGGTAGAACAGGTAGAACAGGTTAGAACAGGTGGAACTGATAGAACAGGTAGAACTGATAGAACAGTGAGTCCAGGTAACTCAGGTCAGCTGAGGTTTGTCTGACACACCAGCAGATCTCTGGAGTTTGTTTCTTCTTCTGTGGTGTTTTGTTTCAGCAGGAGGAGGCTGGATCGCAGCCCACCAGCAGACAGACGGTTGAACCACCTGAGGACAGGTAACAAACACACAGTCATGACTTACATTCATGTCCTGGAGAATCAACCTTAAACCAAGTTTTCACTCTAAAATGAATGATTGATATTACGGGAACTTGATTTTTGTCCCCACGTGACTGTAAACAGATTCATGTCCCCACAACATGAGGAATACAAGCACACACACACACACACACACTCACACATATCTGTACAGGTATATGAGTTTAGTTTCTCTCTCAGGTCTTCCTGGCATGAAGATTATCTCACCAACCACGATCCCGACTCCAAGGTAAGATAACGAGTGTGTGATTAATAAAACTACTGAACATAAGCAGAGAAAAGTTTAATCATATTACATGTTCACAACTAAATCATCACAAGGTCTTAAAGGACAAGTTCACTATTCTTCAACTGTGTCTATAACCAGCAGTCAGGTGTCCATAGTAACAGTGAAAGAGGTTTTCCTCTCTGTAATCATTCCTCCTGTTCATACTGGATATTAAAAGATCCTTCAAATGTGCTTTCAATGGAAGTGATGGAGGATAAAATCCACAGTGTGTCCACACAGTCATTTAAAAGTCTGTGTGAAGCTTCTATTCAGCTTCATCAGTCTGAGTTAGTCATATCAAGTGGATATCTGACACATTTACAGTCTTTTTAGCATCAAATTCCCTCTTTGTGTTTCCTCGGACAGTGTTTCCCTGTTGAGCTGCAGGTGGAAGTATAGTAACAAAAAGAGGAACTTTGGCACTAAAAAGACTGTAACGTTGAAAGATATCTACTTGATTTGACTCATTTGAGCTGAAGCTGAGGCTTGATATTAGCTTCAGATAAACTTTTAAATACATTTTTACACAGAAGGAGGACTGTGGATTTTGTCCTCCATCACTTCCATTGTAAGGTCATTATGAAGGGATCTTCTAATGGTCAGTATGAACAGGAGGAATGATTACAGCAAGAAAAACAGCTTTAATGTTCATTTGAAGACTGACTGTTGTTTACAACACACTTAAAAATTTGCCAACTTGTCCTTTAAAAGTAGAACCCTTGAAATGTGAACCCAGCGTAGTTAAACGCTAACTTTACATATTGCTCACCTTGTAAAATCTGATGCTGAAAGCTGATATAATTTTTATGTTTAAGAATATTATAGTATGAATTATGGATGAATTATCCAACATTTGAGTAAATGGGTGCAATGAACTGAAGTAATTGGTCATTTGAAGTTACATTTTTATTGTAGGACGTGTGAGGACGTTACATCAGACTGTGATTAGACATGAAAATAACTGGCGGGATAATCAATAATGATGCTCTAGTTACTAGTAAAGGTTCCAACCTGTTTTTATTATTAATATGTTGGATGTAAAATGCAGTTAATGTTTTTGTTCCCTTCCACTCCTGTGTGTGAATCATAGACTGTAATAAATATGGACGTAGTCACCGTGACGTCACCTACTGGTTTGAGAAGTGCTGTTTTGAAGCCTTGAGTGTAGCGATTTGACCGTCGCCATCTTGGATTTGGCCGTCGCCATGTTTGATTTTTGGAGCCAGAAGTGACCATATTTGGACGAGAGGGTGGAGCTGACCATAGCGCTAGCTGCTAGCTTGGTTAGCACGGTGCATTTACAGTCTATGGTTAACAGTGATCATGCTAATGCTAATGCTAATTGTCGCTAGCGAAAAACAGGCCTAAAACTGTTAAAACAAAATGTACTCACCGGAAAAACTCATCATCCGACTCATTGATGGATCTTTTATTACAACCAAACATTGAACGAGACTGTTTTTAGGTGAACACAATGTTACAATTAACTTTAGTGAACTGAAAACACACTGTGAAGTAGCAGCAGCTACGCCCATACACAATGGTTACGTTACGTAAGCAACGTTGTCGCTGTGGTAGTGACTTGTCAATCACAACGTAGCCACGCCCTAAAGCATGCACTGCTCTATTGTCAAATTTAAATGAAATGGAACCATAATTTTACAAAATGAACATCATGCTGTATTGAAGAAGACTTGAAACTAGCAATTGAGACCATAAACTCATTAGGAGACAGTTTACTGAGGTAATAAATCAAGAGAGAAGTAGAGTTATTTTCTCATAGACTTTCATACAATTGAACTTCTTTTGCAGCCAGTGGAGTTGCCCCCTGCTGGCCGTTAGACAGAATGCAGACTTTTGGTACTTCCGCATTGGCCTCATTTTTCAACCACGGAGGTTGCCTCTTGGTGTGAATATTAGGAGATAAACTGAATCCAGAGACCAGAAACAATGACTGACTCAGTGTTGCAGACAGTATTTGAGGCTTTTTGAACGAGTCAGTTGGATCAGCTGATGGCCGGCGGCGGCACTTTAAGGTGCTTCAGATTGAAGACGTGGTCGCTGCTGATTGGACGATTCATATGTGAACATGTCAAACAACATTTCTATCGGATGTTGCATCAAGAGTTTTGGCAGTTTATGTTTTGTAAAAAATGGTTCGTGAGTTATTGTGTTTTACAAATGGCCACATGGTGGCGCCACTGGTGACATGTTTGAACATGTGACACAATATGAGCTCAAAAACAGTTTATATCAAATATTAAATATCTAAAATACAGTAAATAATATATAAAAGCTGCTTACTAACCATCCTCTAGATAAAACTGAACACCTGCAGCAACAATATTAATTAATTTTCTGTCATTTCAGGTTCAGTTTTAGTCGTTCACACTAATAAAACACATCCAGCCTGTTAAAGAAGCAGCGTCCATCAGCTGTGATGTCACAGTTCAACAGAAAGTGTTAAATACAGTAAAACAGGTTCTGAGCTGCTTTCTGCTCATCTGCTGCACTTTAATCTGATCTAATCTGATCTAATCTGATCTAATCTGCTTTAATCTGACTCTCTGTGTCCTGGTTTCTCTGTTTGTCACCCAACGACTCACTGACTGCTTAATCTGCTCATCTACCTGTCTGTCTCTCCACCTGTCTGTCTCTCCACCTGTCTGTCTCTCTACCTATCTGTCTCTCTCCACCTGTCTTCCTCTCCACCTGTCTCCCTCTCCACCTGTCTCTCTCCACCTGTCTGTCTCTCTACCTGTCTGTCTCTCTACCTGTCTGTCTCTCTCCACCTGTCTGTCTCTACCTGTCTCCCTCTCTAACTGTCTGTCTCTCTACCTGTCTCTCTACCTGTCTCCCTCTCCACCTGTCTGTCTCTCCACCTGTCTCTCTCTACCTGTCTCCCTCTCCACCTGTCTGTCTCGCCACCTGTCTCTCTCTACCTGTCTCCCTCTCTAACTGTCTGTCTCTCTACCTGTCTCTCTACCTGTCTTCCTCTCCACCTGTCTCTCTCTACCTGTCTCCCTCTCTAACTGTCTGTCTCTCTACCTGTCTCTCTACCTGTCTCCCTCTCCACCTGTCTGTCTCTCCACCTGTCTCTCTCTACCTGTCTCCCTCTCCACCTGTCTGTCTCGCCACCTGTCTCTCTCTACCTGTCTCCCTCTCTAACTGTCTGTCTCTCTACCTGTCTCTCTACCTGTCTCCCTCTCCACCTGTCTGTCTCTCCACCTGTCTCTCTCTACCTGTCTCCCTCTCCACCTGTCTGTCTCTCCACCTGTCTCTCTCTACCTGTCTCCCTCTCCACCTGTCTGTCTCGCCACCTGTCTCTCTCTACCTGTCTCCCTCTCCACCTGTCTGTCTCTCCACCTGTCTCCCTCTCCACTTGTCTGTCTCTCCACCTGTCTGTCTCTCCACCTGTCTCTCTCTACCTGTCTGTCTCTCTACCTGTCTCCCTCTCTGTCTGTCTCTCCACCTGTCTCCCTCTCTAACTGTCTGTCTCTCTACCTGTCTCTCCACCTGTCTCCCTCTCCACCTGTCTCCCTCTCCACCTGTCTGTCTCTCTACCTGTCTGTCTCTCCACCTGTCTGTCTGTCTCTCCATCTGTCTGTCTCTCCACCTGTCTGTCTCTCCACCTGTCTGTCTGTCTCTCTACCTGTCTGTCTGTCAGTGCTTTGCAGTGCGTTCTCTCGGCTGGCTGCAGGTGGAGGAGGAGGACCTGTCTCCCGGTCGCAGCAGTCTCGCCGTCAGTAACGTCATCCAGCAGCTGTCTCACTGCAACAGTCCCGAGCAGAGAGACAGGATGGGGGCCTGGGGGGAGGTAAGACACCTGCTGTACCTGTCTGTGTGTCAGTATGTCTACCTGTCTGTGTGTCAGTATGTCTACCTGTCTGTGTGTCAGTATGTCTACCTGTCTGTCTGTGTGTCATTATGTTTACCTGTCTGTGTGTCAGTATGTTTACCTGTCTGTCTGTGTGTCAGTATGTCTACCTGTCTGTCTGTGTGTCAGTATGTTTACCTGTCTGTCTGTGTGTCAGTATGTCTACCTGTCTGTGTGTCAGTATGTTTACCTGTCTGTGTGTCAGTATGTTTACCTGTCTGTGTGTCAGTATGTTTACCTGTCTGTGTGTCAGTATGTTTACCTGTCTGTGTGTCAGTATGTTTACCTGTCTGTGTGTCAGTATGTTTACCTGTCTGTGTGTCAGTATGTTTACCTGTCTGTCTGTGTGTCAGTATGTCTACCTGTCTGTCTGTGTGTCAGTATGTCTACCTGTCTGTGTGTCAGTATGTTTACCTGTCTGTGTGTCAGTATGTTTACCTGTCTGTGTGTCAGTATGTTTACCTGTCTGTGTGTCAGTATGTTTACCTGTCTGTCTGTGTGTCAGTATGTTTACCTGTCTGTCTGTGTGTCAGTATGTTTACCTGTCTGTCTGTGTGTCAGTATGTCTACCTGTCTGTCTGTGTGTCAGTATGTCTACCTGTCTGTCTGTGTGTCAGTATGTCTACCTGTCTGTGTGTCAGTATGTCTACCTGTCTGTCTGTGTGTCAGTATGTTTACCTGTCTGTGTGTGTGTCAGTATGTCTACCTGTCTGTGTGTGTGTCAGTATGTCTACCTGTCTGTCTGTGTGTCAGTATGTTTACCTGTCTGTGTGTCAGTATGTTTACCTGTCTGTGTGTCAGTATGTTTACCTGTCTGTCTGTGTGTCAGTATGTTTACCTGTCTGTCTGTGTGTCAGTATGTTTACCTGTCTGTCTGTGTGTCAGTATGTCTACCTGTCTGTCTGTGTGTCAGTATGTCTACCTGTCTGTCTGTGTGTCAGTATGTCTACCTGTCTGTCTGTGTGTCAGTATGTCTACCTGTCTGTGTGTCAGTATGTCTACCTGTCTGTGTGTCAGTATGTCTACCTGTCTGTGTGTCAGTATGTCTACCTGTCTGTCTGTGTGTCAGTATGTCTACCTGTCTGTGTGTCAGTATGTCTACCTGTCTGTGTGTCAGTATGTTTACCTGTCTGTGTGTCAGTATGTTTACCTGTCTGTGTGTCAGTATGTTTACCTGTCTGTCTGTGTGTCAGTATGTCTACCTGTCTGTGTGTCAGTATGTTTACCTGTCTGTGTGTCAGTATGTCTACCTGTCTGTGTGTCAGTATGTTTACCTGTCTGTCTGTGTGTCAGTATGTTTACCTGTCTGTCTGTGTGTCAGTATGTCTACCTGTCTGTCTGTGTGTCAGTATGTTTACCTGTCTGTCTGTGTGTCAGTATGTCTACCTGTCTGTGTGTGTGTCAGTATGTCTACCTGTCTGTCTGCAGGGTCGGGAGATGATGCTGGTTCTGAAGAAAGACACTCTGACCCTGTTGGACCCTTTAGACCACACCCCCCTCCACTGTCAGCCAATCATCAACATCCGTGTGTGGGGGGTGGGCTGCAACAACGGCAGGTGAGCCAATCAGAAAGCAGCTGTTGCCTCCGTTATCTCACCTGATGATGGAACGTGTCGGTTTCACATTTTAGTTGCGCTTTTTCTGTTCTAGCTGTGTGATGTCACTGTGCAACTCTGTGATGTCACTGCGCAACTCTGTGATGTCACAGGACTTATATTCTCTCATTTTTTCGGATCCTCTAATATGATTATTCAAATCTCAATCTGGTGCATCTGTTCCTTCACCTGTTCAGTAACAACATACAACATGTCAATCAGACACATCTGCAGCTGTTTGAATTTAGATTTTTTTTCTTCTGATGGAGCTACGCTAACAGTTTCCCCCTGCTTCCAGTCTTTATGCTAAGCTAGGCTAACTCACATGATCTACACAGAGTAAACAGAGAGAGATGAGACGTTTACTGCAGTAAAAGTACATAAGTATCATGAGCTTGATGTAGTTAAAGTATTGCAGTAAAAGTACATAAGTATTATGAGCTTGATGTAGTTAAAGTATTGCAGTAAAAGTACATAAGTATTATGAGCTTGATGTAGTTAAAGTATTGCAGTAAAAGTAGTGGTTTGGTCCCTCTGACTGATATATTATTATATATGACATCATTAGATTATTAATAGTGAAGCATCAGTGTTAGAGCAGCATGTTACTGTTGTAGCTGCTGGAGGTGGAGCTAGTTTACACTACTTTATATACAGTTAGCTAGTTTAGTCCAGTGGTTCCCAACCTAGGGGTCGGGCCCCTCCAAAGGGTCAGCAGATAAATCTGAGGGGTGGTGAGATGATTAATGGGA
Organism: Thunnus albacares; assembly: GCF_914725855.1. NCBI lineage: Eukaryota > Metazoa > Chordata > Actinopteri > Scombriformes > Scombridae > Thunnus > Thunnus albacares. Next base: position 31,604,839 of record NC_058118.1, on the reverse strand, counting down.
GAGGAAAGAAGAAAAAACAAAGTTCTGATACACAAATCTGTTTTCAGTTTTTGGACTTTTTCTCTAATCTTTGATTTTTGCTGAAATATTGGATCATTTGAACATTTATTGAAATGAAAGCATGTGAGAAGTTTAGAGGGAAAAATCACTATTTGGTGGAGCTGTTAACAACTCATAGACATGTGAAATGTGACCCCGACTACACACTGCTTTTTGTAAGACGTCAAAAGACAAAAAGGTTGGAAACCACTGGTTTCATCTTTAACAATGTGTTGTATTTTAAAAGCTTGTTATATTATCCATTGTGTCAAATCTTCATCTGAAAAGTAACTAAAGCTGTCAAATAAATGTAGTGGAGTAGAAAGTACAATATTTCCCTCTGACATGTAGAAAGTAGCATCACATGGAAATACTCAAGTAAAGTACAAGTACCTCTAAACTGTACTACAGTACATGAGGTACTTGTACTTAGTTACTTTCCGCTGCTGACATCATTCACAGTTTGATGTTTCTGTTCAAATCAAACTCACCTTTGGGTTTGTTCATGTGTCAGTTTGCACTAACACTGTCACTCTCTCTGCTTCTTTAAATCGCTCCTCACTCACCTGCGCAGGGACAGGTAAACCTCTACCTTTACCTCCTCACACCCACAGCTACACCGACACAACCTCCTCCTGCATGTACGCCTCACCTGCTGATCACATGATCACCTGTCCATCCTGACCACTGTGTGTGTGTGTGTGTGTGTGTGTGTGTGTGTTTGTGTGTGTGTGTGGTGCGTTCAGGGACTTTGCCTTCGTAGCTGGAGATAAGGACAGCTGTGTGTTGAAGTGTCACGTGTTTCGTTGTGACGCTCCGGCGAAGGCCATCGCCACAGCGCTGCACGAGATGTGCTCCAAGGTGAGAGTCACCTCTGTTTTATTATTATTTATTATTTTATTCCAAAAAAACCCCAAAATTAGTTAATGGAGTGTAATTATTTGATATGGACATTATTTTTAGAGATCTCCTTTAAACGCTTCACATTTTGACTGTTTATAATAAAGCGACAGGAACAAACCTTTATAACCTCTTATTACTTAGTGTTTAATTATGAATGTTTAATATTACATCATCAGAACAGACGGACTCCTCTGCTCAGCTGGTCCAACACTTTGTTCAAATATTATCCACCAGCTCATCCACCAGCAGGTGGCGCTGTGACAGGTTTTTTTTTTTACTATTTTCTCAGGATTTAATTGTTCACGTCCAGCCAAATATAGTCTGCACATTTAATACGTCTATTGTGACTGAAATTGTCTTAGTTAAAAACCAGGTCATTTACAGCTTTACTGCATCAGGCCTGTGTTGAGTCTGTTTACAAGTTGAAAATGAAAACTATGTTTGTGGAGGGATTTTAAAGATTTACATCTTCTTCATATTTTCTAACAGTCAGGAAGTCCTGTGTTAACTAAAACTACAGTGGGCAGCTGATTTAGGAAATTACAAAACCTTTTAAAGTACATATTAATGTACATATATATAATAACCTGTATAGTTAAGTACTTGTGAGGTGTTTTTAAAGATTTCCGTCTAGCTTGTTTCTGATTGGATCCTGATATACCTGCTTACAAGTCTAGTTTACAAAGAAAAGTGTTTATTTATGACGTGTCTCCAGTAGGAACCAATGAGCTGGAAGGGGACAGTATTGAGAGACGGACTAATGACGAGAATAAAATGAGAGAAAAACTGAACAGATGTGTAGAAACATGGATGCATTTGAATCTTTGTGTGTGTGTGTAGATGATGTCAGAGAAGGCGCTGATGAGGCCGTCTCGCTCTCTGACGATGGAGAGCATCTCACCTGAGGACCTGCCCAGACAAGGTGACTCACCTGCTCTGCTCTCTGATTGGTTCTCTGCTGATCCCTCGTTGTTGTTGTTGTTGTTGTTGTTGTTGTTGTTATTGTTGTTGTTGTATTTGTGTTTCAGTGGAGTTTCTAGAGGCGGTGCGGCAGCAGGTCCAGAAGTTCGAGGTCGAGTACATCGGTAACCTGCCGGTGTCCCGAGCCATGGGTAGGACAGACACCCGTTACACCTGTTACACCTGTTACACCCGCTACACCCGTTACACCTGCTACACCTGCTACACCCGTTACACCCGTTACACCCGTTACACCCGTTACACCTGTTACACCCGCTACACCTGCTTCACCCGTTACACCCGCTACACCCGTTACACCCGTTACACCCGTTACACCTGCTACACCCGCTACACTTGTTACACCTGTTACACCCGCTACACCCGCTACACCCGTTACACCTGTTACACCTGCTACACCCGTTACACCTGCTACACCCGTTACACCTGTTACACCCGCTACACCTGTTACACCTGTTACACCCGTTACACCTGCTACACCTGCTACACCTGCTACACCCGCTACACCTGTTACACCCGCTACACCTGCTACACCCGCTACACCTGTTACACCCGCTACACCTGTTACACCCGCTACACCTGCTACACCTGCTACACCTGTTACACCTGCTTCACCTGTTACACCTGTTACACCTGTTACACCTGTTACACCTGTTACACCTGCTACACCTGTTACACCCGCTACACCTGTTACACCTGCTTCACCTGTTACACCTGTTACACCTGCTTCACCCGTTACACCCGTTACACCCGCTACACCCGCTACACCTGTTACACCTGTTACACCTGTTACACCCGCTACACCCGTTACACCTGTTACACCTGTTACACCCGCTACACCCGTTACACCTGCTACACCCACTACAGCTGTGTTTGGTCCTGTGAACAAACTGATCTCAAATTAAGTTTCCAACTTAACAACCAAAGTATTGACAGTTTCCAACATTTCCTGGAAATAAACTGTTCAACTGATACATTTCCAATGAATCAATAACAGCTGATTGTTGTCAGCTGATCATATCTACAGGCTAACAGTTCAATACGATTTAACATATATGAGCAGTAACATTTCCAATAATAAATTAACAATAAATTAATATTTACAGTACCTGAGTTTAAATGGAGAAATTAATTTATTTTATCTATAATTATAAATATTATTATCATTTATTATTCAATGATTAGTAACAAGTTCTTTCAGGAAACTTCTCTAATGTGAGGATTTGATGTTTTTCTCTGATATGTATCAGGCCGATACATCAGCCAATATCAGCTGACAGCAGATATATTGGTATTTGTGTATATGTGGGCCGATATCTCACAAGAACCGTCAGGTTCAGAGACATCAAAGTAGGTTTGAGGTCAATTAGAAACTGTATTGCAGTTACATAGTTTGTCCACCAGAGGGTGCTGACCAGTTGATTCTTTAAAAAGTTTCAGTTTGAGTCTCACGACTGAAAGACACCGAACACGTCTGCTGCAGCAGAGCACGTCAGTTATAATCTACTGCAGCTGCTACACTGACAACAGAAATCACGACGCTCATCTCTATTTACGCTGCTGGACTATTTTCTCTCTCTGTGTTAATTCTTTGTTTTGATAAGTGACATAAATAAAGATATTATTATTATTACATCATTGTAAACTAAATGTTTTGGTTTTTGAACCGTTGGTCGGACAAAACAAGACGTGAACACGTCCGCAAGCATTCTGGGAAAATAACTTTCACTGTTAATTGGGACAAGGGTTGCCATAGAAACCAAGGTGTCTTTGTGTGTGTGTGTGTGCAGGTATGGAGGTGTTGAACAGAGCGATCGAAAGCATCATGAACTCTACAGACAGAGACGACTGGGAGCCAATCGTCATCCACGTGACTGATAACATCCTGTCTCTGTGGAAGGGACAGGTACGATTACTGTTATTCTACCTGTTCCACCTGTTCCACCTGTTCCACCTGCTCCACCTGTTCCACCTGTTCCACCTGTTCCACCTGTTCCACCTGTTCTACCTGCTCCACCTGTTCTACCTGTTCCACCTGTTCCACCTGTTCCACCTGTTCCACCTGCTCTACCTGTTCTACCTGCTCCACCTGTTCCACCTGTTCCACCTGTTCTACCTGCTCCACCTGTTCCACCTGTTCCACCTGTTCTACCTGTTCCACCTGTTCTACCTGTTCCACCTGTTCTACCTGCTCCACCTGTTCCACCTGTTCCACCTGTTCTACCTGCTCCACCTGTTCCACCTGTTCCACCTGTTCTACCTGTTCCACCTGTTCCACCTGTTCTACCTGCTCCACCTGTTCCACCTGTTCCACCTGTTCTACCTGTTCCATGTGTTCTACCTGTTCCACCTGTTCCACCTGTTTCACCTGTTCCACCTGTTCTACCTGTTCTACCTGTTCTACCTGTTCCACCTGTTCCACCTGTTCCACCTGTTCCATGTGTTCTACCTGTTCCACCTGTTCCACCTGTTCCACCTGTTCCACCTGTTCCACCTGTTCCACCTGTTCCACCTGTTCTACCTGCTCCACCTGTTCCACCTGTTCCACCTGTTCTACCTGTTCCATGTGTTCTACCTGTTCCACCTGTTCCACCTGTTTCACCTGTTCCACCTGTTCTACCTGTTCTACCTGTTCTACCTGTTCTACCTGTTCCACCTGTTCCACCTGTTCTACCTGCTCCACCTGTTCCACCTGTTCCACCTGTTCCACCTGCTCCACCTGTTCCACCTGTTCCACCTGTTCTACCTGTTCCACCTGTTCTACCTGTTCCACCTGTTCCACCTGTTCTACCTGCTCCACCTGTTCCACCTGTTCTACCTGTTCCATGTGTTCCACCTGTTCTACCTGTTCTACCTGTTCTACCTGTTCCACCTGTTCCATGTGTTCCACCTGTTCCACCTGTTCTACCTGTTCTACCTGCTCCACCTGTTCCACCTGTTCTACCTGTTCCATGTGTTCCACCTGTTCTACCTGTTCTACCTGTTCTACCTGTTCCACCTGTTCCATGTGTTCCACCTGCTCCACCTGTTCTACCTGTTCTACCTGTTCCACCTGTTCCATGTGTTCCACCTGTTCCACCTGTTCTACCTGTTCTACCTGCTCCACCTGTTCCACCTGCTCCACCTGTTCTACCTGTTCTACCTGTTCTACCTGTTCTACCTGTCTCTGTGGACAGGTAAGGTTAATATTATTCCACCCGTTCTACCTGTTCCTGACAGGAGGGGGAGGAGCCTTTCTGGGAGTGTCAGGTGCGTTTCCTCACTTTTCTGGGCGTCGGCCACGACAGCCACACCTTCGCTGTGATCGTAGACGGCGGCACGCAGCGCTTCGAGTGTCACGTGTTCTGGTGTGAACCGGACGCTGGGATCCTCTCTGAGGCCGTTCAGGCTGCATGTATGGTGAGTTTTTCACAGAAGCTCAGAACATTACAGGTGCGTCTTCATTTGGACCTTAAAAGGACCTGAAATAAAACAGTTGCAAATAAAGGACTTCATATTCGAGGGTAATTAATGGATGAAATAACTGATAATGAGACAAAGAGTCAGTATATTGATATGTTTAAATAACGTTCACACAAATTTTCACCTTTTACATGTAAATTAAGTGACTTCTTTCAACTTTTTTATCCCATAAAAAGCCCTTAAACAGTTCACATAATCCCAATCCCTTAATTAATTGATTAATTACCCCCTAAGGTACCTTTATTACAGTCAATAATAAGTCCATAACTGGTACTGATACTGATCTGCTGCTCATAACGTCTCTTCTCTTTCGTCCTTTCTGTCGTCAGGTTCAGTATCAGAAGTGTTTAGTGGCTCAGACTCCTCCTCCGAGGACCAAGTCGTGGCACGCGACCCCATCAAAGGTCAAACGGGCCAACTCCATGGACGGCGCCGCCTTTCCTCCCCTCACATCCCGTCTCCATGGCAGCGGAAGCACCTCCATGATGCCAAGGATCACCAAGGGCAACGGCAGCAGTGGCAACGTGAGGAAGGGCATGATGGCCTTCTTCGAAACCTTCCGCAACAAACAGGCCGCCACGTCATAATGACGGGGGCGGGACCACCAGAGCCGCCTGTCAGCAGATGCTGGTCAATCCTCCGCGATGGAGAACCTGAATGTCTCACGGGCTAAACTGCGTTTGTGGCTCTGGTGGTCCGACCGGCTGATTCTGCTGCCTTCACATCACCAGCGACGAGACGGACGCCGCGTCTCTTTCTGTTGACCTGTTTGAACCTGTCGTCACGACGTTAGTTTCACCTGTTGGTGGTTACAGCTGTCGCTCGGTGACGGCTAATGTGGATTCTCTTGTTAACTCGACATTAAACAGGATGATAAACACCTGCTGCAAAAAAAAAAACACCAACATCAGACTCAGATCCTGATTATCAACAGAAGACAGTTCAGACCTCCATCAACCAATCGTCTTCTTCATGACGGCAGAGTTCTCAAACAAACGTGTTCCGTGTTTCTACCTGATCTGAATTAGACTTTCTCACAGAGGACATGTTGACACGTGACAACAGAATAATAAAATGTTTAAGTTTCAGGGTCCTGGTAAAGCACATTCTGGCTCACTGTCACACTGTCATGGTTTATGGGGACAACGTTAACGTTACCTGAGCTTCCCCTGCTATGACAAGTCAAAATGTCCGCTGTGAAAAAGATCTACAGCCACAATATTTCATGTTTTAAATGCTGGTGTGACAAACCCTAAAGAGGCTAATCACCAGCTAACTCAACTCAACTAACCCAACTAAAATATAGAAACTGTGATTTCACATTAACAGGTTGCAATTGAGAGCGCGTGACAGCTAGAAATAATTGTTGAAATAGTTAAAAAAAATAAATGAAAAGTTTAGATAATTAGCTAAAAGTAATGGACAAACAGTTGTATGTTAGTTATATGAAAATATATTGTAACAATGTCCACATTTAGATCATAAATAGTGCTAAATAACATCCAGTTTGTATTCCAATCATATCATATAAGCCCATATTTGAGTGGATGAACAGCTCGAGCTGATCTGACAGAGCTGCGAGGGAACGTCTAGCAGCTCCAGTTTAGGAGAGAAGTCAACTACATTTCCCAGAAAGCTTTGCTGTCAGAAACATTGTTACAAACATCGTTTCCTGGAAATGTTCTGAGTAATTTTCAGGTACTTAACAGCTAATTCTTACAGAGAGGGTGGTGCAATTTGTGAATTATAAGAAAAAACAGAAAAAAAAGTGTTGAATTGGTTAAATTGGTTGGTTCAGATTTGCTATATTGAGGTTCATATTCTGTCTCTTTGACAGAAAATACTCAGTTTTCAGTGAGAAGTTTTGTGTCAAACTCATATTAGCATGTTAGGTTGTTTCTGAAAAACTCTACAATGAGCACATTTCCTGTAAATCTCCTAAGAATTAATACCTGAAAATTACTCAGAGAATTTCTGGAGAATAAGTATAAAATGAAGGGATCTGTAAGATAAAACATCCAATCAGAGAGCTTCAGTCTCTGTTGCTATGCGGCTGAAGGCAGACTGAAGATAAAAAAGTTATAATAAGAATATTCTAGAATGCTGATGTCACAGCAGCAGCAGCAGAGGCTCATGGGTAGTGTAGTCCCTGAACACGTTCAACAGAGCAAACTGAGGGAACGTTGAGAACATTTCTTCTTCTTCTTCTCCTGAAACTCTGACTTTTCTCTGTCAGGTTTGTTCCAACAAGCTCGTAATAAAACTGAAATTACAACTTAATAAAAAGAATTAAAGCCTTTTAGAGGTTTAAATTAAAGTTTTCACAATAGATAATGCATTAAAAACCACTTATTATAATTCTATTAATTAACCATTAATTCACTATGAAAGTTAAGATGAACTCCTGAATTTTCACCTTTATTATTTATTAGATATTAAGTGACTGTTTTCAACTTTTAAGGGTTTTTTTCTCCACAAAAAACCCTTAAAGTGTACAGAAAGCCAATTTAAATTACCTTAAAATATTACATTACATTAATTTATCTATTAGTTATCCCCTTCAAATCCTATTAAAAGTAACACCATGATTTAAAGGGTTTTTAAGACTTAAAAAACTGTAATTAAGGTTCATTTATCATAATTCATCAAATTAATTCACTTTGCAAACTCAGATAATCTCAGTCCATTAATTTATTGATGAATCTTCCCTTTAAATACCTTAATTGCATGGTTAATAGGTAAATTGGTGGTGTTTTAAGGTTGAGGGAGATGTTGAACATGACACTGATCTGCTGTTCTGGTTTCAGCTTCATGAACGTCACCTGTTCATGAGGACGTTTCACCATCGACGTCATCGACACCCCTAAAATGTCCGTATTAGGCGACCTGTCGCGTTCCGTTTGTGGACGAGTTTCATTCACAAGAGAGTTCCCGAAGCGTGAAAAGGACAAATCAGAAACCAGCAGACACATTTATCAGTGTCACTAGTCGTGTTAGAGCAGCTGAAACAACGAGTCCAGCTGCCAGTTTAATCAAAAGCCTTTAATGTTATTGACGGCAGCACGTTTCTGTCAGCAACAAACTGCAGATTTGGAGGTTAAAGGAAACTTTTTATAAATATTAATCCATTAACAGACAATATTACACGACCAGTTCTCAGTGTTTGCACTGCTTACAGTTGGACATGGTGGAAAAACCACTTTACTCATGAAAGCAGAAAAAGGTGATTTCACTGCATCCAGACAACGTTAGACTCCTAGAAATGACCTTCAGATACGCTAAACTGTTTTCCAGCGACGTTGTGTCGACAAACCTAATCTCTGCCTGGATGATGGTCACAGGAAACGTTTTTTCAATGAATTAGGCGCCAACATGTTGAGCTTCAAGTCACTACACGCGCCCCGCTACCTCAGACTCAAGCTAACGCTAGCTTACTGGGAACACCGAGCGCTGCACACCTGGGCTAACGTTAGCCAACTAACATGGCAGGTATTGCAATAAAGTAATATTGAACTTATTGGAGCCAATCACAGCTGTCCATCAACGCCCACACGGCAGACATCAAAGCATCTTTACATCTTTTTAATGGAGCAATAATTTCCAAAAATGACCACCAGCGCACTTATTAGAGGAGCTGAATGTAGAGATTGAGACCAGAACGACTCGTTGAAAACAATGATTGACTCAGTATTTCAAGAGAGAAGTTGATGCTTTTTAAATGTGGTTCAGTATCAACAGTTTGGCAACTTAAATACGTTTAATTAACAACATTTTCTCATCATGTCGAGAGAAAACGAGATTCGGCAGCGTTACATTTCTGGTGTAAATGTATTTGCTGTTGTAGTTTAGTTGAACGTGAACGTAATTTCTAGAGGACGGTTGCCACATTAGACCAGGTCTAGTTCAGATAACACCATATTCACACGTGTCTAACATGGACGCGATTCGACTCTTTCTCTACAACGTCCAACATCTGGTCGTATAATATCGTCGTGTAAGTTTCCTGAAGCCTCGCTGTGTCGCTGTGGTCTTTATGTTTGTCTGACAGACTCGTGTCAAAGTGTTCAAAGCGTTACAGGAATGTGGGAGATCGTAGAGACTCGAGACTCGGTTTATTTGGACGTGAGAGCGAGCTTCGGTTTTGCGGTCGGTGACGTCGGTGAGCAGCTGTGACGGAAATAAAGACGGAATGCTTCAGCGTTAACTTAGATGCTAAAAACGTCTTTCTACATATCGATAGATAGATTTACAGTATATAGAATATTACAGCCTGCAGTAGGTGATGTTACAGCTGCACAGAGACACTGAGGCAGCTGTTTACTACTGACAGAAACATCTGGCAGCATGATGATGATATGACAATGATGATTTAATTTCATTCCTACTTAAGAGAAAATTCTAAGAAAATTGATTAATGCCGCAATTTCTCTACAATCACTTGCACGTTAAGGACAAATCTGTCGGTATGAGTTCTTCTTGCATGAGGCCCGACATGTTCTGCTGCATGTCCACCTGCATTAAAATGCATTTTGAAGATATTCAGATACAAACCTCATTAACTTCAGGTGGTCAAAAAATGTCGTCCCCCCCCCCCCAGCCTCAATCACAAGAAAAATAATGAAAGTTTGTGTCTTGCTAGTAAAAAAAACAGAAGAAGAAGAATGTCTTAACAGCTGCCAGCGCCTCCTACAGCCTCAAGATGAACAAACAGCAGCTGCATTATTAATCGCTGGTCTTTAAAATATTCGTAAAATATTAAAAAAACCTGGAGGAGGTAACGTGAGCTGTAGTTAAAAACACACACAGGTATAATCCTTTGATTTGCTGCATGTCAGTTCTCCAGGTGAGCAGGTCACCTGACCGGAGCCTTTGCTGGTTTTGACGTTAAAATATTCTGTATGATAAACTGAAATGCTGCATTTTTTACTGTGTAGTTTTTTTTGTTTTTTACCAACCAGTTTATTTATAACTGATAACCTCATACTCCCCCTTAATATTCAAAGAAACCCTTAAACAACCTTTAACCTGAAACTCTTCCTCCGTGTTCCTGTAAAGTGACGACGATGATGATGACGATGACCTCTTGCAGCCTGATTTTTCCCCTTAAACTGACTGAAACGTAGAGATAAAGTAGAGATAAAAGCCTCAGTGTCAGATATGTATCCTGTATGTACTCGCTTCAAGCTTCATATTTAGTAAATTATTAAACCAAGACGTGCGTTTTTTTTTTAAGGCTGCGATGACCGATTCTGACCACTAGATGGCAGATAAACAAACACACACGGCAGTAAAACACTTGTTTTACTGACTTAAAATAAGGACAAAACTTTATTTATACACAACATTTCATACACAAAAAGTACAGCAGAGTGTCGTCCGCTGTGAGGAAAAACAATCTGAGAAGTTCAAGTATTTAAAGAATAAGAACAAAGCAGAAATATTTCGGAAAAATTGTTGTAATATTCTGAGAAGAAAGTCGTGACAAAATGTTGTGAATAAAGTCGTAATATTTTTTTTTAAATGTGTAATAATGTGAGAATATTAAATTATTTATTCCTCAAAATATTAAAACTTTACTCTCATCATACCACGACTTTTTTTAATCTTTTTTTTTTTTTTTTAACAGCAGCATTAAAACTGCGTCATACGGACGTCTTTCACTGTGTTTTCACATAATAAATAATTTCAATAATAAACACAGAATAAAAAAAAAAAGATGGAATATTTTGAGAATAAAGTCAAAAAACTTGATGCACTATTTTGAGTTAAATATTAAAAAAAGGACAAAAGTTGTAATACGTCAAAAATAAAAAACCGAAATATTTCGTAAAAAAAAAAAAGCTGAAATATTTCAAGAATAAAGTCTGAAGAAAAAAGTTTTGATATTTGGAGAAAAAAGTTTTCATGAATACAGTCCTAATATTTTTTTAATGTTGGTATTTTGAGAACAAATTTACAGTATATTACCTCATAATATATTCAAGTTTATTCTCATCATACCACGACTTTTTTTAATCTTTAAATCTTTTAAGATTTTTTTTCTTAACAGCGGCACTAAAACTCAAAAAGTCTTTCACGGTGCTTTTACATAAATAATTTAAATAATAAACACAGCATAAGACATTAAAACATGAATAAAAAAAAAACACATAAAAGATTAAAAAAAAAAAAATTACACAGACAGACGTTTAGGATCCAAACAGCATTAAAGGAGCAGTCCGACAGTTTGCTGTGTGTGTGTGTGTGTGTGTGTGTGTGTGTGTGTGTCGCCCCCCTGTGGACAGGTGTGTGACAGGAAACAGGAAGTTCCATATTTGGACGTGTTGACATGCGTCACGTCTGATGTTTTACTGAATGTACAGTCGCAGGTAACATCCTAGAAAATACAGATTACAGCAAATAATCAATAAAGTGACGAGTCCTCCAGCCGCCGCCTCCTGATTGGCTGACAAGCACAGTCACATGACACACCTGTAGATAGAAGCTTTTAGTGAGCGTGTCGTCAGTAGGAAGGGACAGAAATAGATTCACCTGATGTCTGCAGCTGTTTTTTCAGTCCTTCCTGTCTTTGAAATGATGTCATGTAGAAACGAACCAAAACTGTCAAATAAATCAATAAAAATATTCTTTTCTCTGGTTTGTAGATGTTTTATTTTGGGGATCATACGTGTTGCTGCTGCTGCTGATGTTTATCTGAAAGTGTCAGTGAATATAAAACTCAGCCTGGTCGCCAGAATAAAACGTATTAAAAGACAGTTCAGCTTCATGTTAACGAGTCGTTTCACTGAAAGCAGACGTTGATCCGAGAGGAGAAACTTGAGTTTAACATTTTAAAACCTGATGAATAAACTCAAATGTATTCTGGAGGTAATTAAACACATGTTCAGCTCGTTTCTCGGCACTATGAAGATCAACTAGACAGAAGAAGAACAGTTTATGTCCTCCGTGTTTGTGTCACCTGCACGTCGACACAAACAGGAAGTCGAGCTTTACCTTGATATCATTTCTTCTTCTTCTACAGTTCTGAATAAGAGACACGTCAGGGGTCACTGGGAGGTCGACCGGCTGTTATCATGTGACAGAAACTGGTCAGACGATAATAAAACTGTCTCCTTAAGAACTGAGGAAGACCATGAGGCGTGGCTGAAAGCTTCAGGAACAACAGTTCAGACTTTGTGTTTTGGATTGTTTGTTTGTTTGTTTATTATTTATTTACTTTCCTACATCTTCCTTTAAGACACCAGCTGATGAGTTGGTTTCAGTTTAATAAACCGACTCAAACGTGAAAGTTTTATCATTCTGACAAAAACAAACAAAAAACAAACAAACAGTTGAAGGTTGTTGTTGTTTATTTTATCTGTTGAATTAATATCTGAAGATGAAACTTCACTGTTTCCAGTATAATAGTCATATTATTATTGTTAATTATTACATCATTGACAGCTGTTGACAGTAAAGATCTGGATCATCTAAACCAGTAAACCAGTAAACCAGTAAACACAAACTGGTTTCAGTCTAAACGCTGCAGGCTGTTTGACGACCTCTATCATCATGTGACAGAGAAACAGCTGGAGGCGTAACTGGTGGGAGGGGGGTCGTCGCCATGGTTACCGTGGAGTCTCTTATAGGTGATTGATAACTGAGTGAAAACATCGATCAGCGTATCGATAGAAAAGATTTCATTGATCATCAAAAGTTAATAATAAGTTAATAATTGTAACTAATTATTCAGATCATCACTGATCTGTCAGAGAGCTGCAATATTATTATCATTATTATTATTATTATTATTATTATTATTATTATTATTATTATTATCATTGTTACTATACTCTGTCCATGCTGACAGCGTTTCCATGTTTCTCTGCTGCTTTTTTGTCACCGTTATTTAATTTGTTGTTTTATTTTATTTTATTTGTTATTTTATTTTATTTTATTTTATTTTATTTTATTTGTTTTATTTTATTTTATTTTATTTGTTATTTTATTTTATTTTATTTTATTTTATTTATTTTATTTGTTATTTTATTTTATTTTATTTTATTTTATTTTATTTGTTATTTTATTTTATTTTATTTTATTTGTTATTTTATTTTATTTTATTTTATTTTATTTGTTATTTTATTTTATTTTATTTTATTTTATTTTATTTGTTATTTTATTTTATTTTATTTTATTTGTTATTTTATTTATTTGTTTTATTGTGAAGTCCTGTGGTTGTTTTTTTAAATGTGATTTATTAATAAAGCTGATTTGATGTGAGAATCTTTACATGTTATGAAAAATAATCGATTAAAAAGACATTTAGAGGTGAGAACAGGAAATGTTGGGAGGCGTCACTCTGACGTCATCCTGTCCTCGTGCCTCTGCTGCCAGCTGTCTCCTCGCGCACAATCGATCCAGCCATCAATCAGTCGCTCCAGCAGTCGATCGATCAGCAGAGAGAAAGAAGGTTGATCAGGAAGGTGAGTTATTGATCATTTCATAACTTTCATAACTTTAATTTATTCTCTGATCAGTCACCGGAAGATAAACGTTGCATATCGACGTTTCTACCTGTTGAATAATGAAGTTTTATGTGTTCAGGTTCAGACACAAAGACCACTTGGTTCGGGTTTAAATAAAATAAAACATAGAATTAAAAATAAAATTAAAAATAAAATAAAAACCGCTTTTGTCGGTTGAAACGGAAATTTCCAACTTGCTGCCAAACTTACTAACCCTCCTCCTCCTCCTCCTCCTCCTGATGATGAAGATCAGCTCTTATAGATCACATATGAACTTTATAAATGTTGATATTCTACATGTTTCACGTGTTGAAACGTAGATATTGAACGTTTCTGTGATTTGCAGCGTAAATTCAGGCTCAAAAAGTTTCAGTTATTTTAAACAAACTCTAATAATAATAATAATAATAATAATGATGATGATGATGATGATGATGATGATGTCAGACTTTAAAGACTCGTTAACTGAAATGAAGATTGAAATGTTTCTTCGGTTTTAATCATTTGATTTAAAGTTTAATTTTTCATTGTAGGAGTTTATATTTGAACTAAAGCTGCTTTCATTTGAAATTTTATTTTTATTTATTCTTAGCGGATGTTTCGACTTTTGTTTTCTTTCTAAAACACGTGACGTCGTTTCTTCAACATAAATTCATCTTTAATTGTGAAGCTGAAGTTTGTGTTTCTGCGCTTCTTGTTGTAAAAAGCATAAAATAATTAGTTTGACACGTGAGTTTCGTCAGTTTGAGCTTCGGGGGCAGCAGACTGGTTTAACTGGAAACATGTTTACTGGGTTTTATTTTCTCAACACAAACACAAAGTGTCTGTTTCGACAAAACAACGGACAGAAACGTTTGTCTGTTTCTATGCTGGCGGTTGTCATGGAAACCGGTTTATTAGATTAGAGGTGGTATGAAGGCAGCAGACATTAGACTGATCCCTGGGAGCAGACTAATACAAGAGCAGCATCATATTTATATATTTACTGTAGTTAAACTTTTTAAAATAACAACAAACTAAACTTTGAAAACTTTTTTTTAAACAATTTTTAAATCGACGTCACATAAAATAATAATTAAAGATTGTTGAGCTGCTGGTTTGTTTCCTGTCGAGTGACGTCATCGGTGACGTCATCGGCGCCCTCTGCAATGATCAGCGGATTGGTAGAAAATAAACAAAATAATTTTTTTTTTCTCTATAATTGATTAATTGTTTCAGAAACAAACTAAATGTGAAGAGTTGCTGCTTTTATTTGTCTCATAGACATTAACACACATATTTATATTTATATATATTTATATATATATATAAATACTTTTGATCAAACAAAACAAGGAATTTCAAGACATCACATTAAACTCTGGTGAATTATAAGCAACATCTTATAGACTATATGATTAATATAGTAAATAATAATAATCAATAATTAAATGAATCATTAGTTGAAACATTCAGACTGTTGGGAAAGTTTCCCAGAGAGAGTTCATCCGTCCTACGGAGGCCACGAGGTGTCAAAAACAACATCATTGCAGCTCAAACTTGTTTGAGTTCCTGCAGATGTGAACTGAACAACATCTGGATGGATTTATGTTCTGATGTAAAATATGTCGACGGGATCAAAGATAACTGATCAACATTAAAATAACTCGTATTAATAAAGAGCAGAAATGAGTTTTCTGTTCTTCGTGACGCCTCCGGCTCTCCGTACTTTTCTCTCATAAAGTGAAACATGAAATATTTGCATGAAGACGAAACTACGAAGAAACTACGAAGAATAATGAACGATAATAATGAGCTCAATAAACATCTTGTTGACCAACACACACACACACACACACACACACACACACACACACACACACACTCTGTCTGTCTGAGTGTGTGTGTGTGTTTGTGCTTTTATTCTTTATTCTTGTTATTTTCTATAAATGTCACAAAAACACCAAAACAAACAATGTGTTTGTTTGTGTCTTTAAGATAAATACAGAATAAACAACAGAGCATTAGCATATTAACATATTAACATATTAGCATATTAGCATATTAGCATATTGTGAACTTGTAATATTTTGATAATAAAGTTGTAAGTTGACATTTGACGTTGACTGTTTAGGCGACTGGGAGGGAAAAAAGATTATAAGAAAAAGTCATAATTGATTAGATTAACATCATAATTTAATATTACAAGCAGTGAAAAGTGTCTTTGGGGGGATGATTATTTTATCAGTTTTTTTTTGATAGAGATGATGCATTAAAACTTATTATTATATCATATTTATCTACTTTAACGTGTCGACCGCTACGATCAAAACCTTGTAAAACACCAGCAGCACATATTTAGCTTCTATCACCTCTGCAGCCAGATGCTGCTGCTGCTGCTGCTGCTGCTGAGATCCAGATGTTGTATCACAGATGTGCCACCTGCTCTCTGCTGCCACCTGCTGGCTGGTGGACAAACTGCTCATCAGCAGCTTATAAAGCAAAGTCACTGGAAACATAGAACATATAATAATCTACATTTGTACTGCAGATTATACATTTACTCACTAACTATATAATATTTACCTCGCTCCTTTTAATATATATATATATATATATATATATATATATATATATATATAATATATATAATATAATTTTGAATCTTAAAAACTTTTTCATTTCACTCCACAGTCTTTCTCTCTCAGATTCTCCGTCCATCCGTCCAGATGAGCAGCGAGCAGCCTCCTCCGTATGTCCCTCATCCCTACGGCGGCCCCTCGGCGCCGAATTTCCCTCCAGGTTTGTCTCTCACACAATAATAATTAGTAATAAAAAAGCCGGATGGCGTCCACCTGGAGACGGTCCTGCTGGAGGTTTCCTCCCGTTAAAGGTCTCTGTAGATTAAAGAGTTCAGTCTAAATAAATAAAACTGACTTGACTTGGAAATATTAATATTAATTAATATTAGTAGTGTAATTAATTATCTTTTAGGTCGTCATCACTCGTTCACTAAATGTTACAACTTTATTCTTGAAATGTTTGGACTTTATTTGTACTGATCATGTGACCGACCCTCTTCTTCTTCTTCTTCTTCTTCTTCTTGTGTGTCTTTCAGCTTTCAGCTCTCCGCCCGGAACCTTCCCTGGCTCGCCATACCAGGTACCCAGCATGCACTGCTTCACCGTCTGTCAGCTGCTTCCTGTCTGTTTCACTAAAACTCTAGAAACAAATTCCTCTGATTGATTCAAAATCTGTAAAAAGTGTTAAAATCTTTCTGTTCGTGTTTACAGTCGGACGATAAAACTTAATTTTGGGTCTAAATTAATCGTTTCAT
The DNA here is from genome assembly GCF_914725855.1 of Thunnus albacares. Lineage (NCBI taxonomy): Eukaryota > Metazoa > Chordata > Actinopteri > Scombriformes > Scombridae > Thunnus > Thunnus albacares. The sequence goes on along the minus strand of NC_058118.1, from coordinate 31,587,634 downwards.
TAATATAAACTGTGATGAAGATCATTTGTTGGCAAAACTGGATTTAAAGCAGCTTAAATATAAACCTGATGGAGTTTCTGTCAAGAATAAAAAACTAAATAATGAACATAAATAAAACATTTAAAGGTTTTCAGTCTTGTCAGTGATGTTTGATTCGGCGACAGACACAGGAAATGAATGACGTGAATAATTAAATGAAGAACATAAATAATAATATCAAAGACATGTTTCCTGTCCAGACCTACCCGGCTCAGACCTACTCAGGAGGAGGAGAACACGCCTACTATCAGGGGCCACCGGGGCCCCACGGGCCCTGCATGAGCCAGCCTGGACACCAGAGCTACCAGAGCGGCCCCTACGGCCCCCACGGAGCCCACGGAGCCCACGGAGCCCACGGGCCCCCCGGACACTGGGACGGCCACAGTCCGTGTGGAGAGCCCCCCAAACAAACAGGTAGGTCAAAGGTCGAGAGACAAACATGGAGGTTATAGATGTTTCCTTCATGTGATTCATCTGTTCTGAACGTTTCTACTTTGTTCTCTGAACGTTGTGAAACGTTTCTCTCTCTCTCTCAGTGTATCTGGTGGAGCGAGATCGTGGCGACGGCGACGACGGCGACTGCATGTCAGCGTGTGCGACGGCTTTGTGCTGCTGCTGCCTCTGGGACATGTTGACCCACGACCTCTGTTGACCTCTGTTGACCTCTGTTGACCTCTGTTGACCTCTGACCCTCACCACCATCCCGCAGCGTGTTTGAACTATAACGGCTTCATGTAAACGTGTTTTTATGTTTCCTCACTTTATGTTCAGATGATGAAGAGTTGTTTCATCTTCATCGTCTCTGGTTGGTTTGTTTTTGTGGCTTTAAAGAATAAAAGTATAAACAGATATGAATCTAATCTATGATATGAATCAATCAAATCAATCACTAACATTAAAAATAAAATATGTGAATCAAATAGAAATGAATTAATTACATATGACAAATTAAAATAAAGATAAGTTTGATTAAACGTCTGTGTCGAAGCGTTTCTCTCTTTTAAAACGATGAACATGCCTTTATGATGACGTCATATTAGTATATTAGTATTAACGACCTCCTTCGTCTTCGTCGGACCTCATGAACACCTGGTCCCGTTCTAGTGGTTTTCCACCAGTAGGACTCTCTGCTGTTGGCCTGGAAAAGGTGTAAAAATATAAAAAGTCCAGCAGATGGCGTCGTTTTAACCCACAATATTCATCAAAGACCAGTTAAAGAGCAACATAGTGAATATAAGAAATGGTTAATGTTTATTAAAAAAAAGCAGTAAAATGTAGTTCTGAGTGTTTAATAGTTGGTAGTTTCCTTTGTCACCTGTTGGTACGGAAGATGAAACATGACAAAAGCTTCTAATGTGGAAGGTTTACTGTTATTATAATACTGTTTCATATATATATACATATATATGTGTGTATATATATATATACAAAACCATTTAATTGTTTTAAAAGAGAAGCGTCTTTTTTTTTTAAATAATAATAATTTTCATGTTTGAAAATGCAGAATTTCTGCCAGAAATAAAAAAAATTAAAATGATAATAAATAAATAATAAAAAAAAATATTATAATTAAACTGGATGTGAATTTTAATTTTTTAACAAACATGAAAATGAAAACTGGATCAGGATTAAAAAATAATTAATAAAATAAATTAACACAAATCAAAAAAGATTAAACTAATTAAATCCAAGAAAACTGTGAGATTTGGATTTTCATTTCTTTAATAATCACAAAGGCAGAAATCAATCAGCTCATCACAAACTAATCAATACTCTTGATGAGAACTGTCTTATTGTAAATATGTGAAAAGTTTTCAGCTGATTGATTTCTGTTAACAATAAATGATCCAAAATAACAGAAGAGTCACTTTCATCACGTATTTAATAATATTTATTTTGTGAAAACATTAAAGTGAAATATATTTTATTTTTCATAAAGTCAATTTTTTTTCCACCACTTTCTGATGATAATTAATAATAATAATTTTACTTATATAATAATTTTAAAGCACAAAGTTATTTTCAGATTAAAGCACTGTGCCCATAAATAAAAGTGCAAAGTAAAATAAATAAAGTTAAAGAACAAAGACTGAATGTGAAAAAAAAGATAAAAGTGCAAAATATATATAAATGCAAATAATTGAAACTTTAATGACAACACAATGAGATAAAAACTCCATAAAACGACCGTATAAAAATATAAATGTGATGCAATAATATAAAAGGAAAGTGTTGTTATATTCCAGCTATGAAGATTTATTCCTCTTATTTCTCTCTAAAACTGAAGAGTGTAATTACCGCAGTAGAGTCGTCTCCGTCCTGCATCATCACATTCAAATAAGCTTTATTGACAGATCAGAAACCTACGTTGCCAAAGCGGTAAAGAAAATTATAAACATTGACAGATGATTAATACAATAATATATAAATATAAACAATAATATCAAATATAATATAATAAAAAGGCATTTTTACAGATGGACAGAGCTTGTTTGACTTATAAATATATTTTGCAGCTTTTACTGCACATAGACAGGACAGTTTCTGAAGATCGGGCATAAACTCAGGATATATATGATTTATTTTATATTTGTCACAGTATAATAAGAAGTGAGATTCTGTCTCTGAAAGGAAGGATGTGTGATGAAGACGTTTATTAGACGATGGCCGTCGGGTCCGTTCCATGTACAAAGATGGTCTGGGCACCGTACCCCTGTCGGTGCATAGCTTATACAGGGTTACACATCTGTATCTTATCACATGAATAACATATGTTTTCCATGGGCACTAATTCAATTAGGAGCCATCCGTCAAGTGATTGACAGCTGCCTCACAACATATCATGTATCATAACACATCTGGAACGGCTCCAAGCTTGACCCTGGACCCGTTGTTTGTATTTAAAAGGCCCCTCAGAAGGGCTCTACCATATTACCTGAGGTGACATGCAGACTCTGGAATGTTTATGTCACATGTCCAACACCCAAAATCAGTAAAGTATATAAGGGTCAGATAAAAGTCATACTAACAGCCTGTGACGGGTCATCGTTAACCTACAGACGAGGGACACGTCGACCCTTTCATGCATGAATTATTAAATCACAGAGTTATAATATGATGCTTTGTCCTCGAACACAAAGACGAGCATCGTTTCCTCTCATGAAAAATGTTTAATCATGTCTTTAATTAAACGTATTTACTTCACTGATACCTTTAATTTACAGTGAGGCAACGTCATTAAAGATTAAATAAAAGTAGGTGCATATAAATAATATATATTTTATTTATATAAAACTTTTTAAAACAAGTGCTTCATTGGAAAAACAGAAATAAATAAATCAACAAATTAATTATTTGCATAAATTCAGCTTTCAGCTCTTTTATTTAGTATTTTTAGTATATTTTTTTATTTATAATTAATTGAGTCAGTGTTGATCCTCCATACTTGAATTAAGATTATTGATTATAAAGAATATAATCTAATGTGAGGATACTCTATTTATAGATCAGATCAATGTGTAAAAACCAGAGACGTTAGAGTTAATAACATAAACATGACTCATTTTAAAAAGATTAATAAATACATTTTAATAAAACACACACATGATAGAGAGCACTCTGAGGTCATCAGACACTCTGAGGTCATCAGACACTCTGAAGTCATCAGACACGCTGAAGTCATCAGACACTCTGAGGTCATCAGACACTCTGAGGTCATCAGACACTCTGAAGTCATCAGACACTCTGAAGTCATCAGACACTCTGAGGTCATCAGACACTCTGAGGTCATCAGACACTCTGAAGTCATCAGACACTCTGAGGTCATCAGACACTCTGAAGTCATCAGACACTCTGAAGTCATCAGACACTCTGAGGTCATCAGACACTCTGAAGTCATCAGACACTCTGAGGTCATCAGACACTCTGACGTCATCAGACACTCACCTGATTTACCTTTAAAACAAACACACACTAAGATGATCATCAAACAACAAAAGACAACTGACATCTACGGACAAATTTCTTTGATTTAAAGAAAACTGTTGTAAATATGATGCCAGTTTATTGGTATTAATGAGCAAACTAAAGTTTACAGTCACTAAAATCAGCTGTTGCTTGATTAGAACTCACATAGAGCGAGATGTATTTACAATATTAAAAAATATATCACAACATTAAAAGTTTAACGACATTATTCAACAGTAACTTAGCAACAAGCAGAAAGAGGAAAAGTGTTTATCGTCCAGAGAAACACGATTTGATCAGATTCAGATGTTCAGCAGCGAGTCTGTCCGTTTCATCTGTGAATGAAGACAAACCAAACTAAAAAGAAGCAGTTCGTATAATTGTTGCTCTTCACTACGTCTCCTGGTTGTCTGTGGTGACTCTTCAGGGCAGATGTGGTATATTTGCAGCCACATGGAGGCGCCGCTGTTTATCCATCAATGTAAATATTTGACAGACGACATTTTATTATTCACATGAAACTAATCTTTGACACATTATTAACATTCTGTGTGTTTGTTTTCTGTTTTCTGCATTATTGGCCAGTCTCTAACTTGGTTCCATGAGGTTCCGTCTGCAGAGAACCAATCAGTGCGCCGTACGTAGAGAGGACCAATCAGGTTCCACCTCTTCACCATGTGACCTCGCTGCTCTGTGAACGATTCTGATACAAACAGCAACAGTCAGATTTTTACCTTTAGCTAACATGCTAGTCAGCTAGCTAGCATGCACGGTTAGCACGGCTGTTAGCAATAGTTATTGTTATTATTAGTGACTAAAAGACAGAATCTGTAGTTTGTAGGTTGTGGTTTATAAACACCAGAAGCGACGTCGCTCGGTGTTATAGAGTCCCGCCCTCACACCTGCGCTGTGATTGGCTGGAGGTGACACACCCACTGCCCAAAGGTTGACGCCCAGAAACATCCCGGACACAACAAAATAATAAAATACAGGTAGAAGACAAAGTGTTTCTGCTCATTCTGCCTTTAATTTACTGTGATGGCAAACATGTAATATGTGATGTACGAGATATATTCAGGCTGCTAGCTGCTGATGCTAACGCTGCCGATGCTAACGGTGCCGATGCTACCGCTGCCGATGCTAACGCTGCTGATGCTAACGCTGCCGATGCTAACGCTGCTGATGCTAACGCTGCCGATGCTAACGCTGCCGATGCTAACTGAGTTAGCTGCAGCAGAAACATCTGAAACACTGACATTTTTCAATGTTTTTTTTAATTGTCTTGAATTTTGTTATGAACTGTATCATCAGTTCACATTTGTCAGTTTTTATGTCTGAAATTAAAACATGTCTGCACCCAAATATCATAAAAAAAACTTATCAAAATGAAAAATAAGTTGAGAAGCTTCTGTCTGGAATCCACCTGATCAGGAAAACCTCATTTCAACATGATAAGATTTGATATATTTTAAGATTATTAATATTTAGAGGACATGAAGGTGTCTGTTATTTGAAGCTTGGACACTGCAGGGTCAGCTTATTATTTATTGCACCGAGGTTTCAAGCAGCATCTTCATCAGACTCACTGTTTGTTTGTTTGTTTGTTTGTTTATTTCTACATTTGTTCACCTTCAGCGGAGCAGCTGCTCTCTGGTCTGGATCTAACTGTGCTATAATATCAGTATTAATACCTGGAAACCAATCAGAGTGCAGATAGCACATTAACGTCTCCCGTGAACCATCAAAGTGTTTTTAAAAATGTGTTTAACGAGGATCCTTAAAACTGAAGCAGCCTGTTCTTCTTCTACTGTCTGAAATCTTAATGTGTTTATTAAATGGAAGCAAATGAGAGAACGACACAAACATCATTTTTGAAAAAGGCTCAGTCATTTTTTTTTAAGCAAACAAACAAGGAGGAAATAGTGATAAATACTCAACATTTCTCTTCGTGTCAACAAGGTGCAGAAACAAGTATAAAAGCTTCCTGTGACTGTAACATTCACCAGTATCGACCAAACACAAGTTGTGAATCTTATTTAATTAATTTACTTAAATTATCATATGTAATTACAACACTTCAAACCCATTTACTTCATCATTAAAAAGGAACTCTGACGTTTAGCAAACTCGTGCAGAGTCTCAGTGGTTAGCCTAGCTTAGCGTAAAAGACAGGAAGCAGAGGGAAACTGTTAGCCTAGCGCCAACATCACGTGTTTTCAGCTAACGATCCATCCTGCGGTCAGCTGAGCGTCGTCAACAGAACAGTAAATACATCCACCAGTGAAGCGTCGCCGCCGCCGCCGCAGGTTTCTGTGTTTTTAAATGTCAAACAGTGTTCACACTTCTTCTGTCGGTGTGACAGAAGATTCAAACTCGCTAACAAGCAGCTTTTACCACCAACATACAGATGGCACATCAAAATAAATAAATCTGTAACAAAACAATGTTTATAATTCACTTGAAAGTTTGTCAGATCAGGTTTAATTAGATTCTTTTCAGTTTGAATATTTTAATGTTTTTTCAGATTTATTTCAATTATTTGATTTTAAGAACATTTGAATAATAAAGAAAAAGTAAAATTAGCACAACAATAAATAAATGTGAAGTCATGTCTATAATTAACTCTTGGGTTAACTTTATGTTTAATTCTTTTTAAATTAAGTTTACTTGGATACTTTTTACAGGCTTGTTTCCTCACGACTGAATATTTTAATTAATTAGAATTTTAAAAACTTCTTTAAAGCATTTTGAGTGGAATAAAGAAAGAAAACTGACATGCACAACAAAATTACATTCATAATTTACTTTTAAGATACTTCTTACGTTCAACTTTTAACTGTTGAACTTCATTTTAATTGCAGGAGTTGATTCCAGGAGAGTCTTGTCTTTAATTAAAGAAACACTATGCAGGATTTACCTAAAACAAAACAACGTATAGACTCCAGCGACAGTAATCCCTCTCACCTCTCTGCCTGTTTTTCATTATTATTTTGGGCAGCGGGTGTGTCGCCGCCAGCCAATCACAGCGCAGGGTGTGAGGTGGGGACTCAGCTGTCACAGGATGTAGCTCTGCAGCAGCTCCCTGCGGGGGGTGGGCGGGGGGGGGTGTTGGTGTGTTTATTTGTGCTTCAGAACGTAACATTTCTCTGATTCATTATCAAACAAGTGGAACAGTTTTGGATACATGGACCCCACTGGTTAAAAAACGTGTTTATTTGCATACAGAGCGAGGTGACAAGTGGTCGTTAATTATTAACGTATGTTAATATCGGGTGTTAACAGGAGCCGACTCCAACAAATCCTGCATAGTGAACCTTTAACTTTCAAGATAATTTAACTTCTTTTAAAATTAGATTCACTTTTAGATTTTTAGTTTCCCGGTAACTATTTAAATTCAAGTTCAGGAATTTATTTTGGCTCAATTTTATTAAACACAACAGTAAATAAATACATAAAGAAATAAAAACATGTCATTAAATAAACGAATAACAAAATAACTTTTAAGATAATTCTACATTTGGTTTTTAAAATAAACATCATTCAGTTGAGTTTCCTGTTGATTTTTTTTTTCTTTCAATTCATCTTTAGTTTAATTTTTTTTTAATTTTTCAGCTTTATTTCCTGAAGCACTTTAACATAATAAATAAAGAAAACAGACGTTCGTGTTAGAAATACTTCAGTTGTTTTTATGATTTACTCACTTTAAAGAACTCTAGTTTTTCTCATTTCAGTTAAACTTTAAACTTCAGTATTAGTTAAGTTTGTTTATCTGTTGTGCAGCCCGGCTGATAAAAAATATGATAAAGTTTTAAACATAAACAAGATAAACAAACAACAAAAATCAACATCAGCGTTTTCTGGTGGACAAACGACGTAAAACTGTCATCAGCTCTAATCTGTCATACATGAGTCAGACATGTGTCATACATGTGTCAGACATGTCATACATGTGTCATACATGTGTCATACATGTGTCAGACATGTCATACATGTGTCATACATGTATGACATGTGTCATACATGTGTCAGACATGTCATACATGTGTCATACATGTGTCAGACATGTCAGACATGTGTCATACATGTGTCATACATGTGTCAGACATGTGTCGTACATGTGTCAGACATGTGTCAGACATGTGTCATACATGTGTCAGACATGTCATACATGTGTCATACATGTGTCGTACATGTGTCATACATGTGTCAGACATGTGTCATACATGTGTCAGACATGTCATACATGTGTCATACATGTGTCGTACATGTGTCATACATGTGTCAGACATGTGTCGTACATGTGTCATACATGTGTCAGACATGTGTCATACATGTGTCAGACATGTCATACATGTGTCATACATGTGTCATACATGTGTCAGACATGTGTCAGACATGTCATACATGTGTCATACATGTGTCAGACATGTGTCGTACATGTGTCAGACGTGTCAGACATGTCATACATGTGTCATACATGTGTCATACATGTGTCAGACATGTGTCAGACATGTGTCATACATGTGTCAGACATGTCATACATGTGTCATACATATGTCATACATGTGTCATACATGTGTCATACATGTGTCAGACATGTCATACATGTGTCAGACATGTGTCATACATGTGTCAGACATGTGTCAGACATGTGTCATACATGTGTCATACATGTGTCATACATGTGTCAGACATGTCATACATGTGTCATACATGTGTCATACATGTGTCAGACATGTCATACATGTGTCATACATGTGTCATACATGTGTCAGACATGTGTCATACATGTGTCAGACATGTCATACATGTGTCATACATGTGTCAGACATGTGTCATACATGTGTCAGACATGTGTCATACATGTGTCAGACATGTGTCATACATGTGTCATACATATGTCATACATGTGTCAGACATGTGTCAGACATGTCATACATGTGTCATACATGTGTCATACATGAGTCATACATGTGTCATACATGTGTCAGACATGTCATACATGTGTCATACATGTGTCAGACATGTGTCAGACGTGTCAGACATGTCATACATGTGTCATACATGAGTCAGACATGAGTCAGACATGTGTCAGACATGTCATACATGTGTCATACATGAGTCAGACATGTGTCATACATGTGTCATACATGTGTCATACATGTGTCATACATGAGTCATACATGTGTCATACATGTGTCAGACATGTCATACATGTGTCATACATGTGTCAGACGTGTCATACATGTGTCATACATGTGTCAGACATGTGTCAGACGTGTCAGACGTGTCATACACGTGTCATACACGTGTCAGACATGTGTCATACATGTGTCAGACATGTGTCAGACATGTGTCATACATGTGTCATACATGTGTCATACAGCTGCACATGTGCGGTAAAGGTAAAAGCGTCGTTAGGTGCGGTGGACAGGTACGGTAGGAATCATCAGCTGGTGAACACCTGAGCTGGAGGCTTGAAGATGTTAAAATGTGGTGACGTGATGTTTCTCTGAAGTCATCCGCTGGTCCCGGCAGGAGCGCCGCCATGTTTCATAGCTGTGTCATTAAGGCTGAGGAGGAGGCCGGAACAGTGACGCTGACATCATAACCGCCAGACAGATGATGTCATCACACCTGAGCAGCGTCTGCTGATGTCAGCGTGTACCTGTGCGTCCCTCCGAGTGTTTTTAATCCACAGGAGAGCGAGCTGATCCCCGCTGAGTCGTGGCGGCGAGGCAGCAGGTGCGTCAGTCAGTGTTTTTATCTCGCTAAACGTCACAGTTTAGACGCCGGCGTCCTCTCCGCCTCCTCTCTGTCCACACTCTGCCCGTTCATCACCGCCCCTCGCCCCGTACCGACGCCCAACACCGCCCCAGTATCCTTAGCGAGCGGGGACACCGGGTTGAGCCGTCCTCTCGCGGCCGACCCGGGGAGGAGGTCGCGGCCGGCGTCGGAGGACCGGGGCGGGGGGCGGAGTCTGGAGGTGACACAGCGCGGGCTGGGGCTGATGGAGGACAGCGTCTGCTGGCTGCCGTTCAGGAAGGACGAGTTGTTGGAGCCCTGCTGGCAGCGGTAGTTGTAGTACGCCTGCCAGCCCTGACGCTTCCTCTTCCAACGGCAGCGCAGGATCCTGATGAAGGCCTGAAGACACACAACACCTTCATCATCAATCATCGGATCAATCAACTGATCAGCTTCACCGATTTGAATCAGGACCTTCAGTATTTGGAACAAGAGGCTCCTGAAAAATGTGCAGCTGATATTTTAACGTCAGATACGTCTCACATCAACATATCTATCTTCTATCTGATCAGATAAATAATCAATATGCTAGGACTGATCGGACTCCTGGGGTCCGTTTCACAAAGCAGGTTCAACAAACTCTGAGTCTAATCCTGAACTCTGAGTTGATCTACTCTGAGATAGGAAACTCCGAGTTTCCGGTTCCAGAACAGCTGATTTGAGTCAGTTTATTCAACTCGGAGTAGTTTCACCTGGAGTTAAGCGCGTGCACCACAACTATAAAAAGCCAGCATCAATTGAGCCCCGATTCAACGAGTCACCATGGCAACGGGGAAGCGGAGGGCTGTGTTTTTCGCCCCACTAGGGCTAGAAATCTTAATGCGATAATACGGCGAGTTTGAACATGTTTTCAAAAAGAAGTGCAACACCGCTGCAGCTGCAAAAGAGAGGGAGACGGCTGCTGCTCGGGTCAATGCGTAAGTTTAAATGTAGTCCTTTGCAATCACAATAATATTACAGAGGAAAACTGCTTGATTGGTCGCCTATTAATTTATTTCATTTAGGTCCAATCCCGCGAGGGAGAAGCGCACTTGGCAGCAGTTTAGGATAAAATATAAAAACATTGTTCAAACAGGTGAGACCTCGGCATAATCTCATGGGGGAACCTCATTTTGATCATGTTTTACATTGTAAAGTAAATATTAAGTGGCTGTTTGACTGTGCAGTTGTTTTATCCCCAACATAATGCTGGTTTCACACACATAAATGTCTTCTCATCTACATCATGTTCTGTTAAATAATTAATCCTATTTAAACTAACACAGACTTCTACTCAGCCAACAGAAAGAAGGCAGATGTCCGTAAAACGGGTGGTGGTCCAGCACCGCCACCTCTAACGGAGGCAGAGGAGCTGGCCATAAGCCAGACTATAGGAAGGCCAGTGGCTGGCTCCGACACTGTACAAAAAAACTTCCGTTTGCAAAGAAACACAGCGCAACACACAATATCTGCTGGGATGTGAGAGCATGATTACGATTAGTAATGTTGCAAATGTAAGGACGGATTAGGTTGTGTATGTAGATGATGGACTGTGACGTGAAACGGTATCTCTCAAAAAGATAATTGTCTGGAAATGCTAGAACATCTATGCGTGGTCTGATAACCACCTCTCAACGAATATTTAATTCTCTGCGCAGTAATGCTGCACCTTCATCCACGGGATCGTTATCAAAAGGACATGCCATGTTAGTGAAAAAGTCGCCACCTACTGTGCCTAATGGACTTCTAATATACTGACTCTGATTTTTTTAATGATTTTTTTAAATGACAGACGGCAGAACTAGGCTACGCCAAAACTCGCCTGCTGACTGAATGAATGAGGAAATCAAATGGAGTGTGTGGCTCTGAAAGAGGGCGGAGACTGAGAGAAACTCGAGGTTCATTGAGAAAAACCTGGTCCCGACCAGGTTAGGTTCATAGAGTCTGTTACTACGGTAACTGACCGAGAGCTTAAGTTACCCCTCTCTCTGAAACAGGCTAGAGTTATCCCTCTTTCTCTGGTTTGAGTTACCTCCCTTTTTGAAACGGAAAACTCAGAGTTTCCCTCATTTCAGGGTTAACAAACTCTGAGTTTTCACTAAACCCGCTTTGTGAAACGGACCCCTGATGCTGAGCAGTTACCTGTTTGAACTCTCGGCTGTAGCAGGGGTAGATGATGGGGTTCAGGCAGCTGTTGAAGTATCCCAGCCAGAAAATGACTTTAAAGAAGGTTTCAGGAGGCTGCAGGCTGCTGTTGAACGAGCCTTAACACACAAACAAACAAACAAACAAACAAACAAACAGATAAGGGATGTCAGTGATTAATCTGTTAATTGGTATTAATAATTTAATCAATTAAAATATATTAAAAAGACGACACAGAGACGTCGGTGTAGATCTGCTGTAGTACCTGTTTGTGCCACTGGGTGGAGCCTGTTACTGTTTATGAGTTACAGGTGTGTTTGTTTACCACACAAACAAAACGACTGTCAACACGTCAACAAACTGCCTCCAAACATCAAATCAGTTCTTCTTCTACACTGAATAATCGTAATTTTTTAACGTTGCTTTACTGTTTTCACGCTAATGTTGCTTTATTTTGTTTTCACGCTAACGTTGCTTTATTGTTTTCACGCTAATGTTACTTTATTGTTTTCATGCTAACGTTACTTTATAGTTTTCAAGCTAATGTTGCTTTATTTTGTTTTCACGCTAACGTTACTTTATTGTTTTCATGCTAAAGTTACTTTATTGTTTTCATGCTAACGTTACTTTAACTTTATGCTTTTAAATAAAACCAGAACATAAACATTCATAAAGAGGCACATTTTGAGAAGGATCGTGTGAATTTGGTATTTAAAGTATAGAAAAGTTGAGCGGCTGGTTTTGAAAACGAACCGACAGGAAGAGTTCTACCAGCTGATCAATGGACAGACTGATTGATGAGTCAGGAACTGATCAGCAGGGACGTTTCTGCATCATGTGACTGAATGTTGGATGTTGTGCAGAAGCAAATCAGCTGCAGGTTGAACTTTTCACCACCAGAGGGCAACGTTTACCTGTTATATAACATCATCATCATCATCATCATCATCACTGACTGGGATCATGTTGCTGATATTATTGATCAACACAGTTTATAGACGTTTATTCTGCTTGTTTTTTATTGTTTTATAATATTCAAGAAGAGATCTTGATCTAAATGAGATTTCCTGAATAAATAAAGACTGATAATAATAATAATAATAATAATAATTAGATTAATAATATTGTACAGTCGTACATGTCTGAACATCACAGCAGTTTGGAAACTGTTAAACTGTTGGAAACGTCTCGTCTGTCTCTGATGTCACCGCTGAAAGGACGATAACGAGGTTAAATTACAATTAGTGTAAGTGAGAAAAAAACAAAGACAGATGGACCGTAAACATCTGCAGAGATACAAACTCCTCTCTGACCTGCGGATGAGGCAGGTGATCTGCAGTATGTTGGCAGGATTTTCGAGGATTTTTGGGGGATTTTTGGAGGATTTTGGAGGATCAGGTTTTGATGTTCTTCAGATAACGTTTCTCCTGAGCATCAAGGTGGATTATTTCTCCCTGAACATGGACTTGTAAGGCCATCCTGCCGCCTCAGGCTGCGCTCTGACTATATTTGAAGAATTTTACTGTTAAAGCTGACGTCCGCCACGGGAAAAACATGTGACACCTGCCCATGATGCATCACTGTCCTGTAAAAAAAAAAAAAAAACAAAAACAAACACCAAGTTTGGAGATTCTCCGTTCCAAACAGGATGAAGCTATTTCAGTATCAGTTTGCTATTTTAGTATCAGTTTAATGGTGTTTTCATTTCTTTTTTCCCTGCTGCTCGTATCAACTCTCAGATGTACGTCACCATGGAAACAAGCGTCCGCTAAATGAAATAGTTCTGGGTTTTCCTCGTGTAAATATATCACCGTTCTGTTTCTGTCCATGTGAAAACTCACATGTGCTTTTCTGAAGCGTCACTGTTTCATCTGTGGTGTTTGTATCTAACGTCAGAAACCCATCAATAGAGTTTGTATCAGTTTAGTGACCAAATATAAAAACAGCCAATAAATGAAGATGATTTTCTATCTTTTTATTTGTTTGTTTGCATGTCAGTCAAGTATATTATTGACTCTAGAAGTGATAAAGGTAACTTCCATGGTGACATTTAAAGGGTTTAAACTACACACTAAATTATTTTTTTACCACGGCTGATTTTTTCCAACAACACACATAGTTTGAGAAACTTTTCCAGGTCAAGAGGAGCTTTATTTATTTCTGTCACAGTCAGAGTTTAAGATCCGACGGATTTGCAACAAGATTTTCTGGAATGTCGGCGCTCCGTGATTCCTGTCAGCTCAGTTCAGGACTCCTGAAGGTTTTTTGTGTTTCCTGCATCGGTGGAGACGAATCCAGCAGCTGATTTATGTGTTTTGCCGAACGCATGTATGGAAGGTGAACAGTGCCACGACGAGCTACTGAATGAAGGAGACGTCATGTGACCGGTTGATCAGTGTGATAAGACGGTATAGATCTCCAAAAAACAAGTTTTAGCATTTAAACACTTGGAACAACTGCAATATTTAACCTTCATGGTAAATAATATTATACAAGATGTTATTTTTGGTTTCCTTATGATTAAGACAATGACTCTAATTTGATTAATAATTAATTTTTAGAAAGCTTATAACTAGTTTCAGCTCGAAACCTCTGTTAGCATAACAGTAATTAGTAACCTGTTAGCACCAGAATGTTAGCAAACAACATACACAAAATAAACAACAACAATTAAACTGCCTTGTTGCCACTTTGGACTGTAATCCGTCCTGTTGACTCTCTCTCTCTCTCTGTGTTAACACTGTTTACTGGCACCATTGACGCAGCGTAAATATTTACACTGACAGTAATCACACTCGTCTGTTCTTCTTGATTATATTAAAGCAGAAGGAATGAGTTGACTCATCAAAACTACACGATTTCTTGTATTTTAATCAGAAGAAAACCTTCATTTAAGCTCAATTGAAACACATGATACAGTTGCAGAGCTGAGAGAGAGAGAGATCAGCTGGGTGTTCAGCGGCGCCTGAAACACGAGGATTTAATGGAGATTTATGGACGTGAAGGATTTCAGGGCGCAGAGGCTGGTTGATTTAAATACTTTCTGTTTTTCCAAAGTCTCTGATAACAGAACCGCTCACAGCTCAGTAAAGAGCAGTTAAATACCACTGAAAAGTAAAGTTTAGTAGATTATAACCTGCATTTAACGACACATGATGACCACGTCTTCATCATATAACTGAACAGGGAGAATCTTTTACATGAGCTGCTTCCACCTGCAGCCTGCATGCATCTATAAATATCAGCACACCGATAACTGAGAGTTTGAGTCATTCCCTTCCCGTCAGTAAACACAACCAAACTAAACTAACTGTGTATATTCACAGCTTTAACCCTGTTAACTGGAGACACTCAGTCGGACGCGTCACGGTTGCTCGTGGCGACGACATCTGTTGAAAACACAAACATACCGTCCTGAAAGCCCTTTTCAATTTAACATTTTAATCAACACGTCTGTGTTTGCTCTGCAGCTCTCTGAGCTTCAGCAAATCAGAGCTAATTAACCTGCTTCGTCACTGTTTGTTGTAGATGTGGTCGTTAAACTGACTGGTTCAACGAGGCCGATCTGACGGTTATGACATAATCCTCCCTCATTTACATGTTGAAACAGTGACTGTAAGAATGTTGAACCTTTCATTTCCTTTAAAAGTATAAAAGTCACTGTGAGCTTCAAGCTTTCTGCTGCATCGTGACGGGTGAAGACGAAGATGAAGACGTGTGCCTGTGTGGTTCCTGCATGCATGCAGGATGAAAATTAGCAGTGTTGTTTAACAGGATGGAGGTCCTGAGTCCTCCTGGGCTGCTGATTTACTGAGGACGCAGTGCAGATCATGACTCAGCAGAAAAGCAAACGCCGCATCACTGAGACTCTAATGAAACTGTAGAGAAGTCAGATAACATCCAGCTGCAGTCCCGATGGTGGCGCTACAGGAGATCAAACCCATTAAACTGTATCTATAAAGAGTCTCAGAGTCAAATATTAAATGTTTGGACTCGTTCCATCCTCTTAAAGCTATAATATGTAATTATTCCACATTAAAATGTCTAAAAACAACTAGACCTGTGTTATATATGTTGTTGACTTGTGTATTTTCAAACTCAGAGAAATCTGTAATTTAATCAAAGTAACGGACCGTTTCATTTGGTCGCCTGTCGATGGCGTCATACCTCCTCTACCAAAGAGTAAACACGCACCAGATGCATACGGCGGCGCTGTGTTTGTCCGCTACAATGGCGTCTACCAAAGAGTAACTTACACACATACAAGATAATACATCGGTGTTGTGGTTGTTCCACACAAACTGTTATAAATGGACTTTTATTCAGTTTTAAGACACATTTTCATGATAAATTTAGGTGGTTTTTAACTATATCTTTTAGCAGGAAGAAGGATTTTAGTCATTGGACGTCTGGATCTTAAGTTATCAGAGAAATAAACTGGACAAACGTTAGCAGCAGCTCGGCTAACAGCCCCTCCAGGAAGTCCGCTGGTCACCAAACATCGTCAGAGAAATATTGATTTTTTAGGTGAAACAGCTTTAATTAATATTTTTAACGATTTTAATCTGCGTTTACGTTTGTTTTTGGAGAGGAGGAGACTCTGCTGAACGTCTGGATCTAAAGTTATAAGAGAAATAAACCGAACAAGTGTTAGCAGCAGCTCGGCTAACAGCCCGTACCGGACGATGAACACTGGAGTAATCCTATCCCACTGAAGCTGGTTATTTAACAACGAAGACAACAACTCCCATGATCCCTTGCTACTTCACACCGTCATCACACTCCGTCTCTTGTTATTGTTTTGGTTGAGACTCCTATTGTGCGTTTAAAGTGAATATTTGAGTCTCTGTGTTGTATTTTAAAAGCTTGTTATATTATCCATTGTGTCAAATCTTCATCTGAAAAGTAACTAAAGCTGTCAAATAAATGTAGTGGAGTAGAAAGTACAATATTTCCCTCTGAAATGTAGAAAGTAGCATCACATGGAAATACTCAAGTAAAGTACAAGTACCTCAAACTGTACTTCATTAAAGTACTTGAGTAAATGTGTTCAGTTATTTCCACCTCTGTAATATCTCTCACACATAAAGTCATAAATAAACTCCTCACACTCACACTGATGAAATACTTTTACTAAATATGAAGAGTCTTTGGAGGTTTTTGGCCCAGTTGGAGCAGATTTCCTCCTCGGAGACGTTTGGTAAAAACAGACTCGGATCAGTAAAAATAAACCTGGTTTGAACCTCGGCAGAGTTAAATCCTCTGATCAGAACTCTGTTTCTCTGAGCATCAGACGGCCGATATTAAAGTTTACTCGTCTCTTATGAAAGCCGCCGTGGTCTAAAGGTCACCCGTAGCCAGAGGCATTGTGGGTAGAGAACTCAGCGACGGCTAAAACCTCAGCTCAGAGAGTCTTATGCTTTAAATCTGTTATTAAAGCAACTTTTTAGAGGTTTGACTGTTGACTCTGAACTTCTCAACCACAGAGTTTCAGTCTGTTGTTGACTCAAACGTCCTACAAGGAGCCTCACCAACTATTTTGATAATCAATTTATCGTTTTAAATCATTTTTTAAGACAAAAAAAAGTCTAAATTCTCTGATTCCAGCTCCTTAAATGTGAATATTTTCTGGTTTCTTTAGTCTCTGTGACAGTAAACTGAAGAAGGAAAACATTTTTCACCGTTTTCTGACATTTTATGGACCAAACAACTAATCAATTGATTGAGAAAGTAACAGATTAATCAATAATGAAAATAATCGGCAGCTGCAGCTCAGTATCCTTCAGTTATGTGTCTTTAATACCAGAGTTCAGTCTCTAAACTTTGTCCATGTTTGGAAATTTTGACCCTAAATGTGTTTTCTGAGTTTTGTTCAGAACATAAATTTAGTTGTTAAGTTTGGCTTCGAGTTTCGTCTCCGAACGTATTTCCTGTGTTTAGTGTCAGTCTGGTTCTTCACTTTAGTTCCTGAGTTTAGTTCTTCACTTTAAATGAAGATGTAAACTTGATTGAAAAGGCCTAATAAAGACCAGTTTAGTGCCTCAGTGGTGTTTATATATCATATCCTACACTAAGTGCTGTTGTCAAAGTCATCATCCTCATCATCATCAGACCTCTGTCAGACTGTGTGAGGAAGAGGATTTGTGAGGATCCTTCAAAGGAGCAAAGATCTCAGCGAGTTCTGCTCTGTGACTCATCGGCTTTGACACGATCCGTTCAGTGCTGCCGAACACAAACAGCTTCCTGTCAGACCGCACTAATCCAAGCAGACTCAGCTGTAATCTGTGATATCAGCCGGAGGGAATGTCTGGCATCGCTCCACCGTCCATGTTGTGGGAAATCCATCACAGAAAATAAAGAAATAACGAGAGTGTTTACCTTCCTGCCCTGTCTCTCTGCACTGAGAACGCTGACACAACTACAGACACGTCTGGGGTCTGTCCTGGAAACGCTGGCTGCTGATTGGCTGCTGATGAAGCATCGTGGTTCAGGCCAAACATTAAAGCCACGAAGAGAACAAAGGGATCCTAGTTCTCCATGTGCAGTTTCTGAAGAGTCATCGATTAACTCTTATTGTGATGAATCTGGACGTAAAGTTTTTAAGGGTTTATCACCTTGTTGCCCTGCGCTAACAGAGCTAACACAGCTACAAGAGCTAAGAGAGCTAATACGGCTAACACAGCTAACACGGCTAACACAGCTAACACAGCTAACACAGCTAACACGGCTAACACGGCTTACAGAGAGCTTAAAAGCTTTTATTTTGGGTTGGTGTGTTGGTGTTTCTTGTGTTGCTCTGTGGTTTTATCTGCTGTTGGACCAGTTCACAGAGGCAGCAGAGGAGACCGTCTGACGTTTAGATGATAAATGTATTGATTTTGGAGCCTGAAGCAGAACAGAACCAGATGTGATGCAGCTGAATTTATTGTCTTAACAGGTGAAATGAGTGAATAGCAGAGCTGAAGCTTTGACGCTATGTGGGAGTTTAAATTATTTAAGAACAAATGGAACAAAATGTCTCAAGGTTTTAGACAAATTTGGTTGAGTTTCATGATGAAGCCACAGATGTTATCAGTTAATCGACATATTTATCAGTGCAGTCTATTTTAGAGCTGAAACGATTAACTGATGAATCAAATTAGATTCTGAAATGTGAATATTTTCTTCTTTTATGGTGGAAAATCTTTAAACCTTCATTAACTGATGTTTAGTCTCCATCAGATACAAGAAGTGAACATTAACTCTGACTCATCATCAGCTTTTAAGTTGATATGTTGAACTTGTTAGCAAACAGTTGCTTATTTCCACATCCAGCAGCTACGGAGCAACATTATCGTCACATTGATAATGTCAATAATTACTTGTGGCGTTCCTCAGGGTTCTGTTCTTGATCCTTTATAGTTTTAATCTGGTTCAAGAAACTTGACATGATGTTTTTTGCTCTCTACCAACTCCTGAGGGAAATATCTGGCTCTTTAGCTGCTAAATGCTCCACTATGTTCACCAGCTAGTCTACAGCTAACTGTGAGCAGGTAGTGTTCAGCGGCTTTTTACAGCTTTTTCTCTCTGAAAACGATAAACAATGAGCTGAAACTCACTATAAAGCTCCGTAAAGCCGAGAGGAGCTGCAGAGTCACTACGAGCCACAACCAACACATTACTCACTGTATAGATCAGTCTGAGGAGCAGAGAAATATGTATTATTATATAAATGTGTTATTATATAAATGTATTATTATATAAATGTGTGTTATAGATGCTTTAAAGTACATTTTAAAGCAAAAATACAAGAACAAATCACTTGTTTCAGCCTCTCAAACATACATATTTGCTGGTTTTCTGAATGACGACTTGTTGGTCTTTAGTAAATATTGATGTTTTGCTACTTTGTGGATGTTTAACAGATAAAAGACGATCAATAGTATTGATTAGATGTGTAGTTTATAGATAGAAGCTGATCACGTACTGATAGGCAGAGCCAGGAAGAAAGGCAGCCAGCAGAGGATGAACATGCCGACCACCACGCCCAGCGTCTTGGCAGCTTTCTTCTCTCGGGAGAACTTGAGCAGTTTGACGGTGAGCGTGCTTCGTCCGGCCGAGGCCCCGCCCCCTCCGGCCTTGGGGGCGGAGCATAGATCGTGGATCTGCTGGTTCCTGCAGTGGATCCTCAGGGTGAGCTCGTTGGAGTCCTCCTGGCGCTCCTTCATCATGCCGGCCTCCAGGTTCTTGGTGGTGCGTTTGGCTACGATGTAGACGCGGCAGTACATGGCGAGGATGACGGCCAGCGGGATGTAGAAGGAGCCCAGTGAGGAGAAGAGGGCGTAGAAAGGCTCCTGGGTGATCAGACACACCGTGTCGTCCTGCAGAGCGACCGGTTCACTGTGTTTAGTTCAGTCACGTGATCAGACGGAAAACACAACACAACAACAAGAAGAACAGCAACAACAACAACAACAACAACAACAAGAAGAACAGCAACAACAACAACAAGAAGAACAGCAACAACAACAACAACAAGAACAGCAACAACAACAACAAGAAGAACAGCAACAACAACAACAGCAGCGTTTTCCTCTAAATGCTGCGTGTTGTCAAACTGATGACGACGTCTTTTGTCTATTTAAGTCTCGAACTCTCAGCTGCAACATTTAGTTGATTAGTTGACAACTACTATAAATTAATCAATAACTATTTTGACAATTGATTAATTGTTAAAATTCTCTGGTTCAGCTTGTTAATGTGAATATTTTCTGGTTTCTTTATGACAGTAAACTGAAGATGTGATGTTGCATCATCGGCTTCAGGAAACACTGATCGACATTTTTCACCATTTTATTGATCAAACGACTAATCAATGAAGAGAGAAACTGCAACTATTGATTC